>NW_005054298.1:27011164-27083296 GCF_000277835.1 Geospiza fortis | reverse complement strand
TTTTGCCACAAAATATTTTTCCTCTTCTCCTTTTTCCCTTAGAGCCATCTGAAGTGTTCCGGCTGTTTGCAATATGGATGCTGGAGAAAAAGAAAATCACCCATGAAAGGAGCCATGAAGTTTGTGGTGAAAGCCAGAATTAGAGCCAATTCCAGAGATGAGCAATATTCCCACCTTGGTTCACAGCTCATGTGCTGCAAGCATGGTCTACAAAAGCAAAGGTATGCATTGCCAATAATTCACATTTTGTGGATGCTACCTTAGGCCTGACTTCTTGCAGTTGCAGGAGATACTTCTCCTGCAAATATATTTTCTTTCCCAAGGTCCCTTGCACAGCCAAAATCTGGGAGGGGAATGGGGGGATGTCAGCTGTCTGTCTGCCTCAGATGCTTTTATACCTGGGCCTGCTTAGCACAGGCTAAGTGTGAGTGAACAGAGGCTCATGGGCTGCATTTTTCTTGTAGTTGGCTCCTGGTTGGTTTTATTTGGTTTGTTCTTTTGCAAAATGGTTTTGGTTTCTTTGCTTGTTTGTGCTAACAGCAGAAGTGATAGGTCTCTGTGGGGTTAAATTAAATGCCAGGTTTAGGATTTGTCTTCAGAGCAATTAATCATTCTTTAGAGATATGGCAAAGGCAGTCTCTAGGACCGTGCAAGCTCAACACAGCTTTCCTGCATGTTAGGCTTGTGTGGAGCCCCTCAGCTGAAACCAGGATTTCTTGGGCATGTCTTACTGCCAAGCAAATCTGCCTTTTGCAGTTGAACCTTGTTTTCCCTGCCCACTGTATTGCCCCTGGCAGCCACAGCAATCAGGCACCAGCAGAAATCTCCTCGCTGCGGGGAAAATAATTAATGAGAACAAGCAGAACCTTCCATGCACATGGCTGCACCCTAAGAAGATGCTCACAGAGGTGATCCACAATAATGTTCTTAAAACAAAACAGGCACTCTAGCAGTAGCCAAAACCAGTGTAAGCACAGGATACTTTCCAGCATTAGCCTAACCCTGTGGTGATAGCGATAAACGATGCTCCATGTTTTTAATCAAGAGACCATATTCTTGCTGGCTGATTGAAGTGTTTTTAATGGAAATAGCTTCCAAAAAGAACCTGTCTTGTTAGTACTGTAAATTCTGCAGGCTAAAATCCTTTGATTCTCATTAAATTAACTAATTACTGTCTCGCTGGATCAATGGATTTAGGAGCACTGACATAATCTTGCTAGGAAAGGAAAGCTGCCAAATTCCACGACTTTGCTTAAACCTATTACCCTGGTATCTGTGCACTGAAAGAAATTTATCACCGTGTAATTAATGGTCTTAGTTGGTTGATTGTCATATCAAAAGGAGGCAAAGATTTAAGGTTTAAGCTAAGCAAACAAAAAAAGGCTTTTTTTTTTTTTTCTTTCCCAAAAAAACTGCATATGCGGTTTGCTTATTTAGGGTGCTGTTTTTGCAAATATGAAAAAATACAGATGGGGAACAAACAACCTACGTAAGGTTCTGGAAGCACTGGAAGGCAGATGCTGTTCAGGGTGCTCAGCAGCACTGTTGAGCTGGCTGTGGGCAGCAAAGGCTCTGGGTGGGAGCTGCTGGGGTGTGGGTGCTGGCTGGCACCCACCAGCTCTGGAGAGCAGGGATTTGCACACTTGGCACTATCCTAGGGATGCTTGTGCTTGGCACAGCCAGGCCCATGTCAGGCTGAGGACCCAGAAGAGGGCTTAGCCAACACTTGGGACCTTCAGCCCCACCACTGCTGCTTGTGGCACTATTAAAATTCCATTTATCTGCTTTTTTGCCTAGCTTTGCAATGGACTGTTTAGGCTCCTGTCCTATGTGAGACATAAAAAATAGGATTTTATGGTATTAGCAAGCCAATTAATCTCTAAAACAGTTGATCCATAAGGTAGGAGGACTAAATTTTAGAAAGTTAATGGTGCAAATAGGCAAAGCCCTTTCTCAGCTGCAAGCACTGCATTCTATCCTACTCCTAGCTTAGCTGTCCAAGTGGGTTTATTATGTTTGCTCAGCTATAATCTATACATGTTTTAACATACTCTAAGCTGTTTTTAATTTTAAACTAAGAAACCCTGGCAAATCTCTTTCAATATAATTAGAATTTTCCCTTTAGTTTGCTGTTTAGCCAGTATTTTCTTATTTCCGCTTTATTTTCTGGTAGATAAATCCTCTTATTCATTTGTTTCAATGAAGCTTGAGTAAAGGTCATTTAAATTGATTCACCTTTCTTATCTCCCTTGCATTTATTCTATAATCCTGCTTTCCATTGTGTGGAGAAGAATAGCTTTCTTTTCTCTGATTGTTTCTGCTAGAAGAAAAATGGTACCCCTTTATTAAATAAATCTGGGAAAGCTGTGCTCCAAATCCATATTATCACTAGCTTGGGGAAACAAATTATTTCACAAACTTTAAAAAAAGAAAACATACAGCACTTTTAGCAGTTTGCTGTTAGATGGCCTGAGCTTTTTGCCTCAAGCCTCCTAAGTGAACGAGGGTAACACTTTGTTATAATTTGCAAAAGCAAAAAGAAAATCTCAGGCAGCCAAATTCAATTGTGAAGCTCTGTGGAGCTGGGTGGTGTGGGTGCTGGGGCACAGAGCCACCCAAACTTTTCCCATTTGTCCCAGATATTTCCATGTTAAGCAGCACTGTCCAGCCTCACCAGCTTGTCTCTTAACACACAGCTCACACATAAAGCTCTTCTGGAGCTACACGAGGTTTCAGCTTTGGAGGAAATGTTCCTCTTTGATTCCTACCCTGGAATGCATACCTCTGCAGGGGATAGATATGAAAATATTATATAAGATATGAAAAAAATAATGAGTGACTACTCAGTTTGCCTTGAAAACTCACCTGAGTGAATACTGTTATTTTCTGTTTGTAGCCAGTTGACAAGAATGTCTGTAGGCACCTGCACCATTTTTCTGACTCTGTTCCAGAGGGATGCGTTTGGCTTTTTTCCCTGATCAGGTGATGTTCTGTAATGTAGGACAAATTTTAGATGAATAAAATGTGGTATTTTCTGATACTGGAATGTTTAAGGAAGGCATACAATTAGGAAATAAGAACATAAACCAATCTGTTAACAATATGGTCACATATGTAAGGGTGCATGTTCCCCATTTTAAACAACTAAATCAGAATTGCTTTTTATTTTGTTGCCAAGGTTACTGAATTTTGAATAGTCTCTAGAGAGTGGTAGCTTTAACTCTTGAATGGCATCATTGTTTAATATTAAGGATATTCTGATAAAAGCTATCTGAGCTGTGGAAAATCACGTCTTCCTTCAAAAACATCTAAAATTAAGTTGCCACAGGGCTGGTAGGGATGCTCCAGATGCAGTTCAGGTAAGCCTGCAGTGAGCTGGTCAGTGCCTAGGATGGGTTTGAGGCCAAGGGCAGCCGTGTCAGGCACAGTCACTTGGCACAGTCAAGAGCAGGGAAGGAGATGTCCAGAGGAGAAGAAACAATCTTTCAGATCAGTGTCACAGGGAGAATACAGGTAAGTTAGGGAAGGTACAGAAACGGTCTCCAGGACCACAGCAGTGATGGGGATAGGATAAAATCTTACCTTGAAATCCCTGAGATAAAAGGTGGGGGACCATGACAGCAGTACAGGACCCAGACTTGATCCTCCGTTCCAAAATGAGAGCTAGATACCAACATGGGGCAGGATTCCTCCAGAAGCTGCCAGGTCCTAGAAAGGCAGAGGGAATGAGACCTCTACTCACACCCTAGTAGGCCCAGACTGCATACAAGGGACTCACTGCCATTTTTTTTCCCCTTTTCACTTGCTTTTGTAGCTACCTGCAGAAAAATGTATTGCAGCATTAGATGTTCCTCCTGTTGAGGCACAAATATGTGAGAATGGGAGGAAATAGCCTTCTCTGTGCTGGGGGATAGGAATGCTCTCCTTTGTCTCACCATGTTGTTCTTTGACTCTCAAACATTCATGGACACTTGAATCTAATTAATCAAACTAATGCTTTGGAAAAAGAGTTGATAAGAAATTAATATTCAGTTTGTGGTATTGAAATACACTGGTCATGCATTTACTGCCACCCAATCATCCAAACACCTCCAGCTATATACAGTGACATTGGTAGAAGTAATAAAGTAAATTGAATTAATAGCTTAATTGAGATATTTTTAAGTATGTCTGTTTGAATGCTAGAAGCATTTTATCTAGCATGTATTAGTCTTTAAGTAATGTGCATATGGTTTTACTATCATGAAACTATAAATCACTTGAAAAATTGTTTTATACTGCCCTGAGTACAAATAGAGTGATGTGAGGCAGGGAACTTAAAGGTAGCTGGGTTTTTTTGGGTATTTGAGAAGTGTCGTTTACAGGAGGGATGCTTTAATGTTGCATTTGGATGTGCTTGTGTTTGGGACCAGTGGACAGAACTGGGATAACCCCAGTAAATGCAGAGTTCCTTCCAGCTCAGGTGGCCTGAGGGAGTCTCCAGGAGCTTCCTCTAAAATCTCAGCTCTGCATCTAATTGTTACTCAAAGCTCATTTAGCTGCTAGTTTGTCTTAAGCCAAATTTTTTGGGTGCCATCAAGTTTGTTACTAACATCTAGAGTGGTCACAGACCACAGCTGTAGAAAAACAAACCTGATCCTTGTTTTTCAGCCCACTCTTCTCTGAAATTTGGTGACCAGGCTCTTTGAATCCATGAGATTTGTCCTGCTGTCCCTACTTGCCCTGTGCAGCACTCCTCTGGCAGCTGAGGAATACAAGTATGCAGCACCTGCCAGAGCATTCTCAAGGCAAAATGCCTTTTCAAAGCCTCTAGGAAGACAGACACAAATAAGTTCAAAAGCTCTTTTCCCCCTGGTAGCCCAGTAATGTAGGTGAAAACTTTTTTGGTTTCATTAGGTTTCAGACTGTTGCTTTCTCTTGCCTGCTGAGCTTCTGTGGGTTTGGATGTAGAGCGCCGAGTGCCGCTGCTCTAAACTGGAGCCACACTTCTGGGTGCTGCTATAATGACCTTTCTCATGAATATGTATTGCCAGATAAGTGAAGCAGAATAAAAGATTAGAAACTTTTAATACTCAAGGCTCTCCAGAGCTTCAGCCCTGGAGATTGGAAAGGTATTCTGCTTCTTCAGGAGCAAAGCAGTGAGAGAGCTTGGGGAATCTTTGTGGTCCATTGTTGTGGTTTCTTGGCCTCTAACAAAAAAGGTGGAATAGAGGATCCATTTGTTGCTCTGTTAAATATTTTCCATATAAAAAGCAGTAATGTAAAATGCAATAAGAGTTTTGTACAAAATTTACAAAATTAACCATCAAGGAGTCATGGACTAATTACCAAGAAAATCTGATTCCAGGATGCACCTGGGTATTAGGAGTTTGAATTCATTTCAGAATTAGATCAAATTTAATTCTACACAAAATGGATAGTATTTGATATAATCATAATGAACATTATTATATACTGTGCAGTGAGGGAACTCAGCTGAGCTTGCCAAAATTCACTCCTGAAATCTCCGCCAACACACAAAAAATAGCTTCCCCCCACAGGCACAATATTGAGGAGTTTTAAAAATACTTCAGGGTGATTTTAGAGTTATGCTTCAAAAGCACCTATTTAAGTTTGGGAAACTATGCCATGTTACTCATTGCCTGGACCAGAGTCCTTTCCAAGATCTCTGATGTTATGACTTTGTGTGGTCATTCAGTGACCATCTGTCACTTATCTTGTTTGGCTTCAAATGCCCTCTGCTCATCATCGATTTTATTTTATTTTTTTCCAAAAAGAGAATCATAAAATAAATGTAGCAATTACTGCATTCAGGTCAGGGGGGAAAAAAAGCCTTTTGTTGCTGTCAAGTGTTTATGTTTTTCTAAACTGTTGGTTCGAAGCAGCCAACAAAAGCAGAAATCATTTTATAGGTGCCCTTTCACACTGGGATCATTAAATTCAAGTCCACAGTTTCATTATCAGCTTCTATTTTCAGAGAGGTAAAAGTCATCTGCAAAAATTTCCATGTAAAGTTTTAGTAGCACAGAGAAGGGTTGACTTTGCTGCCTCAAGTTCCTCGACCTTTCTGAGCTCCCTTTGCCTGTTTTGTGGTTCTCACAAAACCTGCTCATTTCCCCTAAAAACCACATTGTCAGCAAGTCAGATGCTCTTCTCTCCCTTTCAAGGCTGACTTAATCCCCTTGCATGGCCCACATCCCAGGGTTTGGGCTCCCAGTCCCATCCCAGGGCTCTCAGGGAGTGCACCCCAACCCCTGTCCCAGGCTCTGTGCATGGCCCCACACCAGCCTGATCACTAAACAGCCTCTTTGCCATGCTAGTTCTCCCTGTATTCCAACCAAATAAAGAATTTTGAACAATACAGAGCTAAAAATGGCAACCCTGAATTTTCATCTACTATTTGACTAAAAAAAATATCTTCAAGTACTTTGTAAAACCACTTTGAGCACACGATTTACTTTTTACATCATTCAGTAAATTTCATGCGTAGAAATGTTTCTGTTCATTAACAACACAGCTACCTCTTGAATAAATTACATTTAGCATGGTATTAGCATTTCATCAGTAATCAATAATTCCCTTCATCAAGCTAGTTCTAAATCTGGGAGGAAATTTACCTTTGTGCAGTTGCCTTCATCTTAAAACGATTGTACTAAATCCTACCCTGAGGCAAAAAGTCTCAATAAATACCCTAGGTTCAGTGTGTCTTCACCTTGGGGAAATCAGGAATTGACATCTGTTTCAGTGAGATTTTTGAGATGTTGCCTTCAATATTGTGACACCTAAGATCCATAAAAGTGAGATTTGTACTTAGCTTTCCCCACATGTTGCAGAGGGAAGAACCTGTTAATATACAAAGAAATTTGTTCAAGGCCAGGTTGGATGGGACCCTGAGTAACCTGGTCTAGAGGGTGGCATCCCTGCCCATGGCAGGAGTTAGAATTAGATGGAATTAGATGTCCTCTAAGGTCCCTTCCAACCGGGCAATTCTGTGTTTTGCAACATTCAGGACCATGTGCAGACAACTGGGTTTGGAAAGCAACATCAAGGGCACCTCCTATGTAGTGCTAGCAGCTATCTGATCCACAAAATATTTTTCTATACCACCTGTTTTTATTTTTTTCAGCTTTTGTGTGCTAATGGATTTAGTAGCTCCAAGCACTTCTAAACTGCTGGGGAAAAATCCTAACTTCATCTTGGTTTTGCAAAGATATTTTCCTAAGATAGAGGGTCTCTGGATAATGCATGCAAAAATTACACTCTTCTACAGAATCTAGCTATTTTTTGTCCCTTTAAAGCCCCCAAACCATTAGTATTGTGATCCTACTATTTTTTTTCAAAGGAAGCCTGTATTTTGTGATGGTTTTAGATTATCACTTCAAAGATTCCGAAACACCCAATTAGTACCCTAGCTGAACTAGTTCTTTTGGATCCATCATTTCTCTAAGAAAACAGAAGAATGAATTCTTGGCTGATATGTATGAAGTTTTACTGTGAGGGTAGTTAGAAGAATCTAAACGTGCATCTTGTGTGAAGTATCCTGCTTTTCCTCTACTATTCCTGAATGTCATCATGCTTAACTGTGCAAGCAGGCTTGGAGGAGATAACCCTATCTGTTGTGGGAACTTATGAAAAATAAATGCTCTCTGGCAATGCTTTTTGCAATATTTATGATTTTCCAAGCTAGTAGCTTCTGTATTGCTGACTGCAAGGTTGCTGACCTTGAAAGATCTTGCCGTTGCACAAGGCCACACAGCAATTGAGGACAAAATGGGGCCTGGCCATTTTTCTTCCAGAAGTCAGTGTGTCTGCCCTAAATAAAGGATTTTCCTCCACCCCCCTTCCAGACTGTTCTTCAGACTAGCTCTCTCATATTTTCAGATACCATCTTCTCACTGCTGACTGGCCAGATGTACACATATTTTGCTGGAGGTTCTTCCTTTCACCAATGGCTTAAAACCCAAGAGATAGTTAACTTTGTTCTAGCAGCTGTCACACTGAGAAACAGAACCTGTCTCAGTGCACTTCTGTGACTTTTCCTGATTTTGTTCAAGACAAGACCTTGCTCAGGTCATCTGCAATTACCTTGTGTGAAGCGAGTCAGCAGCTATAGGATTTCCTTTATTCATCACCCAAACTCTTGAACTCACAGACAGCTGCTACTGAGACTGCTTAGATGGTGATTCCCCAGAGGAGGTTGAGTTTTTTTTAAGAAAACTTATATGCACAGGTTTACAACTGTGAAGTAATGTGGTAATGGAAGTATTTATTGGTTTTCCATTGGTAGCACTTTGAAATGTTTTGCTTGAAACATAATTTCAAAGCATTTTCCTTTCTCTTCATTTATCTCTGCTCCGCCAGCTTTAAAATGTTCTCTCTCAAACTTCTGGGAATTATAGCTTAGTGTGGTTTGTTTCCTTTTTTTCCCTGAGTGAAAGTTTGCACTAAGACTGCTATTTGCTTTCCAATATTAGAATGTGTTGAATCCCTAATTACAGCAATCGGACTTGCACCTTGTTACACAGTAAAAGATAAAAACAGCCTTGTGTGAGGCTGCCCTGGTATCCACACAGTCAAAACCTCATTTAAGAGAAATGTTCTGTCTACACCATCTCACCCAAGCAGTTCTGGACAGGGAAAGCAGTAGGAGACATTTTAATGTGTCAAATTAATTTGAGCTGCAGCTTTTCACATGAAAATCTCCACTGCTCCTAAACTACATGGATTTTGGAGCACATGTACATTTACTTGATTGTTTCCTATTAAGGTCAATTACTTGGAAAGCATAAAGAACAGGTACAAATTCTGAGCAAGAATCCTTAATTTGGAAACAGTTTCTGATTTAAAAATAGCAAAATGTGTTGAGGCTTCCAATCACCACAGAAAAACAATTAATTACAAGCTAGAAGTTTGAGGCTAGAGTTCTTCCAAGGATTCTTGGTGTTTGTGGAAATAAGAAACTATTTATAAATGTGAATTTTGTGTTTCAGCTATGTCCTTGTGTTTAATAGAAATTTATATTAAAGCAAACAGCAATAATCAAGAACATTCCTACAGACACACTGAGACTAATACCAAATCTAAGAGTATAAACTACTGTACTATTGGTTTTTACATCAGAATTATTTTGAGAGTTATTGTCTTTGAAGGTTATTTAGCAAGAAGATAGTTTGGTTTTGGATTTGTTCTGTTAGATAGATATGATAGCTTTCATCTTGCACATTTCTCTAACAACAATTACTTGGGTTCTTAGTACCTGCTGCTTTTGTACACTCCTTAATGTAGGGTCTTCTGGCTGTGCATATTTTGCTACTGTTTTCTTTAGTAATCCTATAATCATTTTTCATTTATTTAAATACCTTGCTACTTCCAGTCCTAGCAGTGAAAGCAAGTTCTTACTCATGGCTTACACGCATGAAGTGTACTCAGGTTCATAGTTTGGTATTTATATTTAAAATATATTCAGTGTGCTTGATGCCAATAAGAGTAGTTTGGGGAAACACAAAATTAATAAATGACAGGTAAAACACTCCACTATCTCTTCTTCAATATATTCAATATCTTCTGTGGGCCTGACTCTGACCTAATTTGGGCTAATTTAATGTTGGTTAAGCTTAACTGACAGGAGGGGAGTTATTTTTCATTTACTAGAAATAACATGACACCAGAGATTCATTTTTATATATCATGTCTTTACATTTCCTAATTCAGGGTAATGAAGGCGAGCACCTGCTCAGAAAGTGATTGCTCCTTGTGATGATTCCCATTATGTTAAACTATCACCTGGGAAAAAAAAGTCATTGTTTCCTTTTAATAAGCAAATTTAGAAAGCAAGTGTCTGTTAAAATGTGCCTTTAATCTTTGTTACATAAACAGGCATGTGGCATTATGAAAACCAAGCTTGTATCTGCAAGGATGAGCAGAGTTTACCAGGAATAGCTGCAAAGTGGCTGCAGTGACCAGCCCCTTCCCCTCTCCTTTTCTTAGGGCCTCACTCATTCTCATGCAATGAGACAGAATGGAATTGGAGAATGCCAATGCATTCACCTCCTTAGGTTGGATAATAAACCCCATATCCACTATTTTTTAAAAGCTACCACCAGCAGAGAGGAAGCAGAAGTGAAAATGCAGATTCCACCTGCTTATCTCACCAAGTCACTGATGGGTGCTCTCAGTTTCAAGATCTGTGGGTCTTGATAGCTTGATCCTGCTGTTATTCTGGAAGACTGAAAGGACAAGATAAAAAATTCAGTCTATTCACAGTATATACTGATAGTAATATTTTTTGTGACCTTCACGAACTTTGTAGAGAAAATAACATTTTTAAAGTGGAAAACAAGAGAATTATGTGGGAAATAAGGGAATCAAGAAAAATGAAGTAATAATCACAGGTTTGGCATGCTACTCAACGGTTCAATATGGGCATGACTTGCCTCATTGTGTAGTTTATATATAGCTTCATTACAAGCAAAAGTACAATTTACTGTAGAATTATATTCTGGAAGGCCTGTTTTATGCATCATGTACTTTCCTGGCACTGTACAACCATGCTTAACCTGTATAAAATTAACTATATTTATAGGTAGTATCTGAACGAGTCAAACGTGATTTTTTTTTTAATCCAGCTCATTTCCTAAATCAGATACAGTAGCTTAACTCAGAATAGAAGAAACATGATAAATTTCAGCTTTGGTGAGATGTCTGCAGCCCAGCTCAGTTTCTCTCTTGTAATAAGATAGATCACGCACAGAAATTTCCTTTGGACTTGAAAGTGAGCCCTATGGCTCAGCTGGGATGTGGCCCATGCCTCAGACTGAAAAGACTTTGTATGAGAGGAGAGTAGAAGGACAAATAGCTTTTACTTATAAAAAAAGAAAGAGTGGGTAATTTTGAGGGTATTTTATCTCCACTGGAACTACTTTTCTGTATAATGCAAAAGATGAATGATAATAATCAAACAAGTAATGTTATCGTAAAGTGGTAAGATGGGGAGAGTTTTCCGCTGTGTAGGAAATCAGAAATCTTATCTGTTGTCAAAGTCCGTGTGCATTCGTCTTGTAGAATTATGCCTTCAGGTGGTAGCTAACCATCCCAATGCTCAGTAATTACTCTTTGGCTTATTTATCAGAATGATTGTGTTACTGCCAGCATTTGAAGAGTTCTGTGTAAAAGAAATTCACATGTAGCTCACCTTCAGTCTTCTATGCCATCTATTAGCTGGCATTTCTTAACACCACGGAGTCTCTTTTTCAGGATGCATATTGCCCTGAAGAATAAGTAAATAGGTAATTTAATTTTTTCTTTGAGGATAAATATTTATCCTGAAATAGAACTATTTTACCTACATCAAATAATGAAAAAGTTCAATCAATATACAGTACAGGGCCCTGGCTCACCAAGATTCACTTTAATTTTCATTTCAGTTCAAGTCAGATATCTTATTCACTAAGTATCCATTTTATAGAAAGGGAGACATGGGGTACACAAAGTTTTCAATGAGAGGCCATTATACACAGCTTAGAACAACCATATTTGGTTGTTCTTTATGATTGTTATGTAATATATTTTAGGGGGAAAAAAGCAACAAAACAAAACTGTTTCTCTCTTAAATCACTTTTACCCAGATAGTATTCATATGGGGTGCTTGTTAAAAAGTAAATAACATTTTGAGGATGAGGGAAGGAGAGTATCTCAAAAAAATTGAAGAGGAAGATGTGAGAGTTTAAATGTCACCCTTCTCAGTGAGGTCAGCACAAGAAAGTCACAGGTAAAAGATTCAGTGTTGCAGTCTATTGTGTGATTACGAGGTGGGACAGCTGAATAAGGGAAGGTTCCCTGGCTGCCCATGCCCACAGGTCACAGCCCCTCACTGAAATGCTGCCCCAGCCTCTCCCTGCAGACCCCTGGTGTTGGCACTGCAGTCTGAGAGAGCTGCTGGCTCCAGCTCAGGATAAGAAAAGCTGGTAATTCATTACCATTTAATGACCTTCCAGAGTGGGAGCTCATCTCAATAGCATATTAAAGCAATCCGTTCAGGTATAACAGAATGGATAGGCCAAACTAGATCAAAAATCCCTGAGCCATACACTGTTTATTGCCAACTGAAAGATAAGCTTCACAGGAGGAGCTACTGTATATTTGCCTTCTGGTATAAAACTATTTTTAAATCTCCAAAGATATATTTAAAAACCCATTCAAAGCTACCTGTCAGTCTAAGGTCTGTGGGAAGAATGGACTTCTAGCTCAAATCTTCAAATGCTGTGGATAGCATTAGTTCTCAGTGTAACATTTCAGGATTTCGTATATTAAATTCATATATATGTGTGTACATATAAGACATACATATGTATATCTATACATATAAGATAGATAGATATAGACATTGTCATAGCAAGAGAACTTGTTGATAATAAAATTAAGAAAATTGGGGAACATTTCCCAAAGCAACAAGTAAACAATTCTCTACCTTATTTATGAGTATGGTTTGCTCATAAATAGACCTGAGACATTTTTTGGACATATACCAGCTTCCTATTACCACGTTGGGAAAGCAATAGTTAAATTTAGGACTAAATTTAACTGAAGCTATGGTCAGAGGTGAGCAATAAGTCAGGGACAAATAGGCATGCATTAATATAATCCCAATATATGTTAAGAAAAAAAAAAAGAAAAGCATTTGTGCTGTCTCCTGGAGCAAGAGAAAGAACAAATTGCATAGCAGTACTAGTGGCTGTGCTTATTCACTTGCACGCAGCTCTATGCAAACCAACCTTCACCTTTGTTCAGAAAAATGATGTATCTGCAAAACACTGGCTAAAACTCTCCTGTGTTCCTTCAGCTGAGCCTGCTGCTGGGGATGAGTCACAGAATTTAAAACCAGCTTTTGCATATACAATCATTATAAAGAGAACTAGAGAGCATTGTTTGAATTTGTTTTTTACTGAAACAAAACAGAGCTTTCTCTCTCATTATATTTTAAGAAACAATTCCACAGGTCTTGTAAAATGTCTTTAGAATTTAAGCACTAAATGACTGGGTGGCATAGAGAAGAATAGGTTGATTAAATGCAGAAATGTGTAGGAATGAATGTCGAAATCCATATTTGCTGCAGCTTATATTTTGGGAGACATCCTGCAATTTGCCCATATTGTGTTTGAATGAATAGTCTTAAGGTATAGCATAAATTTTAGGAATATGTAGTAGAAAGCTTTCTTCTTAGAAATCCCCAGCACTTTTAGGCAACAGTGCTATCTACTGGGACACTTGTTCAAACCACACTGAAGCCCTTAGAAATGGCAGGGAATAAAAAAGTGTGATGGCAGCAAACTTGGCAACAAGTCCAAGACAGTGCCTGGATGGGTGAGAGCCTGACGCCACAGAGGGCTGTGTACCAGAACCCCCACTGAAAAATTGTGTCAAAAACCAAACCCTGCACTTGTAGCCAACCAACAGCTAAAAAAACTGCTTGAAGGCAGTGGGAACAAATGCTTTCAAGGAAGGAGGTTTCTCTGTGTTGTCCCAACAGTGATAGGTGACTGGCCTAGTACAAGGGCATAATCAGTGATAAAAGTTGTAAAACTTGTCTGAACTGAAGAACCAATATGCTCATGGTTTTGGAGTGAAATGAAATCATTTCAGCAGCAGAGCCAGATTCGGGATATCTAGGAGGTAATTCAGTCTTTCTAGGAGGTAATTTTTCCTGCAGGCCCAAACTTGCCCAAGATGCCTGTGGTGTGATTGTTTTGTAAAAATCATAGTAACCTGCAGAAGCAAATCCACCATTGTGAAAAGTTGGACATCTTTTCAAGATACCACGTAACAAGTGCTTTCAGAATAATGTTATTCACTTTATAGACAATCATAAAAGCTGGAAGTGTTAAAAGTAGGACCCTTTAAAGAGAATATTGATTTAAATGAAAGCTACAAATTCTGTAAAGTAAGAGTATGCTGGACATGCTTAAAAGCTCTCTAAACTGCAAACCTAATCTAACTTACAGAGGGAAACCTTGTTCCCTTTTTCATTTGGGATTGGGAAGCAGAGTGGGCTTGAGCTGCAGAGCTTGCACATACATTTTCAATTACTCTAGTGAGTAAACACTAGTACTAGACTGCCTGTATCAAATCAGCTGCACAACAGTGGCTATAAAAGCAGAATTCTCTTGCCTAGATGATTTTACCTGTTAACACAAAAACTTGTTTGATGTGTACGTGAAGAATTCCAGCGGTTGTCTTTTTGATGTTGAGTATGAAAGGGAATACACCTCATTAAATGGCACATCAAAAGGATGAAAATGCAATCATTAATCTATGTTTTATGACAATCTCCTAACAATGTGCTGTAGAAATCTATATTGCATCAAATAGCAGAAAGGTCCTGAAAAATGCCTTGAGTGGTAGAAGGACTCTTCATACTCTTCATTTTTTCTGTCCTTTAAATTTCCTGAGCCCTCCATTTTTTACCTGAATATGGCCATACTCAACCTCTTCTCACTGGTGCAATTTTAAAGTCTGCACAACAGAGGCAAAGTTAGAGGTGTAAAACATAAACACATATCTACTGTGCTTAAATCCTGCATCTTGGCAATAAATTGCTGCATTCAATCTACTTGACTCTGAGCATACTGAGCTGTTGGTGCAGTGTGCATACCCAGCCCTAAATTAAAGCAGGCTAATTTCTTCTCTGGCTCACCCAACTCCTCCTTCTAATGCACTGAGGAATGTCTCTCTGTCTGGTGACACCACCCCAGTGTCAGATTTAAATTGTTTCTAATCAGGGAGGAGATCCATAGCTGGCAAGTAGGGCAGGACTCCATCCTCACTAGCAAGAGAGAAATGAGCTGGAGCTTTGGGTCAAGATCTCCAGCCCTGACTTGAGCAAGAAGTGGTGTAGTTGTGGGTAATTCACCTGACAGGACTAAGCCTGTAGCACTCAGCTGAGCATCCCTGCTGCTTGTGGAAAGGAAAAGGAGTTATCTGAATCTTGAAGGTATTTGGGAAAAATCTGCCAAAACAGGAAAGGCTTCCCCCCAGGTAACACCAATGCAGGCAGTTAAAACTCTGAGTAAATGCAGTGCTGGATCCCTCACCTGCTTTCCTTGCTCCTCCTTTGTGTCAGGTCCAGATGAGACACTGGGGGACTTCAGTCCCCTGTGCCAGCCTGCTGTACGTGCCCACAGATATCCAACCTCCTTTGCAGAATCTGAGCACTGCAGTGCCTGGAGAACAGCAGATTAGGTGGGGTTTGTTTCTAAGGCAATCCCCTATTCATTGAGGGGTTGCTCTTTAAAGTTCAGAAGTAGGATTTTATTTTCATATGGTTTGATACACTAGAGCAAATAAAACTTCCCTGAATATCTTATTGACAAGTTTTCTGGTAAGGATTTTCACTTAAACAGAAGCTGAAAACAAATTTTGCAGGAAGTTCACAGAAGATTCCTCCTTCTCTAACCTGTGAATGGGAATATTAAGATTGGAAATACACTTCCACAGTATAATATTTATCCAGTAACAATAATGTTACATTTTTGCTATTAAAACCAATAAATACAGCTGTAAATAAACATACAGATGTTCATTAGAGTAGATACTCTTCTGAAAATATTTTATTTCTAGCTACTGAAAGTAAATACAAAAGATTAAAAATGAGTCTTAAATATGTGCTGCCATATGGGAATTAGGAGAATTTAAGGTTTCAGGCTGCAGGATTTGTCAAAGCAAATTTTATTATTTAGAAATACTCCTGTATTACCTAGTTACAGGGACATACATCATTCAGTCATGAAACAAAAGTGATATCATATGATTTAACAGGATAATTAGCTATCCATACATCCATTAGCAGATGCTAGGAATAATCATGCAATATTTCTGAGATACCTGTCATAGTTGAAAACCTAAAATGAAAAATGTTAGTAATTCTGAATGAAGGATAAATTCAACCATTTCTCTAGTCTTTACATGAGCTTTTGAAGAAGCAAAACACAGTTTTCTATGTAATATATGCTCTTGCTAGCAATCATTTACATATCCTTACTACGAACCAAAAAGTAGAGGGCATCAAGGTCTTTCCAGGCCCACGTGGGCTCCTCCTGGTGAGCCTGGGGTTGCTTGAACTGAACTGTCCCTGAGACACAGAGATTCCTTTCCCTCTTGCTTTCAAGGTTTTGCTACCCAGCAGGTCACTATAATCTTGCCTTCTGGATTGAATTTGGCACAAACCAGAGCCCGTGCTGTGGTTAAACCTGCAGCTGGCTGCACACCCCCACAGAGCAGTGGGGTGGCAGGAGGGATGTCTGGAGATGAGAGGAAAGACTTGCACTGTCAAGGATCCAGAGGCTTTTGTGATTAAAAAAGTGCAAAGTAAAGATAAGGGAGATCCTCAGAATGATGGACTTTTGTGGGAAATGAAATCCTGTGGCAGCAATGTGAGAATACACTTTGAGTTCTATCAATGGTTGGTCTCCTGGCCAAATGTTGAACTATATTTGGAACCTCAAAGTGTTAATTGTATTAATTGATTGTGGGGAAATAATACAAGTGGGTTTTTCTTCCTTGCTAATGAGAGGTGACTTCCTGCCTGCTGTTTTCAATCTGACAGGGCATAGGTGTCTGTCCCAGGGTGTGCTTCACACACAAGCAGCCCAGGAAGCTTTCTCTAGCAGTCAAAAGTCATCAAAGCACCAGCATGTTGGCTTTTGCCAGGGCAATGGACATGGCTTCAGGTCTTAGCAGTTTTCCACACAAGCCTCAGTGCTCCGTGGAACAGACCCTCACTCCTCATGCAGAAGAATGAGTTGAATTAAACCCTGACACATGTACATGTAATGGCAATTGTGTTTATTAAACTCAAGCTGAATTCATGCTACCCTGCTTCAGCAGAGCAGCTGATGTTAAATCATGTGTGCAGGCTTGCAGCAGCTCCTGTATGAGCCCACTGCTGTGAGTGTGAACTATTGCTCCCTTCACTGTCACAGCAAACAGGAGCCACCAATTGCCAGGTGCCTTGAGCCATGTCCAGCCCTTGCAGCTGGCTCAGCTTTGCTCCTGCTGCACCCTCCAGCACTGTTTATTTGCATTCAAAAGCCATGCACATCAGATTATGCACTAAAACATGCTTTGGCTCAACTAAGACCTGTTTGAAAGCCTAAGAGGAGTGAGAAGGAGGTTCTGTCCAGCAGCACTTCACAGACAGGGAAGGATAAGCTTTAATATCCTCTGCCTAGGCTTCACAAAGGTGAGATTTTGTCTGCCATCACCATAAACTGTTTCCAATCTTTATCTCTCCCCCACATAGGAAATAGCACAAACAGTAATATAGCTGTCAACAAACCAGCTGAATCAAAACAGAATTTTTCTGAGTCACTTCTTAAATAATGGTAATTGAAGAGAAAAGAGTACTTCAAAGTTTGTGCTCAGACTTTTCAGCATTCAGCTAGAAAAATGTCTGTGAACATCCCCCTTTTCTCTCAGGTTTTTCTCCCTTTACTCTGAAGGTCAAAGGTTTAATTTGTATGCTCGTCGCTCTCTTTCACTTTCCAGCATATCCCTAATTGAAATTTGACACATATACCCATTAGCTGAATTTATTCTTTTTCCATGCTTCATTAACAATGCTCTTTGCTATATTACAACACTAATGCTCATCATAAAATGCTCTCCTATGCAATGTGGCTTACAAAGGATGGTGATTGATGGTATCACAGGTAACATGGAACCTAGAAGGTATAACTTTAGGTGCTGAAATTGCAAGCTGTGGCAGGAATCTCAACAGCTGTGGATGGATCCTGACTTTGCAAAGTCTATTAGAGGTGTAAAATGTCAATAACTTCTCTGATGCTGCAGCATAAGCCCAGCTAAAGCAGAATCCATCCACACCTGTGTTCTCTGAACCCGAGTCTGCCACCAGGAACTTCTGGCTGAACTAGATTGTAATCTACATTATTCACCTGAAATGTTGAATATAATTTTTACTACTAAATTGTCTACAATTGGGTCTTGTAACTAGAGAATGAAACTCAGAACCATAAATGCAAATGAGCTTTTCACTTAAAACTGCAATTTCCTTTCTGATGTACTGTACCTCTTGTCCATGAAGTTCTGTCTTTTTTGGAAAATGACATTTTCCTATGCTGTATAAGTTTCATTGTGTTGTCATGGAAACTGGCTCTCTCTCTTTCTTTCTCTCTGTCTCCAAGTCTCTCACCTTGAGAGTAAAATGGTTGTCATTTACAGGGCATAATTTTGCAGGTTAAACTTTCTATGATCACTCAGATAGTGATGAAATACCACCCCAGAGCTCGGGGAAAGGGGAATGGGAGAGTTTTTGTGTGTTTCCGAAGGGGATAGTCCAATCCTTCAGTGTCTTCTAGCCCACTTCAGGGACAAAGGGTGCCATAGGCTGGATGTGCCCTGGGCTCTGTGCTTTGTGTTTACAGGTGTGGCTGACAGGCACTGGCTCCTCCTGCCCTTCTCCAACAGGGGATGGGCAGGCTGCACCTGCCCCAGGAGCCTGCCTTGGTGGCCCTCAGCACACCCACTCGTCCCCCCAGAGCCAGCCTGGCCCTGCACACGTGGGAGGTTGTCTGAGGGAGGAAAAGGTGACAGCTGGCCACAGTGACCCTGCAGGCTGAGCAAAACACGAGGGCAGGGAGCACACAAAGAGCCTCAGAGAGCAGAGAAATACATTTTAGCTCAGGAAATTGGGCTCAGTTTTACTTCATGGTGGCTGAGGTGAAAATAAAATTCTTGTAAGGCAAGGAGAGAATGTCACCCCAGGAAATAAAACATGGTTTGGAATGATTTTCTGGATATTCAGTCCAGCCAAAGGAACCTACTGGAGGAAATGGGGGCTGGAGAGACTCAGGGCTTGCTCTTTAGTTCAAATCTTTAGAACCTCCCCTTGCCTAAGACTGGTTCAGTTTAGTTCCCATGCAAGGCTTGTGTGTCACAAGCTGTATCCTGCAAGGAAAATATCCATAAGCCCAGGACCAGCACTGAGTGATGCTTTTCTGGCTGCACTCAGGGGATCAGGATCTAGTGGCAGTGTGCACACCCATGGGTGCCTTGCCATGGCCACATCACATAGCTGCATAAACAAGTCCAGAACATGATGCCCTAAACCCAGGACCCAAAGCCTTTCCCAATCTGCCATCCATTTGGGTAGATTCTTCACCCATTATAATCTGAAATGTATGAAAGAAACATTTGTCTATATAGAAAGGGTCCTAAGGAAAACTGGGAGGCAGCACCTCAAGCAAAAGACTTGCCAGTTTTTATGGCCAACCTGAAACAATAAAAAATGGCAATCCTCACTGAGCTTTTAGCCAGAGGAGGCTGAGTTTGGGTAAATTTTGGATAATCATCTGAATCTCTGAATGTTGCCAGCAGTATCTGAGGTTTACCAACCACTTGCTTTAACCCCTGCAAACCAATTAGCTAATGTGTTTGAATGCTTGAGGAGTGATTAGTCAGGTGGAGTCATTATTGTAGCACACATTTGGCAGGGCAAAAAATGGATGCTAAAAAGGAGTTATTTAGCAAATGAGTGCTTGAAGGCTAAAAGTAGTAGAAAAAATTTGGTTCATTGGGTGTTTTCTTTTTCTTTTTTGCACTACCAGTTCCACCTATGGGCACCTTATGTTCTGTGTTAGAATATTCAGGCCAATAGAGGATTTTTTCAGCTTTTAATGGATAGCACTGCTGTGTGATGCATGATGTGAAAAGAAGGGGTTTGAAAAAAGCTTTGCAGGAGCACTACTTTGCACTTTTACCTGAAGAAGCACGTGATAGGTTTTCCAGCTGTTTCCTACAGATGTTGAACATATGCTTAAAGGTCAGTGTTCTTTTGAGAGCATTCATAGCCCCACTTACATTTAGATAACAAACAAACATCTCGTGCCAAGAAAAAGTGTTTTAAATAAATAACATTACAAAAAAAAGTCTAATCAGCAGATGAGGAATGAAAATCAGACCTCTGAAGGAAAATAAAAAACCTGACTAATATTTTGGCTGCTCTGTCAGATTTAGGATGCTGGGGCTGGCTCCACAGGGAAAGACCTTGGAGATGGCACATTAGGAGCAGGAGAAGCTGCACTGCCACATGGTTCTTGCTTCTCCAGCCACCCTGTCACTGACAAAGCTCCCTAAATTTGTTGTCCTGCCAAGGCTTAATGCCTGGCCCCGCTCAGCCTGCTCCAAGAAAACAATCAGCCTTGTAAGCTACCATGAAATGGGAAAACAGTCACTCTCTCAGAAGAATAATGAGACTTTGAGACATCAAATTTTAAGATTGCTATGATCTTGGGGGAGATGGGGTGGGAGGGGAGTGGAGAGGGAGGAAATAAAGAAAACAAATCAGATTGGGATCTTTACTGAATTTCTGAGAAACCTAGAATGCAAAAGGTGCTTGATTCAGTGCTGGTTCCTTTAGGAGACAGGGAGGAGAAATACAGCATAGTTTGGCTCTAATATGCTGTCTGCTCTGAGAATTACTACAGATGATTACAAGTTATAGGTTTCACTGTGGGATTTTATTTAATTATGAAATGTCTCCTCTAATTGATAGCAGTATCTTTTAAAACATAATCATATAAAACTGAATAGTAAGACTTTCACATTTAGATGTTTGAGTTAGCAACAAATAGTTCTTCAGGTTGGCCTCTAAACGACCTCTAAGAAAACTGGTGAGGAAGGTTATAGTTTTAGTAGTCTCAGACTAATTACTGAAAACTAAATTGCAACTCACAGGGTTTTACCTTGGCATATTTGGTCTTCATATTCTGGTGTAGCCTATGTAAACTTCCATCATGAAACTAAGTGCAGTTTTCCTTGAGCCTCTGTGTCTGCCTGTGATCTCTGATCAGGTCACCTGCAGACCTGCTCAGGAACAGCTTGTACAAAGACAGACAGAGCAAGTTAAATACCCCTTTTCCACCCAGCCGTTTATGAGAGGTTTCATCAATGTATTTACTTCAGGTATTTATTCAAATACTAGGGGTACATTAGCAAGCTGTTCAGTACTTAAAGGTATCTATCAGCTGCATATAGTGGAAGTGCACATAATTGCCATCTCTTTCTTTATGGTGTCTTATTACAAGAAAGTAGCACAAATTGTCCTGAGTTCTGTTGCAGAATACAAATTCTTCTCAATATCCTTGTGAGTTAGTCAGAAATGTTTTATAAGTCCAGTGTCTTGGTGTGCCCATTAAACATTTTCAGGAATGTTTTCCTTCCCTAATGAGGATATCTAGCTCTCTTTAACAGCTCCTGCTCTTTAGATTAAGTACATTCATTTTTCTGCCCAAATTTGTCCACATGTGCACAGACTTGTCTGACCATCACATCCAGGTTATGCTCACAGCCTGCCTTCTACAGGCTCAGGGTGACTTTGGATTTGTCCCTTCATCTTTCCCTCTCTCACCCAGAGACTCAGCAGGGCTCCATCCTTTGATAAAAATGAATAGAAAGCCGTTTCACACAATTACTATGAGCTGAAAAAGAAGGGATCTTAGACTGGGAGTGAAGTGATAAAATGTCTGAACCTTCTAGTAGTCATAAAGAAAAACAGCTAAATGCAGTCAACCAAGAGCAGATAGTAAAAAGGACTCTGAATGTCATGCAAAAGCCTGTGGTTTTGCAATGTATCTCACATAGAGAAGCATTCTTTCAGGTTTTAAGACAAGATAATTTAGGGAAAAGTAAAATTTCTTATTAAATTCTGCCTTTAAAATAAGTATTCAAAAGAACAGGGAATATTCACTGGACAGAGGAAATCTTCATAGCTACTTCTGGGTCATCATTTCTCAGAGAAATCCAGCAAAAAGAGTTTGTGGATATTGGTGTTCTAGTGCAGCACCTGCTGCCAGCTCTTTGGTACCCTGAAGCAAAGTGGAGCTTCAGTCTGCCTGAAGAATGAATGCAGGGTCCTGGGGCAGTAGAGCTCCCTTTGTCTGCTGCATTGGTCCTGAGCTTGCATCAGGGGAAAGGAGATTGAGTAGGCCATTCCTTCAGGCTACCACATAAATTAGTCTCATTCACATGAAGCACAGTAAATATTGTGATAATTGCCAGTCACTGCACTGGTTTCTGCTGTTCTTCCATACTGAGCTGCAACATCCCAAGATGAAAGGATAAATGAATGGAGACATTAGCTGTGCTCAAGCTATCAACCCCATGTACAGGGTGATTAAATTTTCAATGAGAAGGCACTGTCCGTTTGCAAAATTACCTTGATTTGTATTTTAAAAATGCACTCTAGTGGCACAGTTGTAATTCTTGGTGGCTTTCCCTTCAAAAGCACCTCTCTGTGGGCATGGTGAGTTAATAAACCATAAAACAAAGGTTTAATTACAGGGAAAAAAATAAAAGTTGGCTGTGACTGGGAGGCTTATATACCTAATGTGTTCATTTTGGTGCTGTCCATGTACTACTGATCCTAAAACTCCCTCCACTTTAATTCAGTTGTGTTTGTAGAGTTAGGCAATAGTGCCCAGGCCACTGGGTTTATCTTCACTCCAAACCCAAATCCATTCCCAGTTTTGGTCACTGTAAATTGATGCTGGAGGCTCCCTCTTTCTCTTCTCAATATTTTATCCATACCAGTATTATTGTGATCATGACTCTCTCTATCTGTAGGTGGGGAAAATTAAATATACCCATGGCAATTCCATAAATAACAGTAAATGTTCATTTTCCCTGAGTTTTTAGAATGCTTTTGGAAGTGTTTTGTTTGCTGCCTTCAAAAACATTTTGAATATGGCAAGAAGGGACTATCTTGGCAGGAATATTTTTAAGCGTCTAAGTTCTTGCTAAATACTCAGTGCAGGGATAAAACAATGACCGAAATTATGGTTATTGATTTACCTCTAGCTCCATTTTTGGGGTTACACAGCAGTTTAGCAGAAGTGCTCCCCTTCTGCTAATAAACAGTTAAGACATTTGCTTGGGGTGACCTTTGGGACTCATCTGAGGATGAGGCAAGGCACAAGTCTAAGCCACAGCAGCAGGGAGCTGACAAGCCAGGACTGTACATGCTTAAACAAGTTTGACTTATTAGAAGAAAAATGTAAGCTCCTTTCCTGTGGCTTGCACTGCACAGAGAGAGCCCTGTGACTACATGGTGTGCCAGTGTACCCTAATCTCCTGCAGCAAAAGGGAGCAGGTCAGCAGAACAAGTGGCACCAAAGCAGTGTGCAGCCTCCTCAGCTGGATTTCCTCACGTGTGCTTCAAGCACAGGGAGGACAGGCTCTCACCACAGTGTAAGGAAAGGTGGACCTGAGATACTTCCCAGCAAAATTCTAAGCTACTGCCTGCAGTTCGCTGCATTTTAGTGACCATTCTTGACTATTGCTCACAAAAGAAAAAAACTTGCTCTATCTTTTTTCACTAGCCATAGCCCATAGCTATGGACAATGAAATGTAAGGGCCTGGTTGTGGCAATATTTGGCCTTTATCTCCAATGAAATAACAAATATTTGGCTTTTCTTACATTCCTGGTTTTAATACTCAAAGAAATCACATATATAGTTTATAATAAGACGTATTAATATATATAGACAAGGAGAAAGTTGGTGGATTTTCTTGTATTGAAGATATGACAGTTGAGAAGCCACAGGAGTGCAAGTATGGAGCGAGGACATGAAAGCAGGAAATAATATGAAGGTGCAAACTGGCAGGTAGAGGACAAACAGATTGCTCAATAGCTAAAAGACAGCTAAAATATGATAATTTGAGTGGGAAAGGAGATTTTGATGATCTCTTAATTTTAAAAAATGAATTTTCTTTCCATGGCAAAAACTGATAAGGGGGAAAAGGGGAAAAGGAAATTTTAAAAGTTCTATTTAGAATTTTGTTGCAACTTTCTTGGTATCTATATATAAATCTCCTAATCCTCCTCTTCTAACTGCTTATAGGGTAATCATGATAACTAAAGATCTGTATCTCTGATAGCCTTGAGATAAGGAAAACAATCACATTTAGTTGGATCTGTCTTTTATTAAGCAAATAGCTCAGCGGAAATGTTGGTGCTTTCTGGATGGCCCCTCCCACTAAAGGCAAAATATTAAATATTTTAGTGATTTTTGTTATGCTGAAAGAGTTCATGGTTGCTGTCAAATGCATCTTCACACAGAGGCAGAGTTCACTGAGGCTGGTGAGCATACTGGCTGCCTGTCAGTCATGCTAAAATAAAAAAAGGCCATTCTGCTCCTAGAATGGCTATGCCAGGTTAGACAAAAGGAGCTCCTCACCAAGGTATGAGACCTCTGCAGACAACGACTCGGGGTTTGGAGAGTTGGGTGCTCCCAACCACATGAGGAGAACAGGGTCCATTTTTCTTGTCTGAGCTAGTTTCTGCTGTAGGGGGCTGACAGTCACACTTGTAAAAGGTGCAGCTCTCAGAGAGGTGCTTCTGTGTGCAGCCCTGAGAAGTGGCACACGCCCCTTGAGGCTGATGAGGAGTGGGCTGCAGTGAGCACCAGCCAGGCAGGCCCTGAAGGCTGGAGCTGCCCAGAAGGGAAAGCCAGGGTTACTGCTGCACTATTGATGTACTCCTGACAGAGACCAGCTGAAATGCTTTGGAAAAGGGAGGCATAAAGGGAGGCTATGTCTGAAATAATAATGAGAAGAAATATAAAATGGGGGGATTGTGAAAGTGTGTGAGCAGAGAAAACAAGTGGGATTATCAGAGTAAAAGGAGAAGGATCTCCTTATACCCTCCAATGACAAAGTGGAGCCCAGCTGCTAAATTATCTCTTATAATCTGGATGCAAACCATTCCTAATACTTTCCTATTTGACCTGGAACCTTTATTACTTTTGTACTATTATTATTATTATTATTATTATTATTATTTTACCAAAACTTTAAACTCCTTGTCATGAAAGAGAAATATTTGCCACTACCCAGAAAGGCTTCCTTACCTTGCAGAATTAGTCCCTCTGTTAATTGCTAAGAGGCAGAAGGTTGCAGAAGTTAACTACTAATGTTTTCTCAATCTGCTTAATCAGGAAAGGGTCATATTACAGCCAAAATAAGATGTCCTTCTCATTAAGGCAATAAATTTCAGACTCAGATTAAACTATTGATCCAGGGACAGATTTGTCACAGAGGGCAAATCAATTAAAATTTTTGTTACCCACCAGAAAATGAGATAATTATTTGTTCTCCAGACCTTTCTGTATTTGCCAATTAACCCATGCTTATTTAGCCTACAAACTCTTGAGGAGAATGCCTGTGCTTAGCCTGAGCACATCTAGGATGTTGGGGCCTTTGTGCCATTCAAGATTAAACCATAGTTAATGCTTTTAGAATGTGCCAGACAGCAGCAGAATATTTGAGCAAAATTAATGTCCTCAGCTATTCCTCATTATATTATAACAGCCAAAGAACAGAAATCAGGCTAATTACAGGGAAAAGCAAATCAGAAATAAAGGTAATATTCTACTGATGACTCATGTCAGCGCTCTAGATTATAACTGCAACTATAACGGGCAGTACATGAAAAGAACAGAAACCAATTAATTTTTAATCTATTTCATCTTAAATTGTTAAACTATTTCATAAAAGCAGATTTCATTATTGAATTAGAGCAGGGAAAGGATAATGACAAGATACAACAAATACAGAGTCTCTAATTTGACTTCAGTAATCTGACATCATCTGAGTAGCAGAAACATGGAAGAGTTTTTAAAAAGGATGTCACAAAACTACTGAGTTTAGTACAGAAGGCAAAATCTTTCACTGCAGATCCAGGTTCTGTGACAAAGCTGAAAGAAGGTAAATTCTCCTAATAAAAGGTAAAAAAATGATCGAATTAATTTTATCATTAACCTTGGTAATTGAAAGGAAAAAGGGTCACCTTCACTGAGTTTGTTCAGTGTTTAGTTTCAGACTATAAGCAAACTCATTCCTGTTAATAAAGCTACTACTCCCAAATGTTGATGCAATAAAGTAGAAATTAATTAGCACATGCAAATGAAGATTACTTTTATTATAATGTACCATAGTTCCTAATTTATTATTCCAAAACATACAGCTATTTTAATATTTTTAATTTTTGAAAATTCTGTGTCTTAGTCACATGCAAGAAGTAACTTGTATGAGAAAGCCTAAATAAAGAAATTTCTAATAAGATTAGTATTTACTTGGAAGATGTTTCATACCAAATTAGGGGTACCCTATTTTTATTTGCCAAAGCTATGAATAATTGTTACTCAAAACATACTATGGAATATAGTTTGGCTTTGCTGAAAGGTGGGGGGCAGCTTCAGCTTTCGTGCTAAACCCACTGGAATAGGAAAGTTGGCACCTTACATGTTTAAATCCTTAAAGCACAAAGGTGGTAGCTTATTTACTTTATCAGCAAAATTGTATTCACAACACCTCGATGTCGCTCACCTGGGTAAGGTTCTCTCAGCTACTAACACCCTGGGAGTTGGAAGTTAGGTTTTATTCTTAAGATTGCATAATACCGTTTTGACTTCCTACAATAATGAGTTTCTTTGAGAAAGACCTCAAAGTCTCTGAGCAATCTTTAATGTAGATAAATACAATTGTACCTATAAAGTAGAAGCTCAGAGGGAGAAGCTCAACACACAGGGAGAACTTTCCTGTGATCACATAAAATGTATTTTATCATTACGATGGCCAGCTGCAGCAGAGCACCTTTACAGGCTCTATAAACCAGGGAGGTTTTACTATTTCCTGGGACTGTAACTAAACAGATTCTATATATTTTTTTCCTTCACACCCTGCGTACCAATTACAATACCCACACAGAATTCATTACATTTTCTTTAATTCTCCAGTACAAGGGGAAGGAGAAAAGCTATATCAAATCTGGTAGTATTGTGTCAAGGACCTGTGCAATTTTCTTGGTTAGACTGCTCAGGGAATTATCTTGGCTTGTGCTATAGAAATTTGGAATTATCCTCTACCTTTTTCAAAAATACTTTAAAATTATCTACCTACAGCCAACAGCTGCTTCCCAATGTGCCTGCCAGTTTCAATGAAGAATCTCTTCAACAGCCTGCAGAACCCATTTCTGGTATCACTATATCCAGCTTTACTGAAGCAAATGCAATAGTTTTAAGATCTATGTCTGTTCATCACTGAAGGCTCATGGAAGGAGAAAAGGGAAAGTACAGTGCCTTCTACCCCGTGCACAACAGCAATACCTATCCTATGAGGAATGTGGAAACCCACTCCTTACTTCAATTTATAGCGTATTTTAGCTCTTCCTCTGTTACCACTGCCAGAAAAGAAACTAAAGCTCATGATTATCTGTAACAGTGAGAAACTTCTGAGTTCAAAATTACCCTGAGCAATGGCTTAAAATGGCTTAAATATGTCACAGAAATTATTTTATCTCACTCATTAAGTAACAGTTGCAGATTACTGAGGAAGCAGAATTAATGAAAATAGGAAGCTAGTTCTTTTATTTATCACACAAGAATGAGAAGTAAATGTTTTAACTCTATACAGAAACATAATATGGTGATCTATAAAAAGGGAAACAGAAAAACAGAATGCAGTCTGTTCACAAAATAGCTTTGTATGAAAGACTAAAATTTGAATATTTCTTAAGATTTATTTTTTTCTTTTCTGAGGTAGTATGTAGGCTTCTCATCAGCTTCCCCAAGATTTATTTTCAAATAAATTAAAATATTCCTGATGGAAACCCCAATATTGGTGAACAAAATTTTCCTAAGTGACTTGAAAACACCAGCAAAAAAGGTTGTACAATATCCAGTCTCTTGTAATCAGAATGTGTAAGGTTTTTTACCCTGTCTGTTTATGTTATGCATTCATTTGAGGAAATTGTTATGAGCTTGAGAAATCCTTAGAAATTTAATATTCTTTGATCCAGGTCAGCCTGTGTTTTTCTGAGTTTGAATTATACATGTACCTAATTTTAAAGCATTCAGAAAGTCAAGAAAATACAAGAATATGCCTCAAGAACAATGGTCAAAAATACAAATACCAAAGATGGGAGCCACTGATCAACCTACTCTTATATTTAGCTGTAGAACTGAATACTGTGCTCTTTAGATTTAGGGTATTAAGAGTATATTTACAGATTTTTGCCAGATTTTTGGAAAGCATTATTTCATCCAAGACTGGCTGTGTATCCCACTAAGGAGGAACAGCAGATTTGCTTGCAGTTGCACAGATGTATGGAAATGGAAAGCTGGAATAGATGCACTGTGGTATGAATGGGATTGCTCTCCTTTACCACACATCCCACTCTGAAGGAAAGGGTGCAGATCTTCAGTAAATCTGCACCTGGGACTTGCTGTGTTCCAGAAGACAGTGTCACTGCATGGGACTGGGACTGACTTGTACAACCCATTTGTAAGCTAAAATCCCCTGCCAGACTTGTTGCTTCATTTAGAACTAAGTCACAGGATTGCAATGTCAGCACAATTCATGAGTTGACATTGAAATGATATAAAAATACATTAATTTATTACTACTTCTTAATTACTTAGCAAAAATCTCCAGGAAATTTGCAAACATTTTCTTTTAATAAAAATAACTTTTTAAGTGTAGGAAAACTGAAGGATGTAACAGGAGATGAATGGGGGAACATGACAACTGTTAGAAAATGTTTGCATCAAGAATACATTTTTAATTGAAACATGACTCATCTATAGCAGATGTATCTGCACAAATATTGATAAATTTTTATCTATATATCATAGGAATTGCCTTGAGGCAAAATTATATAAATCATCATTTATAGGAAACCCTAGAAGGAATTACTTCCTGTTTTTTAAAATTCATCTCAAGAGCAAAGAAATGCCATAAGAAAATTGCCCAAGATTTTCTCTCCAGTACATATGCAAATATTGATACACTCATTTTTCTCCCTTTACTTGACATTTACTTTGTTCACATCCACAATATGGCCTTTCCTTCTCTGTTGGAGAGGGAGGACATGAAGCCCAACAACTTAACAGTTTATGTTCCTAATCTGTAGTTCTTGCATCTTTTTCCATTTATGATCAGTGTTTATATTTACATGGGAAGGAAATAGAAGGAAGGAATACCAATAATCCTAAATCTTTCAAAACAATTGTTTTGGCTTTTCTCTTCCTTTTCGGCAAACAGAGGGAGCACAAGCTCTGGGTGTGGGTCAGTCTCCTTTTGCAGAGTTTGGGTCTTTACTGCTAAACAATTGTGTCCCTAGCTGAGAACCATCCAGAAAAGTCCCGGGAAATAAAATTCTCAACCTTAGAAGGCAGCCTTACACCCATAAGTGTAAAGAGTGCCCAAGTTTGTAATTATCTCCCCCAACATCATCTTTCAGTCCAGAGAGTTAGTGCAAGTCTTGAAGGCAGCCAACAGGATAACAAAGTGTTGTGAGTCCAGTAAAAAGGAAATGCTGCCCCAATTCTATCTCATAATTTTGCACACACTCAGAAGTGCCACACACCCTCCACAAACCTCTTCAAGTGGCTCATGATCCTCATAATATGCTGGTTAGGAGAGGTAGACTTTCCAATACTTGATGAACTGCTATTTAAACCACCAATTTCAACACCTGCAAAGGTGTTTAGAACAAAATTTGAATTTCTATTTAAAGATAAATGCAAATTTATGACACAGTAAAAGGCAGCAGTAGTGTCTTCAGAAGCAGTACATGTGGGTAAGTATCCAGGATTTAAATGAGGTTGCATGCTTATACAACTTAAAACAACTATGAAACTGTGATGGAAGTACAGTCTACACAGATAATGTGGTTTTGCCCTTCCCCTGCCTGCATCTTGTATAAAAATGGTCTGATGGCAGTGCCAATGGCAGTGGCTGGGTTCCTTACTAGACAGCTGCTGAGGAAAGGGGAGCATCTTTGTTCAGACACACACACCCCTCCATCCAACCCAACACACCCTCAGCACTGGGCAGCACCATCCCTCCAAAGCAGCACATTCATGCAGGGTTCAAAAGGAGGAGAAAATTCCCACCATGCTTCCCTGTCCCCTTTTTCACTGTCTTTCACAGCACATGCAGGCAGTAGTCCCTGGTTAAAAGCGTACTTCTGGCATATGTGTAAAAGTCCTTCCAAGAATTGTGATTTTTGGCTCACAGTTTACAAGAAAATGGAGAGCAACTGAAGGGAAACAGGAGATATATTGTGGATTGAAGCTGCATCAGACACAATTCAATGCAGGAGGCTGGAGGTTATGCCAAAGCACCAGAAGTGGAACAGAGAATTTTTAGTGTGAGATATAGCAAAATACTCTTTAAAAAAATAAAAAAAACCCTGAAAGTGAATCGGTAGAGAACTGATGTAAAAACCTGATTCACTAAGGGCACAGGCTCAGAAGCAGCACTTTGGTTTATATTCCCACCACTTGCTGCTCACAAAGAGCAGGGAACATACCAACACAATGACTGATAACTGAGCTCATAAAAAGGAATGCAGGAACTGGATGTTGTTAAGGAATTGCTTTAGCAAAATGGCTGACCAAAAGGCTCACAGCTGCCAATGTGCCTTTTTCACTTGCAGGTTGGTCTCTCCAATGCCAGCAGATGAAAGGACATTCAGTTCTGCTCTGAGCAGCATTTTCATTTTCTCTGGGTCTTGTGGTGCTCCTGCCATTGACCAACTCACTCTGCAGTCATGCCTCCTCATCTTTTGGCATCTCAGACACCCACAGGTCAGTGGATTATGGAATATTCTTTGAGACAAGTTGTTGTTGGTTTTCTATCATACAGCGGCCTTTTTCTGGATGGTGGGGATTATTACAGCATTCCTTACCTCCCCTTTAAGGTCTGTGAAATGGGACTCAAAGAGTGCTACTGTAGGCAAGGAGTAAAATGTATAGCAGCTACTGCAGCCATCCCATAGTATTTTACACCACCACTTCACCAAAATTCCCTGCTGTCTTTGGCATGATAGAGCAATGAACCCTATGGTGTTTCAGAGACCTTTTAGGACATTTGCCCAGGTAAGGTAGACCTCCACTGTATCGGTTTTGCATGGCCTGGTTCTTTGTACTGGGGAGGGTCACAGAGGTGCTATTCTCCCCTTTGGTAACATTTTTTTTCTGAGATCATGTCAGAGTTACTTGGATATACCATTGTACATTACCAAAAAACATGCCATCACTCCTTTTTTTCCTTTGGTACAGAGAAGGAAACAAATTAACACTTCACAAAGTCGCTGGCTCTGAGCAGTGCTTCCCATCTGATTACAAAAGCCAGTTTTTGTTACTTCCAAGACTGATAAATGGTCAATTGGGAATTAACTTTTGCTGATAGAAGAAGCTGGTGCCAAACTAAAGGCTTTTGAGTTTCCTTATCATTAGAATCAGAGCTACCTCAGTTGCTATTTTGCTTGCAACCTTTATCATTATACTAGGCAGATCAAGATAGCCTGAACTCTGTAGAGCTTAAAATCCAAGCCCAAATCTGAATATCACAGCTTCTGCCTGTCTGTTTCTTGTGAGTTTGAAGTCATCAATGTTTGAGATAATTTTTCATGGCAGAGGCAAAGTGAAGCATCAGAGCTAGCCTTTGCAGGAAAGCAGAACAGATCTGACTGGAGCCTGTAGAGACTGGCAGAAGTGCTAAGGAGAGCCTGTCACCGCTCACAGCATCTGCTGGGACAGATAAAGCAAACCCACTTGCATGAAAACGTGGGGAGGAAGGGAGAAGAACATAAGAAAAGGATTAAAAACTAAGCAGAAGTATATTTATACATATAAGAATAATGCTGGTGTGTGCAATGCACATAGGAAAGCTAACAATACTGTGTTTAATAATTTTTTAAAAGCTTTGGGGAGGTCAACTCAGGTCACAGAGCAGAGATATTGTGAGCACAGAATGGAGAAGAAAATCTCGCAGGAAAAGAGAAAATCAAGTGAAAAGAGGGCATTTAACTTTTTGGGGAAGAATTCTTAAAAGAGATGGATAAGATAAGAAAACTAATGCAATCTGACCTCTTCATTTCTTATTAATGTGGAACAAAAAGTGTAATGAGGATATGTGAGAGATTACAACAAACATATTGCAGGGGCACCTAGGAGAGAGAAAAAATCCCTGAATCACTTGCCAAGTAGATAAGGAAGCTTTGATATAAAAATAGCAATGACTATCAGCTACAGATTCTTAGTACCTTTGTTCCTTTACCAAAGAAAAGCCCATCAAGTGAGAGTTGGTATTTCCAGTTTCATTTCTGATAACAGATCTACCTCAGAATGAGACCTCAGGCACTGGGGCATGGCTCACTGTACAAGATTTTTCCAGCACTCCCTGCCTTCATTTTAATACCCTACACTTTAACAGCTGCAGAATAAAATAAAAGCCTATCAAATGGAAAGTTAAAAAAAAAAACTCGGGTCAAAAACTCTGGTTTTGGCAATGTACTTCAGCAGTGGCCACATGCCAAAAGGATTAATCCCTGGGATGCTGTGCCCTGTGCTGGGGTGGCACTGCTTGGCAGGAGCAGAGGGTAGAGCAGGACTGGTCTGTTTCTGACAGCCTGGGACACCCAGGGCTTCATCCCAGCTCACAGGGAAACCCAGCACAGACCAAGAGAGAAACTGCCAGCAGTCAGGAAAGGAAAGCTCTCTGAGGTTTTTTCAGTAGCAGCCATCTCCTCTGGACTATCCCAGGGCACTACTTTGACCTCCTTTCCCCATATGTAGCTGTGCCAGCCTGTCCCCTCCAGGAATCTCCATGGCTGAGCAAGAGGAGGTAGGGCAGGGTGCTCCAGCCCCTCTGACCTCTCTGACAGCCCACACTGCAGAATTTCATTTTCCCCATTGTGCTGTCATGTCAAAATGAGAGGGAGTCATGTGTGGAACTGCTCTGCAGCCACATTACCCTGGCAAAAGTCAACAAGAAACTTCTTCTGGGTTCAGCACAACAGTGCTGAGCCTTAAGATCATAAGTAATATGGTATTAACATTTCCATGATACATTTTCAGAACTTTCACTTTAATAAAACAACATGTTCCCCAGAGAACAAGACAACAGTTTTTAAGCCAAATAGAATTAATGAGGCTGAGTGATGTTTGCATCTTTCAATATTCTCAATCCTGTGAGCAGATATGTTTATGTTCAGCAATCTGAATACTACAGAAAACATTAATTTTTACCATATCACTTCAGCTGAGCTTGAGTTAAAGACTAAAAAATGTAGTGCTTTGCTTTATTATAACTAATATTACAGCTGGAAAAGAACTTTCGTTTCCTGTTCCCAGTTTCTTCATTTTTGTGCACTTTTAAACACATATACATGTGCCAGCATATTTCACAGGCCTTTTGATGTTTTATTATCTCTGTATGTGGGTGGTTTGTTTCCAGCTATAGTTTGAAGTGCAAATTTTTCTCTCCATTTTCCTATGTGAAGGTTAAAAATACAGTCAGGAAATATCTGCCACATGTTTTCTTTACTGGGTTTCTGAAGCAGAAATCTAAAACCAGGTACTTCTCTTCAAATATTTGCATTATTTAAAAAAATGCTCCAACAAATAATTAAATAACAATAAGCTGTTGAACATACAGATATTCAAGCCCCACTGATCCTAGATATTTCTCTATATCCCTGAAGAATTAACTGAAATGCCTGCCCTGACAAAAATCTCTTGGGAGCAACAAGCATAGCAGCAAAAGGAATCACAACGGGTTGGAGATTAGCTCAGCATCTGCTGTTTGCAGCCCACTGTGTGCTTCTGGGGCTTTGCATCTTATTGTGACTCATATGGAAATGAGGAGATGGATCCCAAACAGAGCTTTGCTTTCAAAATCAGACATAAAATCATCTATTTCTTAAATGAGCATTTCCCTCTGACATTCTGAAAATGAACGTGAAAGTGTTAGCTATGAGTTATCCTTCCTTTTTAATTCAGTGCTCTTGCAAGGCAGGACAGCATTTTCCCAAATCTGTTGGTCCATTGGTCAATGGCAGAAGCAAAACATTATAACTTTGGAATTTTGATGTCTAGGGGACTTTTAAAATCATATCAGCTGTTCTGTACATGCCAGTGAAGAGAGGAGGAGGCAGCGCATTAAGTATTTTGTTCTCTATGTCTGAAAAACAGGAGTGTTTTGTATGGAAATTAATGTTTAAAAGTAATCCCAGCACCCTCAAGCTTTAAGTGCCGTCACAAAGATTAGAAAGGGCCAGAGGCAGCTCGCTGGCTTTTGAAATTAGCACTTTTTCAAAAGACAAGACATTGCATAAGGGTCTTTCCAGCAAGCAGGTGTGAGCAGGGTGGTGCTGCCCCTGGGCCAGCCAGGCTGAGCCAGCTCAGGGCAGCCTGGCAAACATTGCCCTGGCGCAAGGCAGCAGTCAGTGATCACTTCTGCATAGCAAAGGGCAGCAGGGACAAAAGTGGAGGTTGCTCAGTCACATTTTCTCCCTGTAACAATCTTGAGGCACTTTGTGCCCTTTATTGCTGCAGTAGCCTTGTGAAGGAGTTGTGCCTTTCATTGAAACAGTCAGACATTGAGAGAAAACAACTAAAAGGTAGATTTTTATTTCCAGCTTCTTTAACTTCACAACTATGAAGGTGATCCCTGTTAAATTTCATGAGAACAGACAGAAATGTGATTTTCAGGTTGTAAATGCTCCTTTTAATGATGCCAGCAGAGCAGAGCTGAAGCAGCAGCTGCAGAGGGGTGGCTCTGAGTGACCTGACCCAGACTTCTGATGTGCTGCTCCTCCTCCAGGAGGTGGCTGCTCTGCTGCTGCTGAGCATAAGCACAATAGGTGCAACACTGATGATGATAAGGTGGGGCTTTTAAATCCATGCTGGCCAATGGTATAGGATTCTTAATCCAGCAAATGCTATGATGACAGAAGTGAATTCAATCTGAAGATTGGTCTTTCCTCTACACCTTTGGATTACTTTTGATTTGTTAATATTCTTAACACTTTCCCCACAGACTTTCTTTTGCAGTTTTGTGACTGCTTTTCCTTTCCTTACCTGTGACTTTCAATATCCTTTAGCTACTGTTGTGTAGCTAATTTACTGACACCTTCTTTCTCTCTCCCTTCTCTACCCTCTCTTTCAGCATGATGTGAACTGTGCATTTTCCAGCTAGGCCAGACTGTAAGAGTTTGTCTTTTCATTTGTGGGAGATATGAAATATTAAAACAAACATTTCCCTGCTTCACTCTCAGGAAGAGCTTAAAGGAGCTATTACAGGGATTATTTTTCCTCTACTTACTGGAAAACAAAGATAAAAATGTAGCTTTCAAGTAGGTCATTTAATCTTGGAACATTTAATTGTGAGTTTGCCAGCCATGATTTGATTTCTCATCTTCTATTATTCCTAGGTTACAAAACTTCCAATTCATTTATATTTATAAACAATGTTCCCACTATATTACATGCATGGATTATTAGGAACACCTCCCAGTGGAGTACTGTCAACTTTTTGTACATAATTAATTAGAAGCCTCAAAGCTACCTTTTATCAAACTTTCACAGAGGTTTAGCATATCAGAAATCTCAAAATGAAAGAACTCTGTTTAGACCAAAGGGCTATCCAGCTTACCCAAGTAAGGAAATACTTTATATTTCACGGGATTTAAAAAAAAAATTAAAAATAATTAAAGCCAAAGTGGAAATCACCTAGGGAAGAATGTGGTTGCAGTGATAACAGAATTATATTTCACAGTAAAGGGAGTCAAACCCTGGCTCCAATTAACAGTCCAGTTCTGATAAAATAAGTCAAAGGAGAAAACAGCCTGACCAAAACGATGATCCTACCTGCAAAAGAATTGAGATGGGAGTAAGAACTGACCCCTAACAGTTAAACTGCTTATAAATCATCCACAAGGTGGGAAAAGACAGCAAATGCAGCTCTCTGCCTACTTGCATGGCTTCTGATTTTTACAGTAGTTCCTCAGAAGCAAATTGACCCTTTCAGCTTCAAATTAACTTGCAAAGCTTTGGCTGGGAGGCCAGGCCAACCTCACCCATGCCCTGTGCCCATGGGAGCCCACACATTATCATCCTCATTTGGTACTTGCCACATGCAGCACGTGTGAGCAGCTCTGGGATAGCTCTGCAGCACCAGGGCTGAGCTGGCTAAGAGGAGAAACACTCATTTTTCTTTGCATGCCCATTTCCTTGCCATCCTAACACATTCTGGATCACTAACTGTGAGCTCCGTGCCAGGGGAAGTGCCATGGTGAACATGATTTATAGGCAGCAAAACATCCCTTTGATTTGGACTTCACTGGCACGTAAAAATCAAATGCAAATTTCCCAAATTTCTCAAAATTCTCAGAAGTAAGTTCTAATTAGCATTTTACTGGGAATTTTGGGGCAGGAATTGCCACCTGTAAGAGCAGTTATTACTTTGCATAAATTTTGCTATGAAAGATAAAATATCTGTAGAACTTAAAGACTTTTTCCTCTTCTTTCCCTTACCACAAATTACCCTGGGAAATACTGATTCACAAATTAGTGGCCGGGGCCCTTTGACAGAGCTGGATTATCTGGAATACAACCAATGGTTACATTCCCGCCATTCACTCTGATGGCCATGAGATAACATGAGCTCTGTATGTGAGACAAGCAAATCTTTCAGCCACACTGAAAGATCATAATTATATAATATAATTGTTAACAGCAGATTGGAACCATTTCTCAGGATCAACAGCTTTGTGTTTTTCAAATGCTATATAAAGCAGCTTGGCAGGAAGGCTAAGAGCTGAGTTTTTATCCTTCTCCTGATAGGTCACTGCTGATGCAGCAGCCCTTGAACTGAACAGACAGTTTCTCTCTAGAGAAAATCATATATTTAGTGTCCCAAATGGTAGGTTAGATGTCAGATTTAATTTGAAACCTGAGATGTTGTAATTCCAGAGAAACTGGCAAAATGTTTGTGTTTAAACAAGAGGACATCGGTTTAATCAAGTTCTCTCATTCTTCTTGGTATTAATTATATTTAATGAGTAATGATTTACCTAAAAAAAAAATAAATTAAGAAGTCAAAGACTAGCAGGCTGAAGAGAAAGTTCCCTGTGGTACTAGAAGACAGTAAAATTCAAAGATCCTGTTGATAGAATCTTTATTCTTATCTGTCCTCTTAACACTGCCCCAGGTACCATTACACTGTCTACAACAAAGAAGATTTCCTCTTCCCAGGACTGAAACTGGAATTTTCATTTAATAAGATAGGAATGCAAACAACACACCATGCAGCATTCTGAATGAGTAATTTACTACATGAACCTTGGACACGGTGATGCATTTTATATTGCACTTATCCTAAAATGCATCTCTGCCTCTCTTCTACACACAAAAGCCAAAATCCACATGACTGTTCTAACAGAAATATCTTGGCCAGCATAGAATCGTATACTTGTTTTACATCGGTGAATAAGCTCTCCATCTTTTATGCATTCCCTTTATACATTTCTACAGCTGGGGTCCTCATCCTGGGCTTCATTTACATTCAGTGGAGATCTAGTAAATGAGTCTAGAACACGGGCTAAAATCCTTTAACTGTCAGTGATCTATAGCCTTCCATCAAAGCAGGGAAAATTTTCTATCTGTGTAAGTAGCAGAAGTAGCTAGAAAAGGTTTGGACATTGCCAACTTCCTTAATAATTTTCATAAAACATTGAGATTGTCTGAACTGCAGTAAAAAAAAACACTGATTGCCACTTCAAGGCTCCTAGTTGAAAGCAGAGGACGTTGTTGTCTTTGTCCTGTGTAATGACTTGCAGAAATTCTGTAAAACCATTTCCTTTAAGAAAAAAACTCATTGCCATTAGTGTCTTTTGGGACACCTCCTATAAATAGTTAAAATTGCCCTGCTTTACTCAGTTTAATTATTTATTTGGAGAATAATTACTTTAGATGTCAGTTCCATTATCATGGAAGTTGTAAATGATCCTGAAACTGAAACAAACATTGTCTTCTTGAGGTCAGTAAGCTTAGCATTACAGACACTATTTTAATTGTTGTTTCATTGCAGAACCCATAAATAATATGAATTAATGTGACTCTCAGACTGTCCTAATTATTTTAGAAGAGTTAACAAAACCTACAGATAACAAGAGGTAGAGGATTTCCCATTGAAGATGCTTGCCTGTGCCTTTCAAAGCCTTGTAGAAAATAATGTATGCCTCAGCAGCAGTGGAATAGGTAAAAGAAATGGCATTAATGGGCAGTCAGTGTAAAATGTGAATATTATGATAGAATATTGTTATTGAGGCTAGTCAGTGAGTTTGAATTGATTTCTTTCCATTAAAACCTAATGCCCTCCTGCATATGTGTGTAAAGTACATGCCTACCAAAACCAACACTGAAAATGCTCCTATTCATTAAAGAAAGGTAAATTTATTTATTACATTTATTACATACTCAATCGATTTCCTAAGGGATTGCACACATCTGCCCAGTTCTGTGAAACATCAACCTTGCCCGCCTCCCAGAAGGACACCAAAGTTTTCACTAGACATAGTGTTGCTGTTAAGGACTTGCACAGCATTCATCTCCTGTCACTGAACAGGAGAAAATGTGGACTGGATCAGACCTAGGATCTGTCCAAGACAGCAGCCAATCTCCAGCAGCAGCTGAAGGCAGGGGGCCAGGGGGGGAAATGGGGACAATGGCACTAAGTCTGACACTTCCCCTCACAGTCCCTCAGCTGCCAGCCATGCACAGCCCAGGGGCTGCTGGGGCTGGGTGCACTCTTTGCTCTCAATCACATCCACAGGACATCCCCCAGTGGGCTGAGACTCCACTCAAGCCAAGGAAACATTCAGCTCTCAGGTCTTTTAGCCCAAGACATTCCAGGTAGACCCATCCTCTCCAGCCTCTCCAGTAACTGTGTTCTGTCCAGGCAGATTTTCCACCTGTGCCTATTCAACCATTGCACTCTTCATTTCTAATTCTGTGCCACTCTTCCTTGTCACCTCCTCCTCCATGCACAGCATATTTGCACTCACAAATTTATGCTTTGTTATTCAGTGTTCTCTGGTTTTGTATTTTGGTGCTTATGAACTCGGAGCAACTCTTTATTCCTGGAATACCAATTCAGAACTGCTGAATTGAAAGTGTCCAGGCATAAAACCGGTTGGTTCCATGGGCTAAAGCAAGTATTTCCCTTTGCCCAGCAAATCAACATTGTCACCATCTTATTCCTCAAAAGATCCTTCCATATCACAGAAAGTAAGCAGGATACTTTTAGGTACAGACTAAGGGGTTTATTTTGTTACTCAGCAAAGTGCCTACTATCTGCCCTCACTTATGTAAGGTTCACTTCCACACCTACCCTGAGTATCTTTAGCTCAGTTTGGCAGATTAAAACATTTAAGGCCAGGGTTTGGGCTATTTCTGTCAGAAACCAACTTTCTAATTTCTCAACACATAAAGTGTTGTTTTTCCAACCATCTTTCAAGACTTACTATATTGGATTTGAAATCTTCTCTACTCATTTACTATATGCCATTTTTCTTTTATTGCAACCACAATACCATCTGTGCTGAGATTTGTTACATGAGGTTTTAGCTTCGGATATCAACTATTTCTATAAAATATCACTTGAAATCAATTAGTCACTTTGGACATAAAGATAAACCAAACAAACAGTTCCATCTATCTTTCTATGCTTTTTTTTCCCTTTAGCTTTATGGTATTTTGAGAAGCACCAGATTTGCTTGATGAATGGTTGCCTATTTAATGATAAAATATAAAAATTCTGTAACAGCAGTTGGGGGAAAAATACAGGGGAAAAATAGATGTCTTTGCTCACCATCATGCCAAATGAAGGAAAATATCCTGAAGCCTGGACTAGTGACTGAGAGTCAGCTCTGCATCTGTCTGTGAGGGTGCTGTCAGCCACAGGACAGTGACTGATGGGGATCCCATCCCATTCAGTGAGCTGCTCTGGGGGCTAGGCTTAGGTCTGAGCCAGGAGAAACTCCTGGGGCAGGGATGAGAACACAAAGTTACAGACACAGCTGAGCCAAGGGGGAGAACTGGGGAGGTAGCTCAGGGTCTGCATTTGTATTCAGGCAGGAATACAAATTACAGAAGACAAAGACAAGCCTTTTCCTTAAATCAAGTTAAAGATTGTCTTTTCTCTCTGCTGCCAACCTAAATGTTCAAAAATCATAAATCAGGACCCCAAGCATGGCAAGTCTGACTTCAAAAAGCGGGAACTTAAAAGTATTGGCCATCTTTGACCCTGAACACCATCACAATATGGTTTCTGAGGCCCTCAGGGACATCAGCATTACATGTATGAATTCATATAGCTGCAACAGCTACAGATTTCACTGGAATTCATTTGGGCTTTTTTCTAAACTCATGTTATTGGACATCTCCACAAAGTGGGCCTTTAATATCACACAATGCCTTGACACCAGACTCCCAGGGACCCCGGTGACATTAGATAGCCATTCTAGGGTCTGTGGGCTTCTCTGACCTTCACTGGGCTACAAAATTAGCCAAGGAACACTCCTCCCTCTGCTCCTGCCAAAAACCTCTCCATGAACTCCCTGTTAGTCTTTACTCTGGGTTGGATACTGCCTGTATGTGAAAAGAGAGTTCCACCCATGTACTCTCAATCAGATTAATCTCATTTAGGCACAGATAGCTGCACTAGGAAGGGAGCTCCAGCCTGCCAAGCCCTGGCCACTGTGCAGAGCAGACATTGTGACTGCAGAGGAAGCTGGGCCAGGGAAGTGGTCTGGTTGAAAAAGTGACCTGACACAAAATGCCCAGATCATTTACAGCAGTGGCTCCATGAGGTGGCTCCCTGTACAATCCTTCAGCCATTGATGCCGGCACAAAGGAGAGCTCAGGGACACAGAGACATCCCTTTAGTCTGCGCTCAGATGCAGTTAAATTGCAGTCATGGAAACAAACATAAATTCCCTGAGGTCATTTGACAGTCCTGCAAGTTTTTCTGCCATGGTTAGAGCTCAAGCTGTTTTTAACGAGGCCACAAATATGGGATGAGGAAATATGGATATTATACTTTTTTATTTCATGTTTTTTCAGTTAGATCTCCAGATTGCAAAACCTTCAGGGCAGGGCTCACCCATCTTTTTGCCTCTTCAGAAGGAGCCTTACTTGGCCTTTCAAATAAACACACTGGGTAGCATGAAAAACAGAGAGGATGGTGTTGCTGTCATCTCTGGCAGAGGCTCAAATAAAGTTTGCTCCTCTTATCATAATGAATAAGTGCATTTTGCACAAATAGGAGCTAGAAATGTCCTTTTTAACCCATGGACAATTATACAAAATGAATCCAAAACACACCTATTAGCAATCATGAAGGATCCTTCCTGACTAAATCAGCTTAATCTCACTGTCCCCTGACAGAAAGTTTGTGTGGCCTGCAGGTCACCTCCATGCTAGTTCTTCTTTCTCCCTGAGTACACGTAGTTTAGATCACTGATATGAACTTTACAGGATTGAATATTTTGGGGCATACCACTAAAAATGAAAGATTTGGTAAGTAAAAGAACAAGCTGTTAGAGTGTAACAGCTTTACTTTCACCTATTAATTCTCAAAAATCACAAACCATTGCCTTGAGAAGGTAGAGTCCCAAAACAAACACACTCTGTGGACTAACATTTACTAAATGCCAGGAAAACAATGTTGTTTAAGCAACTTGGTGCATGTAATGAAACAGAACCTAACCTTAAAGGGATCTGGGGTTTTTTTCCCTGAAATCTGACAGAAGATATTGAGAAAGAGTTTTAGTGAGAAAGACTCAATCTGGGGTTTCCCCAGTAGGTTTTTTTAAGCCACTAAGTATGAATGAAAAGAAATTGTAGCCTCAGCTGGGTCCCCCTTGGTCATCCCAAGTCCCCAGGCAGGGCCAGAGTGGGTGAGCTCAAAGGGGGCTCACAGCCATGGTGCACCTTGGCTGTCCACAGGTACATTAGGTACACCTTTCCTTTAGGCATGGACCTGGATTTGTGCTTCAGGACCAAAGCAAATCAGCAGAGGTCTCTGGGTGGCAGTGAAATGATACCAACATAATCACCAAGCCTGTGTTAGTTACTTTTTGCTATATATCTTACATAAATGAAGATTAAAACTTCTTATAGACCCTGAATCTTAGGCCTTCATTTGAGACCAACACAATGCCATTATTTTGGAAAATAATTAAATCATTTAAGATTAATTCAATGGTTAGAAGTAGTTAGTAGATATTTTTCTTGAGAAATCTCACCAAGTGGGATCTACTCACAAAAGCAGCACAAGGCAATGTAACCACATCTTTAATTTGCTGCTACTACTGAGCGGGTTGGCTTGCCCTGTGCTTTTATTTTACAGTAGCTTTGATTACACTTTTCTCTATAAAGTCTGCATCTGACAGCATGGAACACATTTATCTGAAGTATGGAAAGAAATAACAGTAATAGGATCTCCTGCTTGTATGTGAGAGAGTGGATGACAACATAACAAATTCACCTATGGCATTACCTCTCTGAAAAAAAGTCAAAATTTCAGCTGCAGTGACCTTGTGGTCACAAAGATCACAAATTGCAGGGCAGAAGACATGGAAAGGAAAGGGTTGCAGTTAGACAGGTGTACATTGTTACAATACATCCTGCAGTTGTTATATATCCAAAACTAGTTCTCTTAAGACAGAAATCAGGCTTCCCCTCATGTTCTTCAATAGTTTACAAAATACAACTGACAATAATTCACACTGTTGTTCAATGGCAGTAAGGGAAAAAGCTCTTCATTTAAAGACCTAGACCCCAGCAAGAAAATAAATAAAGTGCCAAAAATGCAGACATTACCAACTTGCCCAGATGAATTTGGCACAGCCCTGCACAATACACAAGTCTTTTTTAAGGGAGTTGCAGCTGAAGCCCAACAGAATTTAGTAATATTGACAGAAATGTTATGGTAAACTTGATAGTAAGAAAAATCAAGATTCTAGTATATATAGAGAAATATGCTTTGTGAACTAAACTAATAGAAATGTTCCTATATAACAAATTAGTAATACGTCCAATTTTGTTTGCTTTTGTCATTATAAACCAAGTTATACCCTGTCTGGACTGAGCTGTACGACTCCTAAGAGAGATCCCCGTCTTGTAGGGATTCCTAAGCTCCAAAACAGATCACCATCACATTTAGGTTCTTTCCAGGCTACAAAGGCACAGATGTTTCCCCACAGTTTTGAAACTCACAACTCAGACCTCCAGCTCTGCAATACCACATAGTCATCAACAACAGCAGAAATAAAAAATGCAAAGCTCTCCTCTGCTCTGAGCACCAAAGTCTAGATCTGTGGTGCTCTTCACATCTAACTTTTCATGCCACCTTGTTAAGAACTATGTGAGTCTATAATGTAATTTAGAAGAGCTTTTCTGTTCATAAAACTGTGGCATCTCTTGAGGAGTTAATATTTGTTCTGAGGATCAACAGGCACTATAACTGAAATTAAAGATGACTTTTTCATCTAAAAAATCCTTTCTAAGCCTCATTGACTTAGTGCCCTATTCACAGTCTAGATTTTGGAGCTAAAACAGAGAACACAGAGCCATGGTTCTGCTGACAGAAAAAGACAGTTATTGAAGGATTTTATCCAGTTTGATCCTACTCACAGTATATCTCAATTTCACACCATGTTTTAATCAAAGTAAGCTTTTATGAATATCCACTACTACTTACCCCAATAGATCCAAGGACTGAGAAACCCTCATGCTAGGAAGTAGGACCTAGGTATTAAAATAATTCTCATTAAGCAACATAAAATTCAGAGGAACATATTTCAAGCCCACTGAGTTAAAAGAAGTAGGACACAGTAGCAGTGGTTAGGTATTTATTAATTTCTCTCAGGTTACAGCAGTCACTTTCACAAACAGGTTACAAAGAACACCATTGTGCAGAACCAGATCAGGCTGTATGTGATTTGGCCACTTAACCACCAGAAGTGCCATGAACAGTGTAAAAACTGACACCAAAGTGGGAGGGCATCAGCCATCTTCATGCTGTGCCCTGCCCCTCCCAGGAACAGTTTTTGAGCTTGGCTATTTTGAATGGTGAATTTTTCCAAAGCCTCCAGATCCCACTGCTGTGTTTCATTTCCATGAGAACATCAGACTGAGGGAAAATCCAGAACACAGGACTACTTACTACACTTGCCTTTATGCAACTTCATATTTCAAAGAATTAATAAACAGTGCCAAAAGCTCTATTATAAGGATGAGAAAAGTAACTCAGGAAGTCTTTTTCCTTTGCAAGGCTAATCAATACAATATTTTAGGTATGCTGCCCAGACCAAAATCCCATATTATGCTGAAAGGAAAGAAAGAAGCATGAGAGATAGAATGGTGTTTTCATTACAGTTTAACTGTTTCAAACAGTTTAACTGTTTAACTTTTTTTTTTTTAATATCATCTGTAGTCCAAATCTGATAAATCAGAATATAATTAGATAGTGCAGGAATCATCACTACAAACCTAGCCAACAGGACAGTTTTTTTCAGGGATTATTTCTCAGTAAAGAATCAACATCCCAGACCCATTAAATTAGGGGAAAAATTCATTGTGTGCAAGTGAGGAGGGCTGGATTTGTCTGGCCCATACAATACTGCAAACACGACCACAAGCAATCAGTGCCTGCCTTGGGATAAAAAAAGATATTGAGCTTACAAAAGCCATCTATCTCCCTGTGAAAACAAACACCACAAAGGCTGTTCCACTCCATGGTTCACTGTTGAATGTTTTGATTCAGGTGGGCTCTGGCTCTCTGATGTCACTCCTTCACACATGTGCTTCATTTGACATACAGAGCCAAAGACTAGTTCCACTGAAGTCCTGTGACTTGCTTAGTGGTGGGATGAAAAAACTCCCACTGGCTTCAAGTGTGAAAGATCAGAGACTGAAGGATCAAACTTTATAGCAAGTAGGGTCAAGCAGCAAGTTCCCAACCCACAATATGAGCCCTGGTTTTTATTATCTCTCACTGCCCTGCTCTGAAGGACTCTTTCCAGGTGACAGTTCCCCGTTTTTCCTGAATGGCTGTTATCAGATCACAGCTTCACTCTGGAGCTGTTTATAAATGCTCCTTATGACATTGCCTTTTATTTTTTTTTTCTTTTTTTATCAAGCCATTTTTCCACCATGAAACAGGACATTTATTGTTCATATATAAGAGGCAATGAACCTGCAAAAGCAGCGTTCATAAAACCTGGAAACCTCCTCAACAAGCAAAATGACTAACTGTGATGGACATTCATAAATCAGTCCATATCTTTCATCATAATTCCTGCAGTTTCATTAATTCCTAGAGGAAGACATAAATCAAATGTGCATCTTAAGGAGCCAGCAGGCTGCCTTGCTCTCCAGGCATAAAATAAATATGAAGCTCTCTTCCCTACTGAGGAGATGCAGGTTTTGCATGTGTGCACAGCAGGAAATCCGTGTCACTCAAAGTGTGGGGATATCCTGGGCAGCCCTACAGGGCATCACTTTTGTTTTCAGAATGTGCAAATGCTCCATCCTAACCCTGCCCCACTGAACTCAGTGGACCCTTTTCCCTATAAAGCTCAGGCAGAACTTTATGAATAAAACCTTTAATCTATCTCTGCTTTGGAACAATCAGGTTAAGAGTGCAGGTTTTATTTCCAGAACTGAGGGGCCACCCTCAGTGCCTGGGCCAGTGCTTCAGGTATCCTCCTGGAAGGGTCCTGGGCAGCTACAAAGGGTCTGGCTAACCTGCAACATCTTGGAGGATCACAGAGAATACATACATCCAGCAGAACCCATAAAAAAAGGACAGTAACAAATGTTTTTCTTTTAAAGCAGGCAAGCTGTGATAAATTAAAAAAAAAAAAAATAAAGCCTTTACAGTGAAGCCTGGTGCTATGCAAATTGCTCCCTGAAAATGCTAAAGCAAGTTTGACATCCTGTGGCCAAAGTCAGCATGGGAATAACTCACCCTTTCATACCCTGGGCTTGCTCACTCAGGAGATTATCCGGCTCCTGAGGACACATACTTTTGTTTGAGGTGGGTATGACAGTCTTGTGAGTGAGTATCTGGAGGAAAGAATATAAATGTGCACACTAAATATGTCTGTCAGGGGATGATTAGGGGCTGAAAGAGAGCAATAGCACTTGAAAGCCCACATGACACCAGAGGGTAAACACAGGACAGCTCCCAGAAAGTCTTTGTGGCCCCTCTGCTTGAGGTTATCCCCTGCCCTAAAAGAGGAATACAAATAAAAATAGGGGACCAGAGACAGGGGGAAGAAAAACAAAAGAAAAGAATGGAAAGACTAGTTTCTCCTAAGAAAAACAGGTGCAGGCTGAAATGTAAATATCTCTGAAAAGATAATTTAGTCATAATCATAAGGTCTGTTTAAAAGTCTGCTGCTTCTTTTTCCAGCCCACATTTTCCAAAAGAAAGAAAAGCTGTCTTTAAAATATCTGTGATAATTGTTATGAAACAATCACATGTAGCAGTCTTGGCTTATTGGTGCACATCCAACGCGCCACATCAATCTCTGTAAACCTTTCCAAAGGTTTGTGCCTGCAGTTGGGAAGAACTGATTGTACAGCAAAGATAACAAGGCAATGTTAGACTTAATTTGTAACAAATTATTTCTGTGGAAAGAGCAAATGATAACAAAAGGATAACTCTAGTTTTATGGAATGGAGGTAAGACCCAGCATTCCAGCTGCACAATATCTTGGGATAAGTCATGGCTGCACAATTTTTAGAAGATTGGCTTTGAACTTTCAAGATCATTGGCATACTTTTACACAGAATAGATTTATTGATAGGTTTATTAAGATGAAATGAGTATTTATTTACTCTTGTTTTCTTTTCCAGAGGAAACAAAATTCATAAAAGATAGCCAACATACAGTATATGCTCAACCATTAGAAGCTTTTCAGTTACACAAACAGCCTTTGAATCAGGCTACAAAATGGTTATGTAGGTAAAATAACCCATTTCCTCATAATCTTCAAAATATTCACCCACTGTGAGCTGCTTTCTAGTGTCTTTGCTGGGGGCAGATATAAACCTCCTACCATTTTTGAATGGTAGTGATTTTGAATTTACAAAGCAAATATTTTTATTTTTCAACGACCATTATTTCAACCCTTTAAAAACCACTCTATTTTACTCTACCTTAGAATATTTGGAAGAAGGCTGAAAATGAGAGATAAATTCCAATACTGAGGACACCAAGCAATGAAGCACTTTGAGGATTGGACTCCTTCATCATGTAAGTAGGTCTTGTGGGGTTTGTTTGTTTCTTTGTTTGTTTGTTGTGGTTTTTCCCAGTTGATTTCAGAATATCACGGGTCTGTTCATCTTGCCCTTATCACTCTCTACAACTTCCTGAAAGGTGGGTCTCAGCCTCCTCTCTCAGGACTAGCAACAGGACAAGAGGAAATGGCCTCAAACTCTGCTGGAGGCGGTTCAGGCTGGACATCAGGAAGAATTCTTTTGCCAAAGGGTGGTCAGGGATTAGGACGGGCTGGACAGGGAGCTGGTGGAATTACCATCCCTGGAGGGGTTCAAGGAACATCTCAGTGCGGCACTTGGTGCTGTGGTTTAGTTGACAAGCTGGTGTTTGGTCAAAGGTTGGACAGGAAGATCTTGGAGGTCTTTTCCAACCCTAATGATTCAGATGTTCAGCCCAAAGCAAATTCCTAACTGGAAGTTTTAAGTCTGAAGTCAGAAGAAAAAGTCATTCAGGATAGGAAAGAACCTGCCCAACTCTATTCCAGCCCAGCATAAAAAAAGAGGCTTTTTTCCTCACAAGGAAGAGAGAGCAGCACAACTCTTTGTGCTTAGTTTACTCATTGAAACAATACTTTAAATAGGGAATTAATCTACACAAAAACATGTAATATATGTTAACTAGAGACAGAGAGATGCTCCAGATGTAACAACACTCTTGTGAAAACAATGTCTGCCTCTTTGTAATGTTTTTAACTTCTTTAATTTTTAATATAATTTTTAGTTATTCCATATTAGAAAATTATTATGTGCACATCTTTACCATTATCCCTACGGTTGAAAATATGGACTGGGGAAGTCAGTGGAGACAGGTGAGTCTTGTCCCACCCAGCAAGGCTCAGTCACTGCTGCTCCAGCCTGTGCAATGATGAATTATTTAGACCCTCTGTAGTTAAGCAGGGCTTCAGCTGTGCAGTTGATAATCAGACCACTGTCAGAGCCTGGGTTTCTTTATCAGGTGTGCAAACACACAGGCACATGCTCTTCACTTTGCAAAGGTAGTCAGTGGCAATTGCAATCAGAGAGGGGGTTGCTGTGCCACTCCAAATTTGTGAGCTGTTCTTCATCAATACTTGCACTAGGAAACATTCGATTATTCTGCAAGATGCTGAATGTTCCTGTTGATTGAAACTGTTTAAGGGTGTCAAATCAAGGCTTTTCTCTCTGCTGTACCACACCTGTTCAATTTCTCTTTCATTGTTATCACAACTGCAACAAAATAAGCACATGATGTACAAAAGGCCCCACTAACACTTTCAAAGATGAGAATTTGGTTTGCAAACTACTCCTTGATTTATGGAGTAAAAATCTCAAGGGTACTTATATGTAACTTTCAAACAGCACCTTAGAACCACCTTAGACAGCAGAGCAGCAACTTAGAACCAAATTTTGATGGTGTGTAGACAAAATTTTAGATAAAGTGAGATCTTTAAGAAGCAGCCTTGCATCAAATACATATTGTTCAAATATGTGACCATAAAAGCCACATGTCCTAAAAGGACACGATCCTATTGCATGCCATTGTCGTTTCTGCTCTCATGACATTCACATTCTCTCTAAAGTATTGCCCAGACTTCCATGCTGAGCATGTCTCTGCCACAGAGCACACACACTGGCAGGGGCCTTGCTCATTCTGCGCCTCTCCTCAGGACAAAAAATCTATGAGCAGGAACTGTTGGACAAGCCAGCTAGCAAAACTGGGTGTGAGGGAAGTGGGGTGGGCTGAGGGGTCTGTTTTGGAGGCAATCCCCTTGCAGCTGTAGTGGATATGGTTTAAGTATCTTCTGTAGGAGCACAAAGATCTTTGAAGGCACAATCCAGCCCGTGCCCATTTTGAGAGGCCTGGCTTTATCTATGCATAGAGCACACTGTGCAAATGGATGTTCAGCTTGTGAGAGACTATTTCTGCTCCCTGGCTGGGTGACTGAAGTTTTATAACTACACTGGAGATCACATGCAGTATAAATAACAAATACCTCCCCAGATGCATACTGATTTGATTGCATGCATTTATGCAATCAAAGCACAACATTGAAGGGGGAAAAATATCAATAAAAGCTTAGGAACAATGAAAAACCTGGGCTACAAATAAAGAGAACCATTGCTGTACTAATAGATATTTTCCAGGAGGTGGGATCTTGCTATTATATCATACCCAAAGTAAAGCAGCAATTGTTTCACTGCTGGCCTCTGGCTGTAACAGCACAACCTCTGATACCATGCAGGACATAACCTCCGTGCAGGCTCAGGAGAAATTAGGAACATGACTTCAAAGAAAATAGGAGTAATATTCATTGGCTTATGGAATGGGAGTGAAGGGTGATTTAAATGCAGATTCAAAATATCAGCAGTGAAATCTTGGTGTATTTAGAGTTGGCCTATTTAGCTGTTTAACTGACAGCTGGTGATTAATGTCGATATAAAACTTTGAAATGTCTTTCTCTTGGAATACAAAGTTGATAGTGGTTTATTCTTCAGTTTTTTGGTTGCTTTCTCAAATGAATTTCTAGAAGCTGAAGACCATGAATGAAAATGCTGAAATACAGCAGTTTTCAAGGCTTTCAGAATAGTCATGATGAAAAGTTGGTTTAGACTTTAATTGAATTGATAGTAATAGTGAGGAACAATTATTTTGATTTGTTATTCACCATATTTTGGACAACTTCTGTAACTGAATGACAGATTTGAGTGCATTTTTAAAAGTTAATTACCTGTTATCTCCATGGTGCTGCATTTTATACATTTTATTTTATTTTATTTTATTTTGTTTTGTTTTTTCAACATGTAGTACTGTTTTCCAATTGAACCACTGGGTCTCTTATTCAAATCACTATTTCTTAATTGTTGACACATAAAAAATCAAGTATGATGCCCCTCAGCAATAAATTAGCATCATATTAAAGGGAAATAATCTGAACATATTCACTGATGTTGTTAGCTGATGAGTTACTAACAAAACTTCAGTCTGCACCATTATGGCTGTTGAAATAGCCAGTCCAGGTTTTTCTGCAGTTTGCAGGCCAGTTCAACCACAAACAAAGAACACTTTAAGATGAGGATTGTTCTTATTTCAGGATCCAGTCTAATGCTCATTTAGGCTAGAGGGAACTGCATTTGTACCTCCACAGGCATGGATCAGGGCCTTACTAAGAGATTTAGAGAAGCCATCATTTTCTTGGCCACTGAAAGGACTTCCAGTGGAGGACAATTATGATGATGGCATTGTTTAAATCTGTGATAAGTTACAGGATAAACTGAAAATAAAGCAACATTACTAGGCTGCAAACATTCTGACTTGAGTGCATCCTTTTGAACCTTGCCCCAAAAGGTCAGCATTAGGGGTTAATCTCCCAACTGATAAACATGCAGAGCCTGGTTACTGACTGGCCTGCCCTAGACATGCACACAACTTTTAGGGCAGGCTACCTGCGCAGCTTTTAAAATACTGACCATTCTTTTCTAGAGAAATGAAGGTGATATAGGAGAATTAGGAGATAGGCAGACAGGCTCTGACCTCAGTGGAGCAGACACAGCAGCAGAGCCCAGCTAGGCTGGAATAAAAGGGGGAGATGGGCTGGGGTATTTCAGTGTGGCAGGTACTAACAAGCACAAGCTGCTGCTGGGTACCAGCAGTGAGGGCTGACACACACACTCTGCACGGGGTCAAGGCCTTTGCCTGCTTGCTAAGACAAAACCCTTGAAAGGCATTTGCTGTGTGTGATAACACAATCCAAGATCATGTGCTCTCTCATGTTACAGGCAAACTCTCAGAAAGATGATACATCAGAGCATTCTATACAGGGACTGCCACTGAAAATGAGTCCTCATGAAATATGCAGGTCTTAGCTGTGTGTTTTGTTCTTCATGCCTTCTATTCCCTCCCCACTCTACTTCTGTTCATGAGGATGTGAAATGCAGAGATTTCCTGTTTAGCACAGAGCCACCTCACCTTGGCAGGGTGTCATGCCTGGCAGCTGAGAGCTGTGCCAGGACCCTGATACAGCTGCAGTCTTGGTAGGTCAACACTTAGAGCCACTGTGAGAGGGAAGTATTAATCTGCTTGTTCCAGCTCAAATGTTAATGTTTTCTCCCCACGCTTTTCAATCATAAACAATTATCTATGAAAAACAAATTAGGCATGAGATTTCTCTCACCCTTCTACAGTGTTTTGAAATTCCTTCTGCATTGTCTTTTGGTTTTCTGCTCCATCTTCTGCACTTCCAACTGCTGCTTGGCAACGCAGATTGCTGTGCAAAATATGAGCTCCTGAAGATTGCTCACTTCAATAAAATTTTAACCAGAGGCAAGCATGCAAAGTAATTGAGCTGCAGTGTTTCAATGGCATAATTGTGGGTTTGGTTTGATTTTTTTGCTGTGAGTGAAAGATTCTGTCTTATTAAGACAACACAGCTTCTGCCCAAGTGGGCCAAGTCAGGCAAGTGCATGCGAGATGAAAGCCTTGTTTGGTCTGGGGACTGTCATGACATCTCCATTGCAAAAGGACACAATTCACTGTTTGCCTTGCACAGCGCCTCCGAAATGCCATCCTGTACCCTGCATGGTGTGGTAGGAACTAATTCACACTGTTTAACACTGAGCATTAGGGGATGTAGAGGACTTCAGTTACTAGCTAAAAATCAGGATACATGAACAGTCCCCTGCAATACTCCTGACAATTTCACAGAGGCATCACTACACCTTCTGTGATACAAGATTTTTCCCTTTGCATGATCAGCTTCTTTTTTTTCTTTTTCCTAAGAAATCAGTTTTTTCATTCTACCTAATGAATTACTTTCCAGAAAAAAAGCTGGTTTTTCCCTTATTTTCATTATATAACTTGCCTTTCAGATAGAGCTGGCATTAAAAAATAATCAAGCTTCATACGGGATAAAATAGCTGAGAAGATTTTTCTTAGATTTTTACATTTTTTTCTCTACATATTCTCATATAGTCATTCCTCATTTTGTTGGGGTTTTTTTTTCAGACTTTATTTTCCACATTCTCAAATTACCTTGTGTCCTGCTTCTGATATTTTTATATTGTTGCCCTGAGCTGTACAATACAGTGTGTGCTAACAGGACGCCAAGTAGGTGAACTGTACTTTCCAGGTTGGAGTTATGAGAGGGTTTCTAGCAGTCTCTCTCCCTCTCTTGCCTCTCTCTCTCTTTTTATTAATCTTTGATAACCCTCTTTTTGATCTGCACACTACACCCTTCTAATTTACGGATGCTTTTAAACCTCAGGCATGTGATTACTTCATTTGATTCATGGAAGACCATGGGCAGTTCAAATTAACCTTTTGCTTCCTTGAGGAGAAAAAAAATTTACTTTGGGGATTTGGTTCACCTGTTGAGAAAGAAGCTGTCTCTTCTTATTTACTGAGATTGCCTCAGCACCACAGAGATGACTCATGCATACCCTGAAGGGTTTAGGTGGCACCATAAATTCACTGCTGGACACCATGGACCCTGTCCAGAGCAAACTGAGGTCAAAAAAATCATTCCCGTTGACTCCAGTGCCAAAGCTACATTCCACTGAGTGCACTTTGTTCCCAAGGAAATTAATGGAAGATGGTGTTGGGTTTATCAAAGAGCCATCAAGAGATGACACCTTACTGGTTTGTCTACAGAAAAACAACAGCATAAAGTGACATCATCACACCAGTGACAATTGTATCCTCTGACTTTTCCAATTCTGTTTACCATCATTTTTTCAAAAAGATGTCCAGAAAGAGATGACATCCATGTCTAAAATATGTGTTAAGCCCTGCTTTTCTACCAGCCCACTAAGCAGGCACAAAATGTACTGCAGCAAAATGAGGAAAAGGATAACTCCCTAATGGAAAAAGGCACAGAGACCTCTTGAAAGGAAAGCCAGGAAGGTAAAGGTCTACAGGATTGATCTTCTGTTTCCCACTTACTTTTAAGAGTGCAAGGGACTACTTTGTTGGGGTCTGCAGAAAAGAGCTAAAGAAAGCATTCACACAAATATCACTGAAAGGCTGAAAGAGTTTGCCCAAGAGCAAAACCAATATGATGACTCCATTTCCTGATACATTATCAGAATGGATATCAGTCTGCAAGCTCTCAAGCATTGGATGTGGTTGCTGTGTTTCAGAAACAGCTAAATGGCAGCGTTTTCATCCCTGTCTCTGTCTGTCACACCATAGAGCTGACAAAATAAAACGAGGCAAGGGGTGAAAGAAGAGCAAACACTGAATTTTGTTTCTGCTTTTCTAAGCATTTTACAACAAGAACATGGCAATTAGAAAATGAAGGCAGAAACTGGGTTAGTATTCGCTTCACACTATTTCTTTCTTCATGAGTTTCTCCTCTGTTCCTCTTAGCATTCAGAGACAAATCTGATTCTTTAAATCTGGTCCAGAGCCCTGGCCTAGTTGCTTGACTGCAAACTATTTTACATAGCTTGATTGTATTGTTCAAAAACTATCCCTGTGCATACCATTTTACAAGCCGGCAAAAAAAAGCCAGAGACCCAGGAGGGCAACAGCACTTTGTAAGGGTTTAATACAATGCCCCATTGTGTGCACCCAGCAGGGCAGATCAGGGCCATAGCAGAAGCTCTTTCTTTCACAGCTTTTCCACTCAGACCATCCATTTTCTGCTTCCAACAGCACAGGTTGCCACTACATAAAAAAAAATCAGAAAGCATGAGAAATGTCAGGATGAATGTTGTCTTTTCATCTTCACAGAAGCTGCTTCCTCGCATTAAATTTGAGTGCTGTCCCCTGCATGGCTTTTCCGACTTCATTGCTGTAGCCTACCTGCCTCTGCCTCTTAATGAATCAGGACTCAATAAATCCTGGCTCAGTCCATTGTACTTGTTCACTTGTAGCTGATGATAATACACAGGGAATACCTTCAGCAGGGGCTTATTGTGCCAAGTCACAGTGCAGACCAGCAGTTCATCCAAGACTATATAGGATATTCAGGTTATCTCATTTGAGCACTATTTTCTTGCTCTTGGCCCCCCCGGGTTTGGGTGTTTTGCAGCAGGAGGTGCTGGTCTGTTAAGGTGCTTACAGTAAGAGGTGCTTGCAGTAAGAAATCCTCTGAGGCTTTGTGGAGGACAACTTTATGCCATTTATTAGAGCTGGCATTACAAGGAGAGATTAGCATAGAAAATCTTGTGTCCTTCTAGACAGCAGGAACCATGAGCAGTTAAACACCCATGGGGCCTGTGCTGTGTGTGCAGCACACCATGTCCTTAAAAGAGATTCTACCCTTTGTCATTCAACTTCGTGTGACTTTCCTCCACAAAGATGACTCTGTTCATCCCTTCCACTGTCAGACAGCAGGGGTGCTCGCATGACAGCTCCTTGGTGCTCCCCTGGCTAAAGGCAAGGTGCCATGGAGGTGAGGCAGTGGTGGAACAGAGCAGGACCTGCCACAGACTCCTCTGCAGCTGAGCTGGGCGTGTTTACCCTGGGCTGAGAGGTTTGTACAGCACAAACAGCACAGGCCTGAAGGTCACAGTGAGTGTAAAGCACAGCAATACTGGCTATCCACAGACTGGAACTCCATTGGTTCTCCCACATTCTGAGCTGCCTGGGACACAGATCCAAGCCTCTTCCTCCCTTGCTTCCTTCTGTCTTGCCTCTCTGCAGAAGCCAAATGCCCTCATAAATCAGTCTGTGCAAGTTCTTCAGGAAATGACTCAAATTTCTTCCTGAAGGGATTGAAGAAACAGCAGCACCTAGTGACACCAAAAGCCACACCTGGACCTGCACTAGCAGAAAACGTGCAAGATTTATAGACATTACTGAGCTAATGCAGAAAACACAGCTGAAGTCATCAGCCCAGGGTGAAGCAAACTTTCTGTGCTGTGGTGCTGGTGGAAGGTTTTTCTTCAAGACCATATGATCCCAGAGGTTCCAGAGTTTTTGGAAGAAGAAGATGTCTGTAACATACATGTACAGTCCGAGTTTTATGCTGCTCTTCTTTATCTCCATTCCAGCCCAGGGAGAATAACCAGTGTATCGAGACACGTGAATGGATTATACACAGCCTTAAACTGCCAAGCACTTGGCTGCAATGAAAAGCATAAAATTTCAGCATGGTGTAGAATGGATGCAAGAAGAAAAAGGAAAAGGAGGGGAAAGAATGAGGTATCAGGATGGCTCATTCTTTTCTGCATAATTTGAATGGCTGCAGAAGAAGATATGTCCTACTGTCACCCTTGCTACCTACATTAGCTCTTTAGGTTTAATATGCATCCCAGCCAGCAAAATCAAACTCAAGGCCAGTGCAGTTAAAGAAGTAGAGCAGAGCTGGGATCACCTCCATATTCACAGTCAGATGCATTAAAGATACACAAAGTTCATTTGTTCCTAGCAAAGGTGAAACCCACCAGATGTGTGATATAAAAATGTTTAGTTGTGGCTGACCTCCCTTACAAAATACTACTCAGCTATGGTTTATGGGATAGCTGTGGTTCAACCCTGTGAATCATGATTTCATTCATTTTTGACGAACAACTGCTGTCTTTTCAAAAATTATTTCAGGAACTGGAAGAACACCATCTCTCTTACAACCAGAAAGCAGACAGTAGTGGCAGTCACATGTAGTCTTATTTTACAGTAAACAGACCAGAAAATAGGAAAGAATAACAAAAATGTTGCCATGTGCAAACATAGAAAATTTGTCTTTTTCAGAATTGTGTAACATTACTGGAGAAATCAAGGCCAGAATCATATAAATCCTCAAAATCTCTGTTAATTTGATATTACCACTTTCTTAGAACAGTGTGACATTATATACAGGTGCCCCAGCAGGAGAGACAAAGCAGCCAGACAAGGAAGCTGCTGGTGAACAGAACTGCCTTTATCATCCACTTAATGACATTTAGCAATGAACAAGTCAAATTGCCTCTGTTTGACCTCACTGGCAGTGTGCTTCAGTGCAAACACAAGCACAAGCTGCACAAGAAATGGACTCTCTTGCAGTATTTACAGCTCTTAGCACAGGCTGCTTTGCATGAGCACTTGTTAATTACCTGCACAATCAGGGGAATATGTTCTGTGTGTGTCAGCTCAGCATATATTGTACATAATTGCACATTTGAGCCACACAGTTGTTTATGTCACTTTGTAATCACACTAATAATTACCAAACAACCAAGTAATTCAATGAACAGTAAATGTAACATTTAATTACTTTATTAATTTCCACATAACGTGGAAGAAGGAAAATAGCCAGCTCAATCTATAATTTCACTGTGCTCACAAACCCTATCTTTATGCAGATATATGGGAGAAATTATCAAAACACAACACAGGAGATGCACAAACATAACTCAGCGTTTGCTTGATGTTTTTCATGTTGGCATCTCTCCTGCATGGAGCTTTGAAAATTTATCCTATAACGTCAGGCAACTTCAAGGCATCCTGAACTTTGAAAATTAAAAGAAAAAAAAAAATCTGTACTGAGATACAAATTCCACCTTCTGTCAGGAACTTACTGATTAAAAAACTCTTTATAGGTTAAGCCAACCATTACATTTTTATGTTGCTATATATTTCACAACATAAAAAATAAAATATTTTCTCCATAAAACCTTTCAAAACCGTAAATACTAGCACACTCCACAGCTCCAGACGAAGTTGCAATTTATTATTTATCTGTTTTTATATTCTGCTATGGTATCTTTTCCTTTTATAAGCCTGGCAAGTTTCCCACTGAAGTTTCTTTGTCAGCAGTTATTTTAAACTATAGCCCTTCCTACACCATGCTAGTCTTGTGCTGAACCATCCTCAAGAGCTAAGTGGTTTTAGGGGCAATGTGTCTTGGTTTGGGGAGACACAACAAACTCTCTGCAGTTAATGAGCATTAAGCTTTCTAAAATTCAGGTGCATCATTCTGAACCACACCTAAATTCATGCTGAGCCTGATTTTCTCACAACTGTTTCTTAACTCACACTGCATTTGGTAAATAGGCACAAGACAAAGCTCAAGTTTTCAGGGGCAAATTTTGCCAGACAGCTGCATCCACTCTCAGAGGAGAGCATAAAATCCTGAACTCAAGGTTCTCTACATGGAGCCTCTCTCATCTAGAGCATGAGCCAAAGAATGGGCTGTGACAGCAGGAGTGCATTGAAATCTCTGTAACAAGGAAACACAGAGGCAGCCCCTAAAGTCCTTAAGACTATTTCTCCTGGAAGGTGGCCCTGGATGTACCTGAGGCCTGCCAGAACAGGCAGTTTTTCATGGTGAGTGATGGCTGCCTGTCTCAAATCAGTCACCACATCATGTGTTTGACTGTCAGTGACAGTGGCAAAAGGCCCAGGCCAGCTCTCACAGACAATAGAATTAGAAAATGGGCTGTGATGGCTAAAGGAGTCAACCAAACTCTCCTTTGTCCTGGCCTCAAAGGATCAGGAAAGTACTGATTAATTGTGGAAATTGCACAGTGGTGATCTTAAAAATGTAATCTTTTATTGAGGTTGCTATTTAATAACAGGGGGAGTGGGAAGGGGTTAGCACCTCTTGAACTACAGCCTAGACCTACTGTGAAAATGACACATGCCAGATCAGAGCTGAGGCCCGCCTGGGCCCACACCAGAAAAGTTACTACAGATAAGCCTAGAAGCTGTCTCCTTGGCAGCTTATCTGTTGGCTTATCTGTTCATTTATAAAAAAGGTTTGTACTTGGTTTATATTTTTGCTGAACTTTCAGGCATTCATTGACAATTGACCAGCTGGATACTTGTAGGCACACAGTTTGTGGTGGCTGGGAGTGGGGCTGTGGCCCAGCCTCATCCCCAGTGGGCACAGCTGTGAGAGCACTGACAGCAATGAGCCACGGAGTGCCCAGGGACACTGACCAACCACCACAGGGAACAGAGGGCACACAGGTGCCATGTGTCAACATGAGGGTATAAAATGTTGGGCTAAAGAACAAGAAGGGCAGATGCTTGAAGCTTCTGAAGAGGTAAGGTGATACTCTGGGTTGAAGCCTTCTGAGATTGTGTGGTGATACTCTGTGTATTGTGGCCTTCTTAGCTGTGGCAGATACTTAGCAATAGACGGAATAAGAAAGTAGGGTTTTGAACATAAAAAAAATGCATGAGAGAAAAATGTAAATGCTCAGATTTTCTTGATGTTTAAACATGCATCTCTCTATTTGTTCAATGCATTTATTAAACCTCCATCTTATCCCTCAACATTGCTTTGAGAGTAAAAACTTCTTGTTCATCGAGAGGTATGACTTTGTGCTGGGTATTGATTAGCACTCATGCTGCAGTTGCATAACTTGCCATGGGATTTGGAGCTGGAGAAACTGCTTGTGAGAGAAGAATCTGAGGGTTTTGTGCTGTTACCAACAGCCATTCAGCTGACTTTAGGTTTTAAGAGCTAGTTTTCAAAGTTCTTTGATAATGTATGTTAAAATACTTTACTGCTGGTCTAAAACCAAGACTGAAACAAAAATCCCGCTAATTTCCTGAAAGAGAGAACAAGAAGGGCCTCTAGAACTGAGACAGTTAATAATAAGTCCTGCTACTCTTGAAAAAGAAAAAGTAATCAAAAGATAATAATTTGACTAAGACAGGGTGTTGAAATGTTGATAGAAATCTAACTTACATAATACAAAGACAAATGCAAAGGATTAAAATACCATATAATTTTGAAACCATTACAATATGCCTGAGTGATTCTTTATTAGGGAGCCTCAAAAAAGCATGTAATTTCTTCTTCTACAAAAGCTGTAATCTCTCTGCTGGGTGTGTTAAAAATGACATTTCAACCTCCCCTGTGAAAGTCTTTGATTTTGTGAGTTTCTGTCAGGCTGGTCTCATTACTTTAATGCATTTTGTGTATATTGTAATAACATAAATGTTTTAATGCATTTCTTCTCAGATCAATCTGGGCAGTTATCTTTAAATCAGTTTTGTGTAACGTTAGGTAAAGAAGTTATAATTGGATCAAGGGGAGCTATTGGCAATGAAGAAGCATTTAAACTTTATTTTGTTCATTTCCCTGTAGAAGAACTTGCAGTAATAGACTTCTGAAAACTACTCCTAGTTATGTTTTTTAGTTCTTGACTTTTAGAAAACACTTATGTGAGATAAATGAATTTGGAAATGAACATAAAGTGCAAGCTATAATGCATATCTCCCTCACAAATCACTTGCAAACCATTTTTATAAAATGCAATTACCCATGTACAATGATGGCAAGAGACATACTTTTGAACAACTGGAAGCCATCATACTCTACCTGTCATGAAATAGCCTCCAGAGAGCATGGAGCTGCAGAAGAGAAATCTCACTGCTCTTTAAAAAGTGAGGCTGATTCCCTAGAATTATTAGAATGAGGAATTTTGTTTGACAGGTGGCATCGCCACCCTTTGTACAAAATTTCTAACTCAGTATGAAGGAATGGAATACAGTCAAGAAAGACAAAGCTCTGTGAGGTCTTGGGAAGCCTCAAACCTGCAGTTTTTTGTCATCAAAGTCCGGTCCCCTCCACTGAGGTTGCTAAAATATGTCACCGAGTACCAGGGCACAGTGTTGCAAGCACAAGTTGGGTTTTGAGAACAACTCATCCAGCACAATGGCCATTAGCACTGTTTGGAAGCAAATATCACCATTAAAAAGGTCTCTCCAATTTATATATACTCTTATATATAAAGGTGATGACAGTCTGTTAATATTTAACCTCCTATCTTGAGCATATAATTGAAGGAATAATAATAAATTACTGAATATAAGAGGGATATCTTGAAGTGCCATTATAACCATTCACATGCCATTTTATTGCCATGTGAAAACTCTGCTTCTGTAAGCCTAGCATCACTCTAATGAAGTAAATAGCTTATTCATTAGAGAAGAGTAAAAGCTTGAAGCTTTTAGAGTTCAGCTGGGCATAATTTACTGATAGTAGCAAAAAAAAAAATAGAGAAAGGTCAAATTTTCTACTTAAGCAGAACCATCAGCCAATTACTTAGTGGTGCATCAAACAATAGCACCCCCATTGTCTCCAGAAAGTTTACAAGTTCTGTGTATTAGCTAACGCCCTTAAATTGGGTTGAAGATGTGTGAAAACAGAGTTATGGGTTTGACCCTTGGTCATTTCCGAAGCTCCTTATTCCAGTGGCCACTAATTTACCAGTGCTGTAATGAACTATTATCCAAATTGAATACTCAAATCCAAATTTAGACCCCTGAATGCTTGATGCTCACCCCCACCAAGTTCCTTTTTGTGGATTTTTGCCATTTATTTATGTAACCCCTTGAGTGTGCCCTGAAGGGCTCTTGGACAGATGCTGATCAATAACCATAAAAGGGTTTTAAAAGAGATAACACCAGCACTGTCTCAGAGCTGGCAGAGGAAGCCAACACACATCAAGGCCAGTGTTGAACCTGATCTAGCCACAGTAATTGGACACTTCAGCTGTGAGCCTCATGCCTGTGGCCTCCTGCTCAGTAAGGACAAGTTTAGCCTTTGGCTTAACCTCTGGCTAAAACGAATCTGAAAGCTGTCATTTAATTCCACAGATTCATATTTCCTGTCCTTTGGGATACGCTGGATAATTTACAGGAAGTATCACTCGCTGAATCTGTTGTTCTGACTTTAGAAGTTTTCTAATGTTGACAAAGAATTCTTCCTTTGTCTGAAGGCTGGCAATAGGTTGTCAAACAAGAGCTCTTTTGGATCCACTATTTAGCTCTGATGGTTTGGCCGTTTACACCATTTATTAGGACAAGGAACTGGGTTTTCCTTCACTTGAAAATTGGTTTAGCCAAGTGAAAAATTGTTCTATGCAAATGTCCAGTTCTGTTGGGCTAAATGTACCAATCCTAATTGGGAAAAATTATTAGGAGATGCCTGTGGAGCCAAAGAAGAAAACTATCAATATCAATGAGACAAAATCAAGAAAAAAATTTTGTGTGTTTGTGGCATTTATTGCTGTTGTAAAATGAAGGATATCAGGCTTGCAATGGCAAGCCTCTGACTCAGCTGAAGGGACCCAGTGTTTAAATTGCCAGGATACTCTAGGAGATGCACGAGTACAGGCAGATGCACAGGGAATTAGGTACCTTTAATACACAATTTAAATAACTGAGCTGGTCAGCTGAAATTTATTTTAAAGACCAAGTAAAAAATTTTTTTAAAAAATGTAAAAGAAGGGAAAGAAGAAGGGGGCTAAAATATACAGTCTGCTTCTTATCTCTTTATTTAAGGCAAGAATTCCAGGTAAAAACTGTAGAAATTGTCTGGGTCAGATGTGCAGAGGTGTCTGCTCAGCTGCAGTGCAGGAAGCAGCTCTGTGTGTGGTGCTCAGAGCTGGGCAAGAGTGACTGACACTTCTGCATCTGCTGGAGTCAGCACCTCCTCTGTTGGGGGCCTTTCTAAAGCACCTTTTCCAAATTGCCGCATATTTATACATCTGGCCACTCTTTGACTCTGAAATGCCTAAAACTTTTGAGAATAGAAGCCAGCTCCTAAAGCATGAGGCATCCTCAAGTGAGCGAAGTTATACTTTCCTATTGCTGAACACAAAGTACTGATGACTTTGCCTTGGTAGCGTGGCCACTACATCCATAGGTTCTCTGCCCAAAATCAAGTTAAAATTCCTGCTAGTCAAGATGCTTTTTCTTCTTGTTGTATCTTACACTTAGCCAAGATTATGACTCCTTTATATATGTGCTTTTTTTTGTACAGCTGCTGGCATAGCAGGGAATCTGTAGGCACTGCTGGTTTGTTGGTACATTTTCATGTACATTGTACCAATTTCATGTTCATGTACCAATCCACAGGGGAGAAGATAATGGTTTTGGAGTTACATCACTTCTCCCTTCCATTTCTAATATGAATTGAAGAGAATTCATTGGAGAGAAACTGGGCTCAGAGCAATAAGTTATGGATCAGCAGAGCCAAGGGCCTAAAAGCAGCAGATCTCTGGGGAGAGTAGCCCATATAGAAGTTTTTATTTTCTTTCCTAAGCTAGAGCATTCCCTGGATCTCCCTGGGCAGCAGAGATGCTGGAGGTGAAGAGGAAGAGAAGAAAGACCTTAGCAGATCCCTTAAACTCTCCATGAAACTGGTCTTAATTTTGCTGAATGCTTAAAAGGCAAAGATGTGATTGAACACAGAAGGAGAAAACATCACAGGTTCTTTGTGTGCACTTCCACAAGAAAGTGGATACATGTATAGGTGAGACAATTTATTTTTAATGCTTACATCAATTAATAAAAAGAGCACCTTGGGTTCTACCAGCTTGAGAGGCAAAAGGTTTTCCTTTTGCCATGTATTAAACTGTAGCTTTACAGACCTAGGGAGCTTTTTTCATTTTGCTGTATTTCACAAACAGTTCAAGAGTAAGCACACACTTCTATCCTTTCAGAGTCAAGACTGTAATTACAAGAAATTTAAAGAGTCCTACTTGACCTTTAGAAACTGCGTGCTTGACAGACATATTTATGACTGCAGACACATCAAAAATTCTACACTTTGCAGGTATGTATGAAAACTGTGATCACACCAAAAAATCTTTTCTTTCTTTCTGCTCTAAACTGGGACAATGCTTAAGTATGTGGGTGAGCATTGCACAGATATGAGAACTTGGCCTGGTTTCTTTTCAAGTGTCCATGTATCCTGCTACTGGAACATAAGCAACCAGGACTATCAGTATGTAAGACAGCTGTTAGTGCTACTTAAAAGAGCAAGGTGGGAGGTTGGATGGATTTTTCTAATTTTCTTAGCCAACAAAGGCTTTCCTGGGGGGGGGGGGGGGGGGGGGCGGGAGGGGAACCCCTGTGTCAATTCCCTGGGCATAAGCTCATTTAGTACATGATCTTCCTTTTCTATATGAACAAATTGCTAACTCTGACTCCTGGGACAAAGTCTTGGGCCTTGGCAAGGTCCACTCCTTGGCAAAATGCAACATTCAAGCAGAATTTTGGGGCGCAGAACTGCAGGGTGCAGTCACCCCTGTGAGTGTGCATTTTCAGTCTTCTTGGGAGTACAGAAGACTCTTTCTTCATACTTTGAAATGCTGACATTGGCATAAATCCAGGATGAAAATTGCAGCACAAAAGGGAGATGTTTCATAAAGCTATAAGTGATTGAAAACAGGGAATTACAATGCTAACTACTTTTGGATGTTAATTATAGAAGCTGCTACCAGGCATATTCTATATATACCCACCCTCTTTTCTGGAAGTAACAAGAGCACTTTCTGTGATCCTGTTATCATACTGAAACAGGAATTCTCATCATTCTGCATTGTTAACTGTATTTTGATACAGAAATTTGTCTCACATAGGGAGCATTTACAATTCAGCAGACCAGAAGAGGCTTTTTCTCTTCATGACTGCATAACATATCTGAAGTAGTGCAAATATAGCAGTGTTTTATTTACTTGACCACATCTTAATAGCCAAAACTGGGACTAGTTATCTTTCTTGCACCACTTACCCACAACAGACCAAAGTTTGAGAAGCTGCACACATTTAAACTAATATTTTTCTGACATTGGGGGCATTTCTTGAGCCCAGTTTCTTATTTTGATATGAAGAGGAAGCTGTGTTCTACATAAGCACAAGGACCCAGCAGCAGAACAAGAGCACCAGCACACAGAGGTGGTACCTGTGCTGGTGTCAGACCACAGGCAGGGCTCTGAATTAACAGAGTGAGTTTTCCTCTTTTTCTCTGCAGCCTTGGGCAGTTGGCTCAAGCAGAATCTGTACATTCACTCAGGTTGCACTGCTATGATCACATCCAGGTGTGCTGTGGTAACGAGGGTGTGAGGGCAGCCCATGGCCTTCACAACAGAAATTCTGTTTGTAGTTCTGGGTGCCCAAATGGCCAGTTCATTCCATGAATTTCACAAATCAAGAAAATAATCTTTTGTATGCTCTTGTTTTGTATTTCCAAGTATTTTGAGTATAAACACAGAAGAGTAATTTAGGAAAATGAAATTTTAATGGTATTCTGGTAAGTCCAATTTTAAAAATATGAAAAAGAAATATTAAGCTTACAGCAGGACTTCATTCCCTAATCTTTGGCAAGACATTCTGAGGTAAGTTATTTAACAGCTATCTTATTTAGCCCTTAATGAAAGCTCTATAGTCTGCATGTTGATTATATTCTCATTTTTTTTCCATCTTCCTTCATACAATCCATTCAGTGTGATATATGTTGGCTGTAAATATCTTAATATCTTGCTACCAATGGAAAAAATTACATAAGGGTGATTGATCTAAAAACTGATAACCATTTCAGCCTGAAGACATGTTCTTTTCCCTCCCTCTATCATAAAAATCTATCTTTCCTTAAAACAGTAAGTGTGGTGGCTCCCATTGAGTGGGAGAACCCTATTTGAAAAAGTCATAATTAAATTTGTGAACCCTTCTCACATTGCACTCTAAAAATGTCAAGAGATATTTCTGATCAGCCCATAATTGGTCTTTCACGTATTTCCTATGTCAAACATTTATAACTAGCATAAAGCTCTTTTGTAGACTATTTTTGCCAGAATTAATATGACACTTTGGAAACACTATAGCATAAAAACAAGATCTGTTTTCTACTGTATCTTCTAATCTTACATAGCACAGAGGGGGGAAATCAGTTTAATTTACTGTGATTTAATGAAAATATATTGACACGTCAACGAAAAGTTAAAGTCAGCATGAATTATGTTCTTAAGCCTCTTTATAGCTTTTTAAAGTTTTATTCTCAACATGTAACTGTTTTACTGGGGAAATGTTAATAGCAACATGCTCTGAGAAACCTGCAGCTCTGGGATGTTGGAGGCAATCTCCCTGATTGGTATCAAAAAACTGACTAGAGATCAAAGCATGTGCATACACTTTAAGTTTAAATATCAGTTAAAAACAAGGTTAATTGCTGTATCAGGCCTCTCATGAGGTGGGAGGCTAACCAAAATTGAACTAATTTTGTTTCATGAAGGGGTTTTTACTTTTTAAGAGATTCATTAGAATGTTGCTCTCAGGTTACATATGAGAACAGTTTTCTTGTTAGACCTCCACAGTAGGTGATGATTTCTCAGACAGCTCCAAAATTCACTGCTTTGAACAGAGCAATGACTCTTTTTTTCTTCACAGAAGTGATTAAATGTGACCTAAAATTATTAGAACTCCCAAAATGTGTCATTTTTGAAATGCCAGTGAAGGAATACACACACTGTATCATGGATATCTTTCATGTTTGAAATGCCAGTGAAGGAATACACACAGTATCATGGATATCTTTCATGTTTCCATCTCTCCTTTCTAACTACTATGCCTTTATATCACAAAAATTTCTAAAGGGAGATAGTAGGGATGTACCTGGTTGTATTTTCCAAAGAATTTTACATTTTGAGCATTTCCATACACTTGGAAAACTGAGAAGATGATAGAGTTAAAGTTACTGTATACTATCAGAATAATCCCCAAAACCTATTTTAAATCAATGTCTGTTCTGATTTCTCCCTAATCAGATTTTTTTTCTTTAACTTTAGGCTGTAGATCCATGAAGAAAAACGTTAGCAATTGCTCCCTGGGGTTAATACAGTGCTTCAAAGAAGGAGCATTTAATTCCCATAAGTAGAGAGATGATTTAAAGAAATCCTGTAAATGATGAGCTGAAAAGAAGGAAGCATTTAACAGTGCAGAAATAACAGGTTTCATTGTTCTGGCACCAAGAAATTGTGCTGTGCAGTCTGGAGCTCCATCTCCTGGTGCTTGTCAAAGAACTAAAATAATTTCCAAGAGTCCCCTAATCTAAACACAGGCACCTCAGTGCACCCAAGCCATGTTGCAGGGTCAATTGTGAGCTCCCTCACCTCATGGCAAATCCAGAATTAGGTTTGTAACCCCTGTGGACAGGGAAACCCAGATTTGAAAATGCTTTTCCAGGTCACTCTGGACTCACTGGAGCAATTCCCCAGCTCCTTCACTATGGGCTGGGCTTAAATAGAATAATCCTGCATTCAGTGAAATTTCAGTGAGTTTGTGCACATCACCTCACTCACAAGTTTTGGGGAGGTGGAGACTGCAACTGTGCCAAGCACTGTGCAAAACAATGAAAATTAAACAATCCAATGTATTTCTTTAGTTCTTTATTTGTGGGATGCTGAAGGAACTGTCATTTGAAGGTCAGAGTTTTGTCTAGTAAAAACTATCTGAATTTCTAAGTTAAGCTTTTTATTTAATGTCCTTTTTAAGTAGATCTTTTAAAAAATATGTATCAATGTATAATTCTACATACCACTTTTACCAGAGTTTTCAAAACATGATTGCTACTTTAGAAATTATCATGTGGCATGGGCAAATACCATACAGGTGAGCCAAATATACCATAAACAAGTGAATGTAATACAGGAGGGAAGAGATGGGTCAAGGTTAGGATGTCAGTTGGAGTAATGTCACAATGGGAGGTTAAATTAATTAATTTTTTCCCATGCATCACCCACAAAAGCATCCTTAATAGGAAAAAGGCTTCTAACAATTCATTTCATGAATATTTCTGAATAAGAAAATTGACATTGTTATGAGTATTGCTTATTTTATTAGACCCTTCCTCTGTCATCTGGCTGGTAAATGTACCCATTCTTATTATGGTTGTATTAATTTTTCTTCATGAACAGATTCAGAAGTGAATATCTCATCATTTCTTAAGAAGGATCATTATGTAAGTCACTTAGGATGTTTTTGCTTCTATTTAAGTATTTACAAGTAAATAAGCTATTTTATTCAGCCAATCAAAACTGCTGTAACTAAAATACATTGCTGCTGCTGCATGGTAGCTGGATCATTAATCTAATATAATGTCTTCATTTTAGATACAGGCTTTTTATCAGCAAGCCTAGTCAATCCAATAGTAAAGTTCACAACTCATCTATTTTTATTTCTTCACCATTTCCTGGCATACAGGAAAGCTAAATCTGTTCAAGAGAAGACTTATGAGAGAAACAGAACCTGCAGTGTGGGATGGAGGTTTCTGGGGGAATGAGTGGTACCTGTGAGCTGCATTTAGTTCAAGTTCCTGTCACTTGAGCACTGCTGACCAAGTGCGCATTGCCCTCCCCATTTGATTTGCTATGACAAATTATTGAATCCAAGTCCTGCTTTGCTATCCCAGTGCAAAAAGATATCAACATTACCAATTGGAGCCATTTTCCTCCAGATTTATCCCACTGTAAGAACAGACAATGCCCTGTAATTCGGTATAGCTGCTCCCAGCTGCTCAGTAAAGTAAGGTGCTCCCATTTCTCTTCCAGAAGCTACTCTTAAATTTCATTGACTTAATAACACATATGTTGAGCATAAAGAGGAAAGAATAAATATGAAGGGAAAATAATAAAACCATGAACAAATATTATTAAAGAGCTTTTGAAATATTTCTTTAGGGTGGGAGTAGCATGTACTTGTATCTATTCGGAAATTTAATCAGAGGTAGTCTTGATTCTAAAAAGACAGATAAAAATTGATTTGGGACTATGAACTGCCTTTCATGTGCATCATTGTAAAGCAAATTCCAGTAATATATGTCCATCCTCCCACAGGGAGCAGAAAATACTAGAAATCACTGGCATTATGTATGTGGCAATTCTCTTAGAAACCATCATTGCTACTCAAATGATTGCAGATTCTTATAACAAGGAACATGGCTGATAAATTGCAAACTTTTATTAGTCCCTTTACCAACCTTTCAGCATATTAGGCATTACTGATATTGTAACTTAAAACTTGTCATTAACAATAGAAGATATTCAGAGCATAGGTTTGAGTGGAAAAGTCCACATAGCTGTGCTTTTGTTATCTTGCAGCAGTCTGACAATACTTTAATGAATTCTGGCCTTAAGCTCAGACTCTGATACCAAAACATAATAATTCTTGAGGTTGAGTTTGCAATTCCACCCAAATATTTCTTCAGGAATTTGACCCTGGGACTTTTCATGGATCACATTCAGCCCAAGTACTCACAGCTGCAGGTGACAGAGCACGATGGCTGACCTCTACCAGGTGAGTTACACAACCTGTAATGATGTTCTCATGTGATGGCATATGTACAATTTATGATTATTTTTATAAATTTATTATTGCAGAGCCTCTATTATTTTGCCTGTTGGTGCAGCTATGAGAGAAATGCAAGACATTTCAGATTTCCAGCTGAGATTTCCTACAGGAACACAATGAGCTGGACCTGAAGGTAATTAGGCCGAAAAATGAGAGCAGAGGGCTGGCTCTCTGTTCTTATTGAAGCAGGGTCTGCTGGTGCTCTGTGTGCCTGGTTCCCAGCAAGGATGTGCTGATCCTTGCAGTGGTAGCATGTACTCACAGATCCACAGAGATCATCACAATCACCACCTTTTAAAATAACCTTGTGCTTCAAAATACTAGAGCCAATGCCCTTGTAGGAACCTTTTTGCAGTGTAAATACAACACCAAACTGAGCAGTCCTGAATGAGAAAATCATTTAGCTAAACTTTCCCTAGGAGGGATGAAATTCTCATAATACAGAATCTCCTAAGTGCATTCCTTATCATCCTATTTTTTACTTCCCATATCAATGAACATTTCCAGCTTCACAAGCAATTTCAATAGCATGTTCTCATTTTCTGTCACACAATTGACAAAAATATTGACTGATATCTAATGCCAGGTCAACCCTTTCACTAAGTCCTCTGCAACCTCATTATTCCCAGCTTTTATGACTTATCATTAGCTTCCCATTAGCCAGAATCTTACCTTCCTTACCATCCTTGTGATGTTCTTCAGCTTAAACCACCAAGTCTCATGAGATGGATCAGTTTCATTAGCAGGACATAGAGAAGTCAGATCTGTCATTTGCCCTAAACCCACAGACCAGTTCTTGTGCCCAAAAAAGGCAGTGTATGCTTTGCTACTACTGCCCTTGGTGGATCAAAGGTGTATTCCATTAATTACATGTCAGTGATTTTAATTAGTCATTCATTGAAACTGCTTTAAACCTATATGGTATTGAATAAGACTCAGTTCATATATCAGTATCATATATCCTTCTTTTTGGTTCAAACTTCCAATGTCAGACTTGGGGAGAATCTAGAATTTCCACGAACTATGCAGTTCACCTGCAGACTTAACAAAACAAGTTTGTGTTGTGGGTTTTCTTCTTGTTCCTGTTAAATTGGCCTTTTGAAGACTAAGGGCTTGTGAGCTTTGCAAGTTAAAGGCTAAACTCTTGTTATAGTGAAACTGATTCTTTTAGGGCTTGAGGGAGTTTGAAGGAAAATTGAAAAGGAGTGACAAGGAGTCCTTGTGCAAGTCATTCACCTTGTAGAGCTCTAGGCTGAGAGAGCTCAAATGCTACTCTACTTAACAAGCTCAAAACCAACTCATTTAAATAACAAGCACAAACTCCACTTGGGATCCACACTGAGGCATTTGTGCATTGTGCAGCCTGAACTCCCAAACAACATTATTTGAAACAAAAAAAAGGAGTAATTCCTTTTTTATAGTGGTAATTCAGGGATCAAGTCTCAAAAGCATTTGAACATTTCAAGGACTATTGCTATACTAAATTGTTCTTAACTACAAGTATTAAACTTTAAAAAGAACTGAACACTGTTTTCAAATTCAAATTATTAGCTTCATGTCTCACAAGGATAATAAATCTATGCATATTCTTGTCACTTTAGCAGAAAGGACAGTATTTGTGCTTTAAAGCTGGAAAGTTAATTCTTGCTAACAAGTGATGGAGAAGATGTCTTGATGGCTCAGAAGTTATACACAAGAACAAAACTTAAAACTCCTATATCCAATACTGATCTAGTTAAAATATTTTGTAGAGTTAGTAATTAAATTTCATGGACAAAAAAAATGCAGCTTGAATCATTAAATAAAAAGATAATCATATCTGGCCAGTGAAGTCCTTTGGTTCACATCTTTGCTAACTGGAATGTCCCACCAAGTGCTGCTATATATTTCTTCTATCATTGTAACTTTCTGAGGTCTTTTAAAATGCCAGAGTTAAACTTCAGTGGAAGTGCTGGCAGCTGGTTTGGACACTTCTTCATATTTTAAAAGTTTATCATTACTAAAAGCCAATGCATGTGAAGGAATATTTGCTAATGTTCACAGAACTTTGCATTTTGAACAAAGATATTTATCCATAAGACCATTTAACTTCCTGTTAGAAATTCAGGTATTTCACCTGATCACCATCAATTTTGAAGATTTTTAAATCCTAAAAAAGGCAAGATGCTAATTTTTTCTTCTATAAAATGAAGAAAAACATAATTTAGAATGTATCCTGTGTCCTCTAAGATGACAAATTTTACAGAGGTCTCTCTTTTAAGTCAACTGAGTTCATAATTTTGTTGGTTTTAGCAGAATTTTTGATTTAAAAGTGACTTTTAAAATCCATTTTTAGATCTGAATGGTATTCTTACTCAAAAATTAGATCATATTGAAGAAACAAAAACTGAGCAAGATCTCCAGAGATATCATAGTTCCTATGCTGACTTTTAGAGTAGTTATGTTAAACTGAAATTTCATTAAATTAAACTAGGCACCTCCTTTTTAGCTGTTATACAATGATGAATGGTGCAAGAAATATATGCAGATGTAATGTAAGTATATGAATTAAGGCAGAAGGAATAGGTAAGAACTAAAATGCCTGTTTTCAAACTCAGCTTCAGCACAGTCCCATTTTTCCTTATCAGTTTTTCAAGCTAGTTTTGAGACAAGTCCTACAATTAGTGTACAGTTAAAGCTCCCATTCAGGCAATGGGAACTTTGCCCACTTCCAGGAGTACAAGCTGCAGCACTTGGCCCTAAGGATTTAATAGAGCTCTAATGACTCATTATTGAATGTTTAGTTTAATAACAACTGCTTATTAAGTGTATTAATCTCAGCTGATGAAAGCAAAATTATTTAGTGAAAAACTGGTTTTCTTTACATTAGTGTGCAATTATTTAACTGAAAGTTTCAAAGAGACACATCTAATTACAGTGCTGCTTTAAAAGTATTTAAGCATCAGTTATTAAAATATCATTTGAAATATGCTTATGGACCTCCTGAAGTGTTTAAAAGCAAAATTCTGGTTTCAGATTATTACTTACAATAGGTTTCCTTTCACTAGTTACGAACTTCTTACAAAATCTGCTTAACGCACAGGATTGAACTGTTTTCTGTAAAACAAAACAAGATGCAAGAATTTCTGTGTGTGCAGAATGTATATGTCTATGCTCAGGCTGAGACTGCTGACTGAAAATCAAAATTAGTGAGGCACATTTACAAATTAAGAATCCCCTTGCTGAATTGGCATTTATGGGGAAAGCATCTATGAATACTAAAAGAAGTCTGCCAGTCAGTTCTCTGTAATTAAATAAAGACATTTATCCACAGAAAAACTAATTCTGCTTGCCATTTAACATCTTCAAATATTTGCCCTCAAACCACACATATCAGAAAATATAAAAAAATTATCGTGCTTGTTTACTTGTGTTTTAGTCACTTGGTTTTGGTTTTTTTAGGGATACTTTTTCCTCCATCATGTTTCCAGCAGTTTATGGATGACAGATAAATCAAATATTTGCCCTCAAACCACACATACTTGCCTATAAGAAAAAATTAAAAATTATCTTGATTGTTTACTTGTGTTTTAGTCACCTGTTTTGTGTTTTTTAGGGACATGAAGCTAATCATTTGAATTTGAAAACATCCATCATATGTTTCCAGCAGTTTTTGGGTGACAGATAAGCAGTGCTCAGGAGTCCCTGCCAAGCTCTGTACACCTGACAAGTATGAAAAGGACCCAGAAGATATCTTTGGTGAGTCATGTAGCATGTCAAAAGTCTGCTAGAATTCTGGTTGGTCAAAGACACATAAGATATTTGGATAAAAGCAGGCAGAGTCCTGAACAGGCATGTGGATGAGTAGAGCCAGGTACTTTTCCAGCAACTTTATC
>NW_005054298.1:26997356-27011111 GCF_000277835.1 Geospiza fortis | reverse complement strand
TAGGAGTCTGACAGTTCCCAGCCTCTGAAAAAATTCTGTGCCCTATGACTTAGACACGTAAGAGCTGTCCTTGCTGAACTACTGAAGTGCAGCTTTTCAGCCTTGCTCCGTGCTCCTGCCATGGCTGTGGGGTGTGCAGGAGTGTGCAGGGCTTCATCCGGGAGCTGGAGTGGTGAGAGGGGGTCCTGAGCTTGGCATCTTTTATACCTTCAGGAAGAGGAATTTTTTTGCTTTGATGGCCTTTCCTGCAGATCCACTCTCCAACACCTCCACACCCAGCCAGGGGACTCTTGGTCAAATGGGCTCAACCCTCTATCTTTCTTTCACCCTTCCATCCTCCCCCACTTGATATTAATGTTGTCATTCTTTCTGACTCACACAGTAATCCTGTCATCTTTTTTTCCTCTCTGCCTTCTGCTCCTTATTTCTCCTGGGGCAGATCTCTGTCCTCCTTGCTCAGGGCTCAGGTTTTGTACCTGTGTGCCTCCAAGGTCAGCACACAGCCTGGTTGCTCCAAACACAAGCAGGAGAGCTGTGGACAAGGAAGGAGTGCAGCAAAGCTGCAGGCTGGCTGGAGTACCTTCAGTTAGAGTTAATTAGCCATAAACCTCCCCAGACTGCTCAGCCTGGGGACAGGCTATTGGCTTGTTCTTTAAGATCTCTTGTCATGCTGTCAGCTTTGTGTAAGTAATGACTAAACTGCAGAAGCTCTGAGACTGTTGTCTCTTTCACAAACTGTCTCTCTGATTCACTTTGCTCAATCCTCCATTTTTGCATCCATTTGTTTTTCCCTACTGTAGCAGGATTGCATTTTGTCCTGTGTTTGTATTGCTCCACCAGGATTAGGGCACCAGGCTCTGACAAGTGTCAGAGTTTTACAAGTGAGGCTGTGGGTTGTTCTTGCTAAAGAGAAAAGCAATGTGTCACAGCACTCATCTTTTACTTTGCCTGGAACATCATCTCTGGAGCAAGCCCTTCCCTCAAGTGACATGTACAATGCTCAGCTACACACACATGACATTTTGGACTTATTTTCCCCAAGCAGAATACTCACAATATGAACACACAAAAGATTAAATATCACATGTGAAAATTTCCGGATTAATTTTTCCAGTCAAAAAATAGCAGACCAGAAATACAGATCCTTTTCTGTGCAGAAGAGCTAATATGAAAATGGTGACCAGTGCAGGAGGCTCTAAAATTCATTCTGTCCCAAAGGCCTTGGTGGCTTTAGCACAGGTATTCTGGATTCTAAGACTTTATGATATCAATTCAATATTCAACTTCCTTAACTTATGTTCTAATTGTAGATTTATAAGATTTCCAAACCTATAGCTGTACCACTAGACCTGGAGAAGGCTTCTTTGAATAAAAACAAGAAACAGAGAAACAAGGAAAACAGAACAAAGTTTTTACTGATGTCATTATAACGTTTGCTTTCCCAGTAAATAATTATTAGCCTTCTGCTCAAGGTTGTCAGGGGAAGAGCAGTTGGTGTTGAGGCAGCTCCATGGCAGGTGTGCCTGGGAGCCAGCTGTCAGACTAGAACCACAGTTGCATTCTATTTTCTTCCTCCCAAAAGTATCTAGACACGTGAAGGCAGTACTTCCAAAATTACCAGATGCTAGTTTGCAAGAGATGTGTCAAAAATAGCCTGTAGCACAGTGAAAATTCAGAATTATGGGGCGTGTGCTCCACACTCCCTTTGCCAAAGCAGCCATTCTGATTCCTCACCTTTTGTGTCCTGGCTCTGCCTTTGGTACAAAAGGTCTCAGAGAAGGGAATGGTGAGAGATTTTCAGTCTCCTATGAAAATCCTGACCTAATCACAATGCTGGTGCCTCTTTGGAGCCCTACAGCAGGATGGAAGGGGCTCTTAGATGTGATTATGGGCAACTCCTTGGCACGAGGAGCAGAGCAGCAGGAGGAGTCCTGGTCCCTGCTGTGAGACCTAAGTGGGTCTAGCACAGCTTTCAGTCTCTCTGCGTGGGAACCCAGCAGGGGAATGGCAGCAGCTCTTCAACCCTCCACAGGACATTAGAGATGAGTACTAAAAAATACTAGGAAATCACACAGGAGTACTTAAATATTACTTGATCATTAACAGAGTCATTACATCAGCGCTGCTCCTGCCTGATGCCGTAATTTAAGAGGTTTCAGCATTTTCATTATAATCAGTAGCAGTTACTTCCTGTGGTTCATTGCCCATAAAATGTTAACCATAGGGGGAAAAAAAGGAGACAGAGACTTTGCCATGATGGCAATTAACATCCACTGTGGTGCTTGTGCCTCCCTGAGCTACAAATCACTGGTGGGTTCTTCATCAGGCTTCAGGGGGCCGCACAAGGCACTTTTGTTTCTGAAAGCTTTTAAGAGAGGCTCTTAACTGAGATTTTTAATGGAACCTGCTCTGAGGAAGTAGGATGCTTTTCAAGTAGGCCTATGTCTGCTTTTGTTTCTCTTTTCACCAATATTTTAGAGACAAGGTTCTGTATTTACTGGGTTATGTGGGACATGCAGTAGTGCTTCTACAGTACGGCAGATTCAGCTTCTGTGCAGAACACATTTCTTAAGAGGCTGCAATTTCTGACCTAAGCATTATAGAAAGGGAACTATCAAGCTCTACTGCCATCAAAATGAAACTTCAAAAAAGTTCTCACATATGAATTTATGTAACAAGCTCTCACACATTTTGCAAATGGGAATGTAAATGATGGTTCCCATATACCAACCAGATTGCCTGATTAATTAATGCATTACAAGGGAAAAAAGTTTTATGTTTAAAGCAAGACTGGGTGACTACCTCAGTGTATTAGTTTTTATGGTTCTGATCTGGGCAAAGAATTACATTCAATCAACTTGAACTGTTTGTATTGATCTGCATAGAAGATTGGGGGGAAAAAGATATATTGTCTCACTTTCAGCTTTTTCCTGGTTTTATTTGCTTTACAAGAGAGCAATATTTTTCCATGCACAGATTGAGTGCAATGGCTCTGTAAAACTGCCCAGGAGGCTTCTGCAGCACCATTAGAAGTGCCTTGTCTCTGCTCAGAAGCTGCTGAGAAATACTTTAGAGGAAATGGGGTCCCCCAGAATATTATTCCTACAGCTGCCATGATGCACAAGCATTTTAAATTCACTTGAAATAATTCTGAGATGTGGTGACTAACACAGGAGTGTAGTGAATTTCTCCTCTAAAACATTCCTTGCCATATGTATGACTGCTTTAGAAATCACATTTCTTGGGAAATCATTTCAGATGAGAGAATTAACATTAGGATTATAATTGCTGGGTTTCAATTTCGTGACACACCAGGGGTTTTTCCCTTTTTCTCCCTTTTTCCTGTCTTTCTTGCTTTCTGGACTCCAGTTTTCCAGGAGCATGTTGTGATTGCCTTGAATTCATCTGTTAAGTGAAATTATCCTCCACTCAGTGAAAGAAGCAGTTGGACTCAACACAGATGTGGGCTGGGGCACACAAGGACATAATTTGGGAAGTAACTGTGACTTAGGCTGGAGTTCCTCCTGTTTTCCCTTCACTTGCATGAGCTCAGGAAGAGGTGGGGTACAAAGTGTGCTCTCTGCCATTTTCAGGATGCAGCTGGCCCAGGATTGCTTTGCCCTGCTTTGAAGAGGGATTCAGTGGCTACAAAAGATCATGTGAGTGAGAAAGGATAGGCCAAGCATGGAACTGAATCTGTGGTACTCTCCCCAGAAAGCCCAAGCAGTGAGAATTCACAGACCATTTATGCAACACCCTTTGCATGAGAGCAGAGGTGAACCTTCCTGAGAATATGAAGGAATCTCCCCTCAAATTAATCCATGCCATCGAGCTGCTGTAACTGAGAAGGCTGTTTGCTCCCAACTGTTTAACTTTGCCACATTTTGTACCACCTGCAATGACATTTCATTACTGTGGAGTGACAGCAGCAGAACCACCATGCAGCTATCAGCAGGCAAGGAAATTAGTGATGTTATGATTAACAAAATAGCTTTGACTTAGCCAATGCTGGGAAGGCAGACTCCAAAGGAATCAAATACTGCAAGTATCAGGAATGAACTATCAGCACCACCCTGTGGTTCCCTTGCTCTGTTTCCTCCTTGTGTGGGTCAGAAGGGAAAGGATGAGGCCAGGCAAACTTAAAAGGAAGAGTTTTGTTTCCTTCCGGATTTTGGCCTCTGCTGTTTCATATGGCTGACACTAAAAACTTGCCCCTCTGCCCTCATGACATGAAAGAAGTCCAAAAAGATATTCAGAAAAGGCAGGAGGTTTTGTGGGACTTGAGGCAGTAATGAATATGTTTATAATGCCAGGGCTGTGGGTTTGATTCCAGAATGAGCCATTCACTTAAGAGCTGGACTCCATGATCTTTGTGGGTCCCTTCCAACTCAGAATACTCTGGTGTTCTATAACATCCTTGTCTGCAGCCAACATTCTGCCCAGTCTTCTTCATGTCTGCAGCTCTTTAAATTGTTCCCACAGGGCACTGCAGTCTGACAGCAAGCTCCCAGAAACACAACTGAAATTTAATCGTGGTTCTGTCATAGCTTTTACAGGTTTCCTCATTCTTGTAATCTCTGATTCAGATAATTAACTGAAAATGGATGTAAGTGTGGGGAAAAAACCCTCTCCTGTGAAATTCAACATATGCAACAAGTCCTGTCATAATTAGAGTGGTTTGGTTCTGCAAAGCAGTACACAAATGCTGTCCTTATTTTAGCAGAGTCTTCATTAAGGTATCAAATTAAGAAAAGAATTATACCAGTTGCATATCCTTATGGTGTAGTTTTCTCTGATATAGCAACTACTGATGAAAATTTAGCTAAATTAATGAACTCATATGAAAACAATAAGTGCCATTCAAGAAGATATGTATGAGGCATCAACAGATGTGAGGCTATCTGTGCCTCCCCCTATACAGCTGATTAGTCAAAACAATCAACAAAATATAGACTGAGCTTCCATACTGGACATTTTTGTTAATAAAGAGGAAAAGTCCCTGTGTATATATAGGTCACTAAAGTAAATTCAAATGTCCTTTCATTTTCTTCTTTCATTAACAAGTCTTTCAAGGATTTGACTTCTTTCTGTATGAAATTCTGTTGATTTTGGCTGCATTTCCCTATATTTTCAGAAAATCATATAGTGACATTTACATAACTAATGACTTATATTTAACATCTCCTAAATGATTGATCCTTTCCTTTTGACTGGATTATGTGACAAGATCCAAATAATATATTTTTTCAAAATACATACTAAGTTTAGGATGCATGTGACCACCTGTAGTACAGGGTGTGGTTACCAACTCCACTTTGGTTCACTGGAGCATAAAAAGAACAGCACTGAGGGTGAACTCTAACAGAACACCTACAGCTGACACTCAAAAAGTGATCAGATAATCACAGTCATGGCAAATTGCATCATTGGACCAGCCAGCTCAGCAAACTGTCCTGATAAAAACATGTTACCTGCAAGTATTAGACAGTGAACAGCTGGGATCCCAGAACATCCTATTCCTCACCATAAAGAACAGGGGAATCTGTACCAAGTCATTTTTATAAAAGTTCAGGTTTCTAGAATTGCTTCCTTTACACACCTCGAATTTGTTTCAGTTCAAAAGTTTGTTTGAGTTAGATAATATTTAGGGCAGTGTTGTGGGGGTTTTTCCCACAAGGAAAGACTAAGGAATCTGTGTAGGAGTGTGTCGAACTGAGCGATTAGTTTAATACTGCTGAGACTTTATTGTAATATTAATGATGTGTTACAGTGCCTAAGGTCCTGGATAAGCATAATTTATTATTTTAATCTGAATAAGTAAATAAATAAGAGTAATAGGAGAGGTTTCTTCCTTAATCTTGTCCGTATTGTGGCATAACCATAGTCATAATAAAATTTAAATATTTTGCATATGCTTCCCATTTAAGTACCCACACATATTGAAACTCTGATTTCACTCAAACACTAAGAGAAACATCAAGATGATGAAATTTATTACCAAAGTATGTGTTGCCACTCTAGTAGTTTAATATGAGAGTAAAGAAGGGATTCAGGACACCCTATGGAAATGCAACTACCAATTTCCCTTGATTACAAGATGCTGGCTGATATTTGCGTCTTGTTTGTGCAGCAAGCCAGTTATGTGTATCAAAATCAGTAATGTCCTGCTTATTTTATTTACACATTTTAAGCACTACATTGCTTCTTTCAAACTACTGCATATCAGCTTTTAAAGTGTTGTAAAAAGAAATAATTAGCAGTTAATCTAGAAAAATAAATCCAACTCAAGGTTTACATTTTTCCATGTTTTCTAACCTTAAATTTGTGGAGAGAAAATTACTGGTTTCTTGTTGCTATAATTTTATTTTAATGTGAGTAGAAAACATCTGGCTGTTCAATGTCATCTATTTTATGTGTTTAGAAAACCTCCTGAGCATTTTGAGTGCAGGTGTAAGTAGAGTAACTGGTAGTGCAGATGCTGAGCATGACCCTTTCTGTATTTGTCAGAAGCATGGAATTTGGGGATGTAACCTGATCCCTTATTAGGACAGAAAAAGTAAAACAGCAATTAGATCAGAAGTAGTTTAACAATTAATTCCATCATAGAACTGGGCATGTTTATAAAACCATATGAATTATGCGTAGGGAAACAGCTTTTGTACACTCACTCCTAAGGCTTACTCAATTGAATGCCATGTCAAAACCAGCCATTCAAATCTGAGGGGGAAAATTTGACATAAATACTTAAAAAGAAAAAATGCTTTAGTTCAGTATGCTGTGTTCTACACAAAGCTTTTTCATTAAGTTTATTCTAGAGTGTCTCGGTTTCTCCTTCAAGGAGAATTCCAGTAGAACCTGTGATAGTTCTGGCCACCTAAAGGTGAGAACTGAACAGATGTGAGCCACATACAGAGTTTTTTGTCATCAAAAGTTGGTCAGTTTAGTTGAATAGGTTCAAGAACACCAGTGGGAATTTCAGCAGATCAAGTTGTCCTCTGTTTGGTCAGAGAAAACCATCACCTGTTTAAACTGGTCACATTCCTGAGTTTAAGGAGGGTCTTTATCTCTCTGTTTTGCTCTCTTTATTCTCACCTTTGGAGAAATTGTCTACTGAATTTCCCTTTCCACAGAGCTACACCACGGATAAAGGATGAGGTCCTGCAGGATATGCAGGGCTATAGAGCCCTACGCTTGCGTTTATCTCCTTGCTGTATGATTCAGCTTATTACAAAAATTCTTTCTTTAAACAAAACTTCTTTTTCTCTCTTTCCTCTCTTCTTTCCCTTTATGTATCCCATGTGCTGAGGAATGGTGCCACATCCTTGCCCTGTACACACAGTGCTGTGTCTACAGTGAGATCAGACTTTCAGTTATGCCCAAAAATTACATTTTCAGTAATTATTTCACACATCTATGCATGTGGTTATCTAGCCAGCTTGAAACCCAATTCTGACTGAGATTATTTTTCTTTCTCTGGCCTTAGTGGAAAGATGCAAGGAAGCAGCTTTAGACTGACTTTCAGAAATGAGTCTGTCTTATCAGGAATTAGTGTTCAGCTGAGTTTTGCCAACAAGGCTGCTGAAGTTTGAGGAATATGAGATGCTACAAAGCAGCCAGATGGCACATGTCAAGGGAAAAGGTGTTGGGGGGCTCTCCTGGTCTGGTGTGATTCTCAGCAAGTACGTAGGATTTTGAATGGAGGGGTTTGTATCATTTAGATACATTGGCACTGATTCCCTCTGGAGCTGAAAACAACCAACCAAAATGTCAGGCAAGAGCTCAGCAATTCCTGTGTTTGGGGAAGCCTGGCTATAATCTTGACAAGGTTTATCTTAGAGCTGCTTATGCCCAAATCCCAGTAAGGAGGATGGTACCCTTTGATGAGTGCTACAGGCTGGATGGGAGCCCCAGGTTCAGTTTTGGGGTTTGTTATTGTAAAAGGTCCCTCTCCCTTACCAAGTTTGAATTACTCAAGTGTTGCCACACTCCAGGGTGAAATCTGACTCTTTTGAATCTTCATCTGCCCCTGAACCAAACATATCAGTGGAGTACATTGACACCAGCAGCTGCAGGTGTTTGCACTTGCAGAGAGAGGAGGTTATTTCCTTCACAGAAAACAAGAGTTTGAGTACTCCTGAATTAAACTGTAAGTCCAGCCCAAGCTGGGTGCTGCTGAAGGGTAGTGAGGAAGCACCAAGCTCTGTACAGCAGCTGGGCTTTCCTCCCAGCTGGCTGGCACCCACTCCAGGGAATGCTCAGCAGGCAGAAAAGCAGCTGAGGCACAATTCCATTCAGCTTGTACTCAGGGCCACCCTGTACCCTCAAGAGGCAAACAGCACTGACAGTGCCTATCTATGTGTGGTTCAGAATCACTTCATTCCTTTAGATAAACAGATTTAAAGGAATTACCTATTCCTCAACATAATGAAGCCAAGCCTACCATACTCTGTGCTTTCCAGAAACATGACAGTGGGCTTTCCTAAATCAGAAACACAGAAGCATGTGCGATGTCATGGTGGTAACTTCCACTGTTATCCATCCATCTGAGACTCCCAGAGCCATTTTGCATTTAGTGAGAAAAAGCAAAGAACCAATGCTTCACTTTGTTATCCCCTTCTCACCTAATTTCTTTTAAATTTCATTTTCAAGCCTTCCTGCATTGCCGAGAAGTACGTGTCAACAGACCAGAATTAAAAAGGTGACAAACTGTGAAGAATTAAAACTTCTAATTTAACAGATGAGCAACTGCAAATAACAAAATCTCAGACAAACACAATTTTAATGAAAGGTGACATGCTGGAGACAGGAAGTTTTCCCCCTCTCTCTTCATCATGTAACAACAAATTAGTTTAGGAAGCCATACAATAATGCTGTGAATGCAATAACAAATTCATATCCTGTGCTGTTAGTTTTGTTTGCTTGTTTGCTTTCTGAAACCATATATGACACTTCTTTGGTAATAGTATATTTTCTTCCTACTAAATGTGTCAACATTTGTTCATGTCTGGACTCGCTCTCATTCATATTACAATCAGGTACAGCTCATATTCCTCACATCCTCAGTGAGCTTTACATTCCAGCTGCTGAGGGATGAGGGGAGGGCTGGCTCTGCAGCATCCTTTCTGGAGTTTTCTAGCGCCTTGTGATGTAGAAAACTGACTGGGTATATGTTGGCCACTTGCTTTTAATGAAGTTTTCCAGTGTGACAAACATCAGAAGGAAAAGTAAACGTGGATATAGATGAACATACTGAACAAGAACACTACTGCTTTTAGGAGGGCTACATCCAGGCCAATCATTAACCCTAGTGGGTTCCCTGAAGTCAAGCCAAATCCATAACCAATACAAAGTAATGAACCTTTGTAGAAGTTATTGGCTAGCTACACTGATTGCTGTCAATTTGGGATTTTGGCCCAGTCAAATGTATTCTGCCTATTTAATAAATGAATGCAGAACTCTGAGCACGCACAGCACTTGTTTAAAATGCCAGCAGAGTTTTAAAAGCTCCTTTTAACTAAACATCACTGCTTCCCTTACTCCAATGGTGTAATTTAGATCAGTGGGTTTTATAGACAATTCACCTGCTGTTGGTGTGTGCCTCTCTGAGGATCACACTGGAATAAGTTTTCAGATGTATGCCATTAACCTCAAGTAAGCACAAAGAGAGGCTGAATATCTTCAAATGACTTCATAACAAAATATGTGCTTGCTCCACAGCAGGTGGTCACCACGTGTAGTCTTAGGAAGAGCCTAACTTAGAATGCATTTTCCTACTGCATACTTAGGGCCACTGAAACAACTCTTTTTGACCTACTGTGCCTGAAAGAGTAAAGAATATCAAGGATTTTCTCAAATTATTATTAGTATGTGAACCAAATGACAAAATTTTATCCAGATTCCATGAATGAGATTTACAACCCAGTGCCTGGGAGTCTTCCCCCAACAGTTCCAAACATGTGTGGTATAAATGCCCCTAGGTAGCAGAGTACCCTAATTTTTACCTTTTCTCTACTCATATGCTTGAAAATAACTCTCTCCTTTATTTCCATACTCATGGCAGGTGCCACACTAAATCAGCCAGTGGGAATCTCTCATATGCACCTCTGCCTTACTGGGTATTAATGAGGTTTTCCATTTAACTTCCATTGGGGAATGATTTCAAGACTTCAGCATATGGAACTTGCTGTTTAAACTGTTTACAGGTGACACTTTGGCTCTGGAAATGTAAAGTATATATGACAATGGGGGCTGTTTTCCCATGTAACCCATCTGTGATTAATTGTGTATTTTATGCAATCATCTGAATTTAAAGCAAAAGCCTCAACTTACACTTTCCTCTCTTGAGACATAAAATATGTTACAGCATGAACCAGCTGTATCTTTTTAGACTGCAGCTAAATTTCATCATAAGTTAGTCTGTTTTATGCATGTTTGGGGAAAAAGGACTAACAGTTAACAAAATTGTAGAATAAATAATGGAACTGGGGGGTCTTTTTGCTTAGATTATACCTGGTAATTGAAATACCAGGAAGTATTAGCAAGCAAATATTGGCAATTATTTGAAGAAAAAGCTTAGAGGCATCCCATGTAGAAAAAGGAAAATTATCATTTACAACTTCACATTAAGTCAAATGACAGCTATTCTTTTTACATCACAGTTGGACTAAACACAAATATTTCTCACAGCAGCAGTGGTCTGGACTGTTACCTCATCGTGCTGACTTGGTACAAGCACAAATCAGAGAGAGACAAACACTTTCTCTAACAGTTACATTAAAGAGAATTAATGATTTCGAGGAGAACATGAGAACTCCACAGTAATATTTTAATTTTAAGATAGGCAGCTGTCTTTGCACCCAGGAAAAATTAATGTCAGGACCTTTCTTTAAGAAATTAACTATGACACTGGCTTTGTCAGAAAGAGGAAAATAATAGATAGCCCACTAGTTGCTGCTTCCTTCTGTTGCACAATATATTAAATAATAAACCTGAGTGTTAATTCAACTGGGACAAAGTATAATTTAGAAATTATGTATAAATTAATGCATTCATTTAAATTTAGAAAAAAAAAGCTACAATGCAGAACCATCTGTACTGTGCCATATGTCAGGTAGAAGGACAAATAAAATTCAAGATCATTAATATTCTTTCTGGGAATAGTTAGTTTTTTCCAGTATATTAGATTACAGAGATCATTACATTTTTTAAACAGGAACATACTGTTGCCATTACTTATGTGTGAGATACAGACTTAATGGGGAATAAGTCACCTAATTAAATATTACAGTATTTTATGAAACCTTCCCCATTCCTTAGAAAATTTATAAGCCTAAGCCTAAGAACAAGCTATCCAAGTTCCTAACTCACTTGACTTTTACCCAAAGGGGAAATAGGAGCCCAAGCATAATTTAGGATCTAGAATCCTTGCAGGTGATGTTTCTCAATCTGAAAATTCTGAAGGTAAAGGGAGAAGGGAGGCTGTGAGTCGCGTAAGTCATGAGGACTGCTGGTTTTTTTGGTTCTGGGGAATCACAGAAAACTTGGAAGCAAGCAGGATCTTGCTGTACAAAACCTTCCTAAAAATCAGGTCTGTTCACTATAGCTAAAAATAGAAAGTGCCCTCACTTTGATAAAGGAATTCTCAGAGAACCTGAACAAGGCAGGCAGGCTGCATGTCTGCACAAGTTCCTGAAAAGAGATGTGGGAAGAAACCATGAAAAATAGTTTACCAGCACCTGCAGAAGGTAAGACAGAATCACAATGAGACCTTTTTCAACCCAGGCCCTTGCCTGCCTCAACAAGGCTCTAAAAAGTGGTGTAAAATATCCAGTGAGGAAAAACCTAGTTTGAAATTTTCTGCATTGTCATTAACATGAGGTTTCCATTGATTACTTCCTAACTGATGCATCTTAATGTACTGGAGGTTTTCCCAACAACTTTTTCTTAATCACAATTAATTTTATTCCTTTATAAAAGATCTGTTCCTGTTTTATTCATGCACATTCAGCATTACTAGTTTCTAGTCTCTCAGATAAACCATGTTTCCATCCTTTAATTGTCATCTTAAGTAAATCCCTCCAACTATGATAATGACTCTATGGCTCATCTTTGAACTTCACTTAATTTGCCCAGACATTTATCTCCAGTGAAAATATCCCTACATCTAAAAAGCCACAGAAAAGAACCTTATTTTTTTTTTTGCTCCATGGCATAATGACTCTGCATGCTTCCCTAACTTTGCACTGCTAAGCTGCAAAATCATGTCTAATTGCTGATCTGTTATCTCCCTGAACATTGGTAGTGCTGTGCTGTCCTAGATCTCTCCTCCTACTGAATTTCTCTTCTGTTAATTTCCTCTAGATTTACTTTAATTTTCAATGTCTCTAAGGCATCTAAGGCTTGCCTGTTATTTTTGGTCTATACTTGAAGCTCTTTTTAATTTGGTTTGGGTCTCTGATATTTGCAACTGATCACAAGTTAATGTCATCTATGGATTTCATTAATTTTATCTTTTTGTCATTAATGTTATTTTCCTGCTCTTTTTAAAAGTATAAAAAAATGACACAAGTATCCTCTAAGATGAAATTAAGCACAAGAAACTTTCTGGTGGCAGACTGCACACTGCCACTTTATCATTCAGTGATTCATCCTTCTTCAGGATTCTAATGTCTATTGCATGTCCACACACAAAGCAATTGCTGTGGGTGCACATTTTCAGATCCATGAAGAATCAATGTAATTCATGTTACACCCATCACGCTCTCCCCAGTGCCTAATGCTGTTGGATGTTTGCAAGGGCAGCACTGGAGCTGCAGTAGCAATCCTCTGTGAACTCAAATCACTTCTTGTTTATGTCTCTAGATCATCAGGGGCTTTAATCACTACCTTACAGAAATTTGCTGTGGAATGCCTGATTCACTGTGACTATTGACATTCTGAGTTGGTGGTGTGTGGTATTTTTGGGGTTTTTTATGGCAGGAAGGAAATGAATTTGACTTCATGTTCTTAGAAGGTTAATTTATTATTTTATTATATTATATTAAAGAATGCTATACTAAAACTATATTAAAGAATAGAGAAAGGATATTTACAGAAGGCTTAACAAGACACTAATGAAAAACTCGTGACTGTTTTCAGAGTCCTGACACAGCCTGACCGTGATTGCTCATTAAGTCAAAACAATTCACATGAAACCAATCAAACAATGACCAGTTGGTAAACAATGTCCAAAGCACATTCCAAAGCAGCAAAACACAGGAGAAGTGGATCAGATAGTTATTGTTTTCATTCTTCTCTGAGGCTTCTCAGCTTCCCAGGAGAAGAAATCCTGGCAAAGGTATTTTTCAGAAAATATGACAGTAACAGTGGTGAGCTCAGGACCAGAGTCAGGTGCTCTGAAGACAAAGAGAGCAGGAAGTTCAGCCACAGAAAAATGGATATTGGGTGTTGAGCAAACCACAGGGTCAATCCTGCAAACATCTGCAGCTGTGAATTGGAGGGGCAGCAAAAGCTCCACTGCACCTAAAAGCTGAGGTTGTCAGGCATTTGCAATATCAACACCTGATTAAATTGTCTAAAGAGCAAATTGGTTTCCAGTAGATTTTCAGAGCAACCTTATAACCACTTTCCCTGTCTTTTTAGCCAGGTAGAGATGGCCACAAAAATTTGTGGTTAAAAACAGCTGACAAAACATAAGCCCACAAAGGAGTTGTCAGCTCTGGAACATGAGATGTTGCACTAGCATCCATTTCCCAC
>NW_005054298.1:26982339-26997310 GCF_000277835.1 Geospiza fortis | reverse complement strand
GTTGGTCAGCACGGTGAGTTCAGCACCCCGGGCTGAGGGTGCAGCTCTCAGCCTTGCAGCAGGGACCTGCTTCCCCTCTGCAGGGATTTACTGGGGTTTCCTGGTTCTTCCCACCCACCTGGATCCTGCTGGGAGAGAGGAGTGGCTGTCTTGGAGTTGCAGGACAGAGTCTCAGTTCCTGAAACAAGAGTCAGGAAGGGCTGTGGAAGTGAAGTCTTCATGCTTATTACATTCCTAGATATTTCATGAAGTCCTGGGAATAGAGATATTTTAGAATTTAAAATGTCAGTATCAAAGGTTTGCTCCATCTATGTAGTTTCTCCCTAGTGTTTGTTTTATCTTGCTTGGAAAAGCAATTTTGTGTTTTCCCTCTGAGTGTATATACGTGTGTATATATAAAAAATGCATATATTTATAAAGTACATATATACTACTTCCCTTAGTTTCAAAATGTCATTCCCTGTGGCCTTACCTCTATTACACACATCATTCATTAGATTATGAAAGCCATTAATGTCAGGCAGCAGAACCAAAGGAATTCACTAAGGGAGCACCATTAGCATATCAAGTAGCTATTTCTCAGCTAAATATTCCTGACAGCCCTCATTACAAATGATGGATGGGCTTTACAAGAGGTAGTATTTCCAGAAGAAAATAAAATCTCAGCATTCTACCACATGTGGCCCAATAACTAGATATCATTTTTTGACTGTCTGTTTGCATTGCTTTCCTTTTTTTTCTTTCAGAATGAAAGAGTTGTAAAACTCACAAATAGATTAACTGCATAATTCAAAATTCATTAATAATGGTGAGCCTAATTCAGCCTAGTTTCTGAATTCTGCACGTGCTTCAGTCATGGGATATCAAACACTGTGTGTCATCCTAGCTGGATTGCCAGCAGCCTGTCAGAAATAAAAGGACATATAACTGAAAAAGCAAGTAAGGCTGGCTTTTAAAAGACTATGTAATGCCAAAAATTTTGTCAGTTGAAACCAAACATTTTCTGAGGTAAGGAATGCAGTTTTAAAAGAAAAGAATTACTGTAGCCGTGTCGTCAGGAGACGACAATTAATAGTTCTACAGCACCTCATGAAAAATGGGCACAAGGAGCCACAAACAAGCACAGAGGGCACCAGATAACACCCTTGGGTGGGAATGCAGACCCCAGCACTTCTTTAAAATGGGACAGGAAATAGTTTCAAATTTTCTGTGCTTTTTCTTCTAAGTGCCAGTAGTGGAGCCCCTGTACCAACAACAGATTTGCCCCCTACACCTCTTGTGGTTCTTCCATGTGCTGATTTAAGTTTGGGGTTTTTTTCCAAATACTGCAATACAATTTGTCTAGCATGATTTATTGTCAATACCGTTAAAATTTCATGGTTCTCTGACCCTCTAAATCTGAAGTGATTTGGCTTCAATGAGGCAGAGTACTCCTTTGCAAACCAAATTATGAAACAGCAGGGTATTAATTTTATTATTATTCAGAAATGAGCTTTATTGCAGAATCAGGAAATTGACTGAACACCTACTGCACAATGGTCTCCACTGCCACATGCTGATGAGACAGGAGGATATTTACAGTCAGTTTCTTTTCCCAAATTTCACTTCTTCCTGTTAACTTGTTAACTCCTACTTCTTAACCTGTTGCAGGTGGTTTTTTCCACTTTTATTTATAGGAAGAGTTTCACCAGTAAGGGAAAGATGTTCATTAAACAAGTTGTTTAAAAACAGAGAGACAGAGAAGCCATTCCAGAGGAAATTGCTAAAATCATTCAAATAATATTTTTTTAACTCACCAAGAAGTTTTCTTCCTTCCAGCTCCCTTCCAACTCAGCATATTCTGTGACTCTGTGATTCTGTATAATTCTTTAGCATTTGAATGCACATGTTCTGAAGTGCCAATAATACTCCTGTGGTAATTCCAACCAATCCAGGAAAGAGACAAGAGGTTTTTTTTTAAATGTCTCAGCACTTTAAGAACTACTTTCATTGGGTTTTTTGCTGTTCAAACTCCATGAAGTGTGTTTTTTTCTTAATGTGTGAGACTTCAGAAATGCAGAGTGCTCATCTCTTGAAAATGAGGGCTCTAAAGCAAATGAAATTTGCCACACAAATATTAGAGAGCGCAAAATAAATTCTCACCTTTGACAACCCTGTCTGATACAATTATGAGCAATTATAAAACTATTGAAAAGCAGTTAGCTGGCATTTGCAACACTAGCACAGGACTCCTGGCCAAGATGTGTATTGAGATATCTTAGATTTTAATGGAGTTGTAATGAAGTACAATGACAGTAATACTTACTGCTATGAAAGCACTAAAATGCTTACCATTACCTTTCTCACACAATTAATTTCAGCATGATATTAATACAATGCTGGTATTTATTATGCAAAAAAAAACTGTCAGGGCATATTTTTAAGACAAACTCTGAATATTTTCCTTCAGACTACTTCACATTCTAGTATCAACTGTTATATTTAAATAAAAATGAGCAATTTCTCATAGAATTTCAATGCAGGAAAATCAACCCTGCCATGTGTAGTTTCTGAAATGTTAGTTTAAATATTGAGTTCTCATCAACCAGTGTGAACAATAAATCACAGCACACTTCACAGATGATGTGAACTGTCAAGTAAGAGTAAATGTATTCGTTGCTTTAACTTTCATAATTATCTCTATGTCCCAATATATTAATATATTAATTCTCATAACTCTCACTGCCCAGACAATTGTTTAAGCAGAAGTTTATATACAAAAAGATATTATATATCCTGAGAATTTAGAGTTGAGAATTAAGTCAGTAAGGGTAAAACCTTAGTGTTCCCTAGCTAGGTACCACTTCAGAAGTCATTCCACTGAACTGTAGGAGTCAACAGGTCTGGAGCAGAAGGTGCTTAAGATACACCAGAGCAGCCATTGGCCTAGTTCTTCCACTGGAAGGATTTTCCTGTGCTCTTCTTTATTGTATTTCATTTATTTATCATTTCATTTCCCTATCTGCAAAAGAGGGACACTAATGCTGTCTTCTTTTGTAACATGATGTCAGGTTTACGTACAAGAAAAATATTAAAGTCAAATCCAGAAATAGTTATAGATTAGTAGACAGATTCACTTTGTAACTCTTGAAGAACAGAATAGCTGTTGTTCTGAATTATTTGGGGGGGGAAAAAGAGAGAGAGAGAGATCAGATGTGTTTCTTCTCCTATAAGTTCCTATGCATCTTTCCACAAGGAGTGACTGATAATTCAGCCATCACCACGGTTCTGGACCTCAGTCTTGACAAATGTCCTTCACACTGCATTTCATTCACAAGAAAGTTAGAAAATACATGGAATTTTCAATATACAGATATTTCTGCAGGAGAGAAATGTACAATACTGCTTAGTTAGACCTGAGAGTATACAATGGCTTACAGAATATTTTCATGTTGTAGTGTATTGTTTTAAAATTAGCACCTTAATAAGAAGCAATAACTGGAAGGTCCAAGATTTCACAGGTGTAAGTCAGCAAGCAGGACACTTTCCTCCCATTGCCATCTCAGGCTGTTGCTTTCCCTGACCAGTCTGCCCACACAGCAGCAGTGGATGTGAGCGGGGGCACTCAGCCTGTGGGGGTGCTCCCTTCTGCCTTTATTGCAGACAGGCTGGAAGCAGGGCAGTGACTGCAGGTGCCCCACTGCGCTGACTGCCAGTGGGCTCCGCAGACACACAGCACATCCTAGGAAATGTTGGATGGCAGTGCTGCCATGGCACTGACATTGCTTTTACATGGATTTACACCTGCACAGTGAATAAATACAAGAGCAGCTCAGACATAAGTGGCATGTTTACACATTCAAGCAGCAGGAGCCTGTAACAGATGAGCAGACTACCTTCAAGCCAGCCCTGCTCATTGTGGTGCTTGCTGTGAGGATCTTCAAGAGAGGCTGTTCCCGTTCTCTCTGACTTTGACCCCCCAGCCATTTAATCCCTACTGAATCCTTTCCCACTTGTAGGACTGACTACTTTGTGCTCCAGAGACACACAGCTGCGGCAGATCTCAGGTCAAAACACCAATTCCAACTAGCATTTCACTTCCACGGTGTCTGGTGCAGGAACAAGGAAAAGAAGCAGATATTAAATGCCTTATCTTCATCTGCATTTGGGAAAACATGCAGTGCAGCTCCAGAACACATAATTTTCATCTAGCATAGTGCAGTTCATTGGCTAGGTCAGAATTGTTCCCAGCTTATTCCAATGTCTCTTTTACAGGTGAGAGTGTACCTGGCAATATCAGGCTCTGCTATCTTGACATGGTATCTTCTTTGTGGGAGGATATGTCAAAATAGGAGGTCTAAGTCTCTGCTGTGAATTCTCCCCCGTTGAGAAAATGGCTAACAATTTTCTGTACAACATTTCTGTGTTGCTTTCTCTCTCTCAAGTTTATAAAAAGCTGACATGTATTAGAGCACTCAGAAGCACTGCTTTTTAGGAGATTCCTGTTTCTTGGTGAAGTTTTTCACCCTGGCAGTTAGTCAGGAGGAAGAGTAAAGAGCAACCTAAGGGTACTTCTAGCGGAATGAGACACAGAACTATAAAGAGGAATAAAGTAAAGGAGATAAGAGATAAATGTGAAAGAAGGAATGAGGGAATGAAGAAAAACCTGGAAAACAGAGAAAGACAGTGACAAGTCCTGGTAGGGATTCACAAGGAAAAGTTGAAAACTTACATGAAAGAGAAGAATGTAAAGGAAAATACTATAAATCATGGCAGGGGATAGGGGGTGGGTAGGGAGAAAATCAAAAGTGGAAAAACTATATGAGAAGGGATGAGTAAAATAGTAATAAAGGTTTCTTCAAGGCTGGGTTCTGTAAATGAGGAAAGGGAAGAAGACACTGAGAGAGTGGTTGTGCACAGACTGAAGAATGGTCTGGGAGACAGGGACACAGTGCTGCCTTCAGCAAATTCACAGCACTCTAATCCTGAGCAGACACTGCCCACAGCCTTTACACTTGCCTGAAATAAAGCTTCAGGCCAGATGATGGAGAGAAGCTAGTGCAGGTACCAATTATGTCTGATCTTCCTTTAACTGCAACAGGTGACAATGCCCAAAGGGTTGACCCCCTGTACAGCACCTGAGACTGCAGCTGTAGAAATCTGGTAGCCCTGCCTCACCAATTAAACACTGAGATTATTTCATACTTTCTTTACCAGTGATTTTTCATCAATTATCCTTCTATTTCTAAACCCTTCATTTGCCTGATTACCATAAATTTCCCACAGCACCTTCCATAATAATCTAGGATAAACAGAAGCACCAGCATGTGTAAATTAGGGAAGAGAAACAGAACTGGAATTATATAATCATATCCTCCTCCCTACAGAGAGCCAAAAGTAAAATTAATCTTTTGTTGTGTGCATCTGGGAACTTTAATAATATGGTAAAAATAAAAAATTCTTTTACATAAGTCTGTCTCTTAATTCATTAAGTAATACAGCAATACCATATTGCCTAGGGAAACACTGTGTTTAAAAAGAAAAGCCAAAGCTAACAGCAAAAACCAGCAGTTTTAGAATGGTACCAAAATCCTCTAATTCTCTGTGATCTTTCTCTAGGTAGAGAGAGTTTTTTTCCACAAAATATTATAGGCCTTTTCCAGTTCTTTTTCCCCTTCTCTAACCCTCTCCTTTCCCAAATGAGAGTGGAGAGATATGAAAACAGAGCAGAAAAAGAATAACTGTCTTCATGCAGAGATGTGCTCTTATCAGAGCTGACATAAAGAAACAAACTGTCATTTTTACCCTAAAAAGAAGTAGGAAGTATAGGCACAGAATTCTTAGGAGGCTCCTGCCTCAAGTTTGCAAAAAGTATTCAGCTGATCATATCATAACATTGAGAATGGTTGAATTTAATTGTTAGGAAAAATTGCCTTTTTCTTCCCCCTTTAGTCATTCCTTCCTAGTAACTGTGAGCCTGTCATTATCATGACTTGCACGTAAGTCTGAAGATGAATTAAAAAGCATGGCATGATTACCAAGCACATCCATTCCACCAAAACACATATTTCAGATTTAGGATTCTGCCTGGGAGAGAAATAGGTATCTATCAATGGCTGTGAATTTGAGCAAGAGTAGCTGACTAAAGACTCAGGTGAAGAAGTGCAGAGAAATATCTTGTGGATCACAATGATTAATTTCTCTGTGTTTATAGACTTCCAATACATTAAAATTATTTGCTTCCCTGTATGTGCAAGGAAAGACTGCTCACTATTTTGCCTTTGCAAGAAAGGGCTCAAAATAAAAAAAAATAAAAAAAAGAAAAAAGAAGAAGACAGACTGGTACTAATTCAGAAATACTGGACAAGTAAATGGACCTCCTTTTCTCCCAAGTAATACTTCCATGCAGGGATATATGTTGGTGCAGTTTGCCCTCTGCAAGTGCTATATTTTTCTCTACATGCAATTATCCTCTTCCATACACACTTCAGTGAGTTATGGCAAGCATAAAGCCTGCAGGTTGCATGGCACACCATGCTTCTACTGCTCTGAAACTGCTACAAACCCACAAGGCCACTTTTAAAAACTCGTAAACTCCTTGAAGTCAACTTATATAGATTTCTTTACTATGCACCAAAGATCCCTTATATGACAAACAGAATATCCAAGTTTTTACCATCCTACCAGCCAAAGTCACATGAAATTCAAAGACTATAAATGAGAAATCAACTTATTTTTTTAACAGTCTAGGGCAGTTATGATTTTGATAAATTAGCAAGAAATCTTGTCTTCTCTCATCCTGTAAAACCATTAAGAAGAAATTAGCTATTTACAAGTCAGATGGGTAAAATTCTGTCCCCTCCAGTGAAAAGTTATTACTCTAAATCATCTTTTAGTTCTAAAGAAAACATAAAATTCATGTAAAAATACAAATTATAAAATTTCTGTTATCGATGTTCAAGTGGTAAACATGCCATCTGTATTGCCTTAGTGTAAATTTTACATTATTCAACATAATGAAAAGCAAAATAAACTGCAGGTTGATTTCTTACATGGTTCGGGGCTGTTTGCTATCATGGTTTTCCTTTTGAAATGCAGTTGTCACTAAAGACATGCTCCGTTCAATTACACACCAAAGTTCTGTCAAAAAGCATGAGATACTTCCTTGCTGTACAGGATGTGAGAGCTGAACTGTGCTCCTTTCTTTGCAGTTGATTCAGAGTGTACTTCCCAACATCTAAAGGTGGGAGTCCAAAACACTACAATATATCTATTTAAATGACAGAATGAATGCCAAACTCCTAAGGCTCAGCCTAAATCAACTCGTTCATTTTATTTTGTTTGGTCCTGAGAACCAGGGAGCAAATATGACCCCTTAATCTATTAATTTTTATGAAATATTGTGCCCAAGGAAATCTTTTGAAAACAGGGGTTATTCAAATGTTTGCTGCATGAAGGTGTGGTAGATATCATAGAGGCACTTGCCACAAGAGACACATGAATCTTTAATTTGTCCCTCAGTGGCTGGATTTTCTGTAGAGGAGATCCAGAGAAAATCCCCAAACTAATTAAGCAGACATCCAACATTATTAAACTTTGTCTTGTGAGGCACAGAGAAGAGCAGCCTGATCTCAGCACTGCACACAGCTGGGAAAGAGAACAGCTCTGCCTCAAACCCTCCCCTGCCCAGCAGTGTCTGACGGGCTCTGGGGCTGCCTGCTCACAGCCACTCTCATTAAATGGGACAAGTGGGCGCTCTTTAGAGAATTACCCCTCTCAGATGAATATTCTGGAGGGATAGGGATCTCACAGTGTGCTGCAGTCAGGGTTGAGTCTAGTCCATATTACAAAATCACTTCCATAACTACTGTCATGTTGGCAGCCTGAGGAAAGACAAGGGACTGAAAAAAAATTAGGGAGATTGTCTTGTGGTGATTCCTGTAGGTCATGATGGAAATGGCAGGGGAAAATTTTCTTTCCTCCTGCCATGTTCACATGCAGATTTATCAATTCATTTTCCATAGACAATGCAGTTTAATTAAAGAAGTTGTGTGGGGTGAAAAAACCCACACAAACTGAAATAGAGAAATGAAGCAAGACTTTTTTTTTTTTTTTTTCTGATGTGGAAAAAGGGCAAAATTTACCTACACGCAGGTCCTCATTGTTGCACAGAATCACAAATGTGAAAAATGGCAAGGGAAAGTCATTGTGTAGTGGAATGGGCTGGTATCACTCATTGTTGGTTTAGGGCCTGGTTTCAATTTGTATAAAATTTCCTTTCATGAAACTGCCTTATTAAGATAACCCAGTAAAAGTCAAAAATGTTAATATTATGGAAATAATTTGAATACATTTTCTTAGATCTTTCCATTAACAATATTGACTTTTAGTGGCTTTGTTAATTAGACATTAATGGGAACAGAGAACAATTAGCAACAGAGTGACCAGTTTAAGGACAGGAGGCTTGGTGACCTGACAGCTACGAGTAAAACGAGTTCGCAGAGATACCTTCTCAGACTGGCTTGGGAAAACACTCCATTATATCTGTGGAGAGGAGGTTAAAAAGTGTTTTTATGGGTTGCATTCCCATCTTCATCTAAACTTGAATATTCAAGTGCATCTCTCTTTAGTGTTGGATTAGCTACTGCAAACACAGGCTTGAAACATAGCCCCATCTTGTGTGGATTTTAAATCCAATTTTGATGAAAACTGAAAATCACAACTGGTTTTTTAACTGTTCCCTGTCAGCATCAGAAACTTTATCAATTTCAGCAGAAGGCACTGTGCTTTCCCTCAGCAATATTGCCAGTGGTGTGGAGCTTCCCTCAGGAAAACTCTTGGAAGTTCATATAACTGTGTGAGAACTGGTTTAGATAAAGAGCAGCAGCCCATCTGCCCACCTTTCTAACTGGTCTCTTTCGTGTTCTCCATATCTTGCCCAATGCAATACTGAAAATAAATGAATTTTTCCTGCCATTGCTGCAGCTTCAGTTCCTCCAAGGAATCTTGTCTTCAGCACCCAACCAACAAATCCAGTTTAGCAAAGTCTCTTAGAAAAAACTTTCAGCCTCTCTAGATAGGCATGAATTACATCAGAAACTCAGCTTTTAGGAAATATGGCACTATGACATTTGCTGCACCAATATGTTTAGTGCTTTCCCTTTTAATATTAACATATAGATATTTGAAGTTCACTTATGCACAGGCATAAATCTGAAGTAGCAGGCAGTTATTCCTCACTGTAATGTGCAAATGAAGCCTAACAGACTTCTCTTTAATTACTGATGTTCTTCAAATCAAGAAGTGCCTAAAGAACTGTATCTGAATTTGGCCTGCAGGAATTCTGGTAGGTCTCTCATAGTTTAATCTTTTTTGGACATAACTATTCCTAAATGCATTAACAATTTATTTATTCCATACACGTTCTGTCAAATCTTACTTTTAAAGTTATGAGAATTATGTATTTCTTACTACAAAGACTAACTCTTTTGAGATAGGTTGTGAAATTGTCCAGAATATTGTTTTTGAGCTTGATCAAGTAGTTTTTCATTGTTTTCATCAACTCACTTCAGCAATCTTTTTTGTTTGGCATCACAAGGCATTTTTTATAGCTTTCAGGACCATTTTTGTCCTTCTTTTTCACTCTTTCTCCTATTTTTCAAAAATACATGAGTCTGAAGTTTTGATCACAACCGAGGGGCTGACTCACCAATGCCATATGAGACCAATCTTTCCAAATTATTAAGTCATGTTTTACTTTTTCCATATAGCATAAACCAGAACAACACTCAGAGGAGTATGCCAAGTTCTTCTGTAGGCCAAGACATCCTGACTACTACTTTTTGATACCTGGACAAGCAGCTCATGTGTCTGGTAGTTCTTATGACTATCCAGGCTGATAAGTTTTCATAGAGAAGGGAGAAGAATCTGTTTTTAATTTAAGTTCATGTAGTTTGAGTGAAAGTACCATGAGTGAAATACATCTGATTGATAAGGATATTACAAATTTTTTTATATAAAAGATCATGAGGGAAGGAGAGGGAAAAACTTTATCACCATCCATTACTTTATTAAGTGCTGCAGAAAATAAAAAAGACACATTGTACTGTTGTTTTCTGCCTCCTGATTTGTTAACTTGAGTTAATTTTATTTGCTCTTGAGTAGATTTTCCACAGCTGTCTCGTTTTACACTTGATCTTCCTGCCTGATACGGTCCCATCACGGAGAGACCCAGCACACATGCTGCTCAGCTGCTGTGTGTGTCCTTCAGTCCTCTTTAATTGGAGCACAGTTTGCACTCTTTACAGGGATTCCACAAGGACAGAATTTGTGCAGGCAAGATGCCAGAGCAATGTTCCCTGGAAAGGCAGATGTTCCGTCTCAGCGGTCGGATGGCGGCACGGTCCTGCCGAGGGAGCACAGCAGAGATCTGTGCCTCCTTCTCAAATCAGACACACACTTACTGCCCCATGAAGTTAACTGCCTCAGATTTTTGAAGTGAGCTGGTTTTTTTGTTGTTGGTTTTTTTTTTTTTTTGCCATTCATTTGGAAATAATTTGAAAGCAAAACAAGCAAAGCAGATCAAAATAATTGCAACCCTGGGTAAAAAGGAAAAAGAACTCTACTGAGGCTTAGAACACCTTGTAAATTGCTTCTCAGTTAAGACATTCATGAAAGACATGCACAGCAAAACACTCATCTGAATTTTAAAAAAAAAGTATGATGATTGTGCTTGTTAATTGTGTTTGTTTTCTTATGACTAATTTATTTAGGACAATTGAGAAAGCTAAAGCATTTGAACTGATTTTTCATTTGTTTGGCTATTAAAGTTCCTCTGTGAAATGTATGTTTACTTAAAGCATCTCCAGCTACCCATTTACAATGTATTTGTTAAATTAGTTAAGAGACTTTAATTGGGCACTGGGGATTTGTTGTGCTATTCCCAATTCTGTTTACTAAAAATACATGAGAACAGTGAGCAATTTATTTATAACCTTGTTATATGAGGCCATTACCACCACCAGATTTTTTTCTTAACATATTTTTAACTTGCATTGACAGAATTCAAGTCATGTTTGCTTTTCTTTCTGTTTTTATTACAGCAGCCTAAAATCTGTTTCTAGTCATATACAGTGGAACCACATATTTTATTTGGAACAGTTTTCATAATATTTGGAACAGCAATCTTAGATGTGGACCCCCCCCCCAAAAAGCAACAATATTGAATCAGCAGAGGAGAATGCTGTCTTTCTTTTGCATCCCATTAAGGTAAATAATTTGAGAAGCTAACTATATTTGAGGTTAAAAATGCACTTTACTTCATTGGCATTATCATCAAATAGACACTTCCTTGTTTTGATGCCATCCTGGCCATTTCACACCAGTTAAAACACAGCAAACCAATAAAACTCCTGTGGCAGGGCTTTGATTCCAGTGCCCCCCGGAGACAGGCACACCTCTTCAGACAGGCCACTCAGAGTCAGGATCAAGTTGTTTCTCAAGTTGTGTTACTCTTAGAACAATGTCCAGGCACATCTCTGAGCTCACCAGGGCCTGGGGAACCTCACTGGACTGCCAGGCCAAGGAAAGTGGTTCATTCCCAGGAAACAGCATGTAATTAGATGTTTTGGCTTTCCAGAACTAATTTTTCCTGTCTTGTTAAATGCAGTTGCTTTAAGAGAATTTTCACTCCAGCTGACACTGATCTGTTGTGATGGGATGAGTGAGTAAGTTAACAGCTGTAAATGTTAACAAGTAATTAATTTACTGTTAAATAGATACAATAGATACAAATAGATACTTCTACAATAGCTGTTGTAGAAGTATGTAGGAGTAAGACTGCTTTTATGGTAGGGGAAATCAACACCATACTCTCTAGGCCAAATATTTTTACTTAACATAATGTTGTTTGAAGCTTGAGTTGCTTTCTATAGCCCAAAGAACAGTGTTCTGTTATTATATAAAAAAAATTGCAATCATTTTTTAAAGGACTGTGTAGCCCTGCTACATGAGGCTAGTCCTGAACTGGTGTGGATTAGTATAAATGTCCATTTCAATTGAGCTATCCCACTTAACACTAGCTGACTTCCCAGACAAATATGTATTGTTTAATGAAAAAGAAAACCTTAAGAAAAACAAAATACTTCAGAGGGGGGACATAAAAGAGAGGGAGTATGATCATCGAAGACAGACTCCTGTCATCCTCCGAAATGCATGCAAGGTAATGTTTCTTCCTCTTTTCTTGCAAATTATTTTTATCTGCAGAAATTATTGTATGTCACAAAACTTCAGATTGTGCATCACTTCATCTAATTTAAATTTGGGGGTTAATTTACCTTTCTAGCTACCTTAACATCAGAAACTTCTCTCTGAACATGGCCAGCTTTAGTTCTACTCTTTGATTAGATCTATCCTTGTTGTTTGTGGAATGCTAAACTTTATGCCTTATTCTGAGAGCCTAAAATTAATGACAGCCTGTGTGCAGAACCAAGGACTTCTTGTAAGACCACTAATTCTTTCTGCTGAGCTTGGACCTGTTTTGATTTTTAGAATACATTCAGAATAGTTTTACTTAGGTTAGAACTTCTATTTTTTAAGAGTGCTCCAAGCACATGGAAATAAAAGTGAAAAAAGCTTAATGAGTCCTTTTGGGGTTTATGACTGCAATCAAAACTTTAGAAAGAATAGAGGTAATAAACCAAATTATAGTATTGTACATCCTGGCATAAGCAGCACAGGGGAGGGTACTATGATGGAAACTTACTGCTCAATCTTATATTCAAGAACTAGAAATAAAAACTAATAAACTTACATTATTTTTCTTAAAAGACCATATATATTCAAAAATGTATAACAGCAGTGGAAAAATGTGGAGAGAGATTTAAATAGTGAAGATGTTTAAATCGCTGAGTTGATTTTATGTTGTTTACTTACATGTTATTTCACATAGCTTAAAGCAAATGTAGTTTTAAATTCTGGGCAAGATAAACACTGGTTGGAAATTTTGAAAAAAAAAAAAAAGGCAAGTAAAAATGACAAACATTTCACAGAGCTTATCAGGAAGTGTCAAGAGCAGCCTTCTTGGTGAACAAAGAGTTTAGCAGCCAGCAGCTAATACACTCACAATGCCATCTTGACAAAATTTAGCACTCCAGATCCTGAGAGCCCAGATTTATACCCATCTGGCAATACTGAGAGACAAACACTCGTGTATCAGATGTGCTGCAGAGCTCACGTTCCCGTGCAGAGAGCAGCAGCCATCCTGCTTGATCTCAAGCTCTCTCCAAGCACTGCACATTTCCTGATTTCCTTGTCCTGAGCATTGTGCTCTGCCTCAGCAGGGGACACACATCCAGCCACCTGAGCCTGCTGGAGAGCGCTCACAGAAAGCCCACAGGCAGTGTGGGGAAGAAAGCTGATGCCAACAATATTGAAAGGTGCCTGCAAAGGACAGGAGAATAGGTTTGCTTTTGTGGCAGGAGCTTTACAGCAGAGAGCAAGCAGAGATGACAGACACCTGTAGGCTGGCTAGCACTGAGCTTCAAGGGATGAATCTAGGGTTATAGTTGAGTTCCAGGGAGTTTCTTGCATGGGAAATATATTTGCAGTGATGGAGGAAAATTTTCCTTTTCTAATGCAATCAGTGTTGGTTCCAATCTTTCCCAGGTGCATAATTTCATTTCTATACAAAATGCAATGGCAGAGGATCACAAAACAGGATCTGATCATTTTCTTCCTGTAGTAGCAAAGCCAGGCAGCAGAACAACACTCCATAAGCAGGTGACTTCTGGACCAAAACTGATCTTAGCAGAAGCGTACCAGAATTCTCACTTTATCCAAGAAATGGGAATAATGCCCTCCACATAGATTTTGGGGCTTATTGATTAGATCCCTGACTGGAGGGTGTCTTTCTTTAACTCTTCCAAAGTGGCTGAAATTAATTCTCTATTTTCATATAAGAATTACTCCTTAAATTTCTCTTGTTCACAGGGGATCTGTACCATTTAAGAGCCATTTCTATCATAACAAGAAAGCCCTGTAGTAGGAAAAAAAAAAGTATCCTTTGAGATAGGGGCATTTTTATTAGAAGAAATCAATTCTTTTTCGGTGTAATTCTAACTCAGGCTCATCTGAGGCTATCAGGAAGTTTTCCTGAAAAGGAAACAGAACTACAAACAACTAATCCACCAGACTACACAGAGCCACAAGGACCTCTTCAGTGAAGTCAGGTTACCTTCTGCAAAGGTTGGTCTAAACTTTTGGCACTGCAGTGGCAGGAAGGAGGAAGGAAATAGGAAAAGAAAAAAAAAAAGAGGGAAGACAAAAAGATTGAGCCACACAGAGAATATACAAGAGAGGTAATACTGTAAAGATTAACGTGTAACTTAACAAAAATGCTCTAGGAAAGAAGTGAACAGAACAGCCAGTAATTATTACACAGAAAGAATAGTAATAATAATAATATTAACAGCAACAAGAATGTTGTAGTCTCAGTGTTGACTTTGGCAACCTTCAAAGTATAAATTGCATTATTTCAAGGGGCATCCTTTCCCAGTATTCAATATCCCCCTAGAACAGGCCTTGTGTAATACTGCCATGAGATGAAGTGGAAATGTTTATACATTCATTTGACTTCTATTATACACACATACCTGCATTTAGAGGAGCAGTTCAGTCATGCATAAGAACCTGTAGTTAAAGACTTCAAGTCATACTTATCTAAGCATGAGTAGCTAGATTTTCAGAGGAACTCAGGATATAACCTCCTTCTTATTTCAACATTAACTAAATAGCAATGAAACATATTTAAGTTTCTTGCTTTACATATAGGACTTCAGTCATGAACTTCCCCCTTCAAACATACCAATATATACCATGCACATACACTATATATGCCTGTGTAGCTCTCTATCAGTCTCTATTGCACACACTCACACTTTCAGATAATGAGGTCTGATGAGCCCTTTGAGGCACAGAAATGATTGAAAATATG
>NW_005054298.1:26946129-26982316 GCF_000277835.1 Geospiza fortis | reverse complement strand
AGGAATCAGAAAATAAAACTAGACCAAACGCTCAACCTAACAACTCCCCAGTGTGGTATGGCAGTCTAGGAGAGTATAATAATGAGATCAAATACAAATTGCAATATGAAAAGTGAAAATTCAATATGCAATATGAATAATACAAAATTACATTAGCAAAGCTAGATCCTCTATAATGAGATAGTAGAATATCTTGCAGTATATGAATCCAGCTACTTTATGCAACATACCCAGACTCTCTTATATTTCCTGAATTTGTCTTATGGTAATGTAGGTATTTTCATGCAAACTAGAACACCTCAGAGGCAGCAAAAAGCCATATTAGCAGAGTGCCCAACCTCCACCTTCATTCCTTGTCTTCAGAGCTGGCTGCAGAGTGTGGCTGCACAGACACTGTCCACACAGAGCCCAGACAGGGCCCAGACCTGCCTTGAGCAGCACCACACTTGAGCAACACCAATACAGGGCAGAGGCAGCAGTTGAGAAGGAAACTCAACCATCATCTTATTGCAGCTGACAGCAACACTTTACTGGGAAAGCAAACATGCACAGGCTACAGCTGCTGATGAACAAAAATACTTCATGTAAACAAAATTAATCCCTATGGTATACAGATACCCTTTTTGAAGAGAAACTGTTCTTTTATTTGATATGCAGCCCTCCAAAATCCCCTAAAACTGTATTGTAAGGGAAAAAATACAACAATTCCATTTTCTTCTGATATATCTGGGTGTAAAACTAAAGGTTCATCCTATATTGTTTGCTTCTGAAATGAAGGCCAAAGAACATGACAGTAGCACACCTTAAATCAGCCACAACACTTGACAGGATGGGGTGTCCCTGGCCTTTATGGACACTAGGGATGTCAAGTCTCCTCCTGCTTCTGTCTAGAGACATTCTGTGCAGCACAGCGCTGGGAGGCTTTGCCTGCACTCTTTGCTCTCATTTGTATTTCTGTTTTGCATTTGGCACAGTAGGGAACAGTCCTCAGCAATTTATTTTCTCCAGCCATGCTGTTCAGCTCCTCTCACCCCTGGAGACTGAGAGGAAATCTTTGACAGGTAGACAGCTCCCTGTGTTTTAAAAAAAAAAAAATCCCTAATGTCAGCCAGAAATCAGTAGTTGGCCAACTGCAGTAAACACAGTGGAGTAAGAGAAGCATCAAAAGGAAGATATTTACCAACACACCTGAGTGTGCAAGGGGGACTGAGAGGTTTCTATATTGGTGTCTTTGTCCTAGGTGGAATTTCCTGCTGGGATGACCAAAGCTGTACTCAGAGCTTTAATTGCCATTAGCTGGGGTAATTTATTCTAGTCAAATAAAAATGTCACTGATGAAAACTGCTGCTGCTGTCATGCTGATTGTTTGCAGCACTGACACGTGCCAACACCAGCTTTAATGAAGTTGTTTGGTTGTTTCTCAAAGAAATGTTGCTCAAAATGATACATCATTTGAAAGCTACTAAACACCATGAACAGTAATCCTTTCTGGCATAAAAATATTCACCCTTGTAAAGAAGGAAGCAGAAGACCAAGATATTTAAGTTCCAAATATTTATCTTGGCCAAATGATTACATTCAAACAGCAACAGAAGACATCATAATCATCATTCAAATCTTTGCAGATATTCCATAATGCTGTGCTCAAGCACTAAATTCCACATGGACATGAAAATAAAAAATATATAGCTAGGCATAAAACTCTGGATTGTGTCTCCACCATAAATGATATTCACAATCTTTTTAATAACAAGGGCTTTCAGGAAAAAGAAAAAAAGGAGATAAACTATTATATTAAGCTATCTAGTTCAGTATAGGAATAGCTAACAAATAGGTAAAACTTCCTACATAAGAATTTATAATAAGGAATTGAACTGTAAATCTGGAGGCCTTGAACTTGCAGGCATTCCAGTAATTTCAAGTTTAGCATTTGAGAAACAACACTGCCTTCATTATTTTCTACTTCAGTGATTCTGAGCAGGAAGAATTTAGGTCAGCAGTGAGCCTGAGTTACTGCTGATAACTCAACAAATAAAATTCTGCCCTATACTTCATTCTAGGGAAAATAGGGGAGCACAGGGCAAGGAAATTACCTATCTTTTAAGACAGGTGGAAGACAAGAATCTGTTAGCCACTGCATTTGTATTTAGAAATTACTTTTGAAGGCACAGTAATGGACTTTCCAGACTGAGTTTGAGACATGTAAGAGCATCAGAGACCTGGCCACGCTTGCCTCTGTTGGTCCATGGCATGTGAACCTCATATTCAGATAAATTAACAGGTATATTTGGGAGATCTGCTATAAGAATGAACTGAATGGTGATAAGAAATTGCTTTAGCTCTGGTAAGTATGGCAATGACTTAGAAGTACAAGAGGAAGAATTTATTTTCCTGTGGTGGTGAGAAGAAAAGTTGAAGGTCTTTTTAACAATTTTTTACTTTTCTCCCGTAAGTTTAGTGCATTCATATATGTAGCTGGTTTTACAATATATTAAAAATAACTGTCTATAATAAAACATTGTTGAATTTATATTACACTGCTGTAATTGCGCAGTCTCAGAACAACTGTAGGTAGAGGTAAAAGTCTCCTCTCATTCCTCAATTCTCTGGTCTGAGAAAATAGTTTGCTGTCCTCCAGGGAACACCAACATATGTGAATTAACACATGTTCAAAAACATTAATTTAGTCCATCCTTAGCCCTGGTGGCACCTGCCAGCATTTCAGTTGTGCACATCCCAGTGAAACCACCAGGGTTTAGGCACACTCTTCTGCTCTGCATGTCATTCAGCATGGGTGAGCATAAAAACTAAGGGCCCAACCATGTAGAAATCAGACCTCACACTGTAGTGAATTGCCTTGTAAGTTTTATTGCTATTTATAGTTCCATTTCTTTCTTTTACTGTCTGTCACCACATTTTTTTATCTATATATAAAATATAGAACTTTTTTTTAACTGAGTTTACCTAAGTGCTCTTTCTTGATTGTAAAGGAGAAAAACTAAAAACTGTAAGGAAAAGCCATTACTTCTCAAGTACTTCTTCCTTTAAAAATATCCAAGGTATTGAATATGTTAATTAAATTTTAATTAGCCATTTCCTTTGTGCTAAGAAAATGCCTATTTTATTGTGAGAATGAGCAATTTAGGACAGCATGACACTGTCTTTAGAAAGCTGGCTACTAGCTCTTCTTTACAGGAGGAAATAACTCTCACATTAGGAGAGGAAAGTTATGCTGAAGTGTTTAGAACTGCACAATGTACCTTGAACTGGCACAGAGCAAATAAGGGCTTTGATGTTTTAATGTGTGCTCCTGCTACTAGGTGTTCTGGGTTGCCAGACAGAACAAACACTTAGGAGAATCTCTGCGCTTTTAGTTTCACTTCAAGGTGAAATCCCAGCCCCATCAAATCAGCAGGTTGAAGTGAGTTTGCTGTGGTCAGGATTACACCCAAGTTATTTGTCCAACCTTTCTTCTTAACTCTTCATGTTCCTTCAATTTTCTTTTAGGTGAAGCCATATTGCAAGTCATGTATTAAACATTTGAGGTGCTTAATCGTATTTGATTTAAAATTAAGTGCTTTGAGAGGTTTACTTTTGAATTTCCAATCACCAAAAGCAGAAGATCACAAAATTCTTCATTTGCAGTGTATAAGAAAAGAATTACTTCTACAGAAGCAAGGTTCCTGTCTCAATCCTTGCATCTTTTATCACATTAAATAAAAATAAATTTGTGCTTTATGGTAGTATTGCAAGAAAACCACAGCTCTCTACCAGCTAAGACACACTGTTACAATGAGATTCATTTTGCCCAAAAAAGTGTGAGATCATTTGATTATTGAAATAAGATGGTAGAAATTTTCAAAGTTGAACTTACCTTATTAGAATGTCTTAAAGGGACATGGCCGAGTGAAAAGGCACATTTCTAGTTTTATAAAATGAAATAATTCTGTGAACCACGGAGAGGATTGATTTTTGTGTCTTTTGTTACAGAAGTGTAGTAAAATTTAAAACATTAAAAAGGCCTATTATTTCATTCAACACATAGCAATTTTTTCAAAAAAGCTTTGTTGAGAAAAATTTTAATCAGCTCATTGAATAGCATTTTCAATATTTCTTGTATCAAATATTTTGCAATCTGTTAAATTTTAGTATAAGGAATTTTCTTTTCCATCCTCTTTCATCCAACAATTTGGAATCTTTTCAAAATGAAATCCTGAGAATTTTTTTACTGACTTCAAAGTATCTTTGCTTTCCCCCTTAAGGTTTAGCTACTTTTTAATTTTATTTCATGTATAGCCATTGTGCAACCCGATTAAAAAGCATTGCAGGGTTTCCCAGGTTTGGGACCACTTATTCAGATGAAGAGCTACTGCTGTCAATAGCTTCTTCCCATTGTTGTCTGCAGGGCTATGAAGTCAAAATGTGCATATTCATTCCCATTTTAAGCCCGTTTCCCCCTTAGTTGCTGACATACAAAAAGTCAATCTCTCTCTTACCAATGTCAAGATTCATTTTATAACCACCCTGTGGTTATAAAACCCATGACATTCCTTGGACACACAGAACCATGCAGAAGGTGCTTTGGCCCACATGTAAACACATCTGCTGGAAATATGCCTGGAATTAGCAACTTTAAATGGTGCTTTGAGATCCTTGTCTGAAAAGTTTGACTGAAGTACAAAGTGCCATTACAGTATCTATTATTTTTTCCATGAACACAATTCAAAGCAACAGTACAAGAACAGGCACAACAAATTACGTAAAGAGAAGGCAGAGGGGGATCAGGAATTTTTCTTCCTAAAATGCTGTTATGCTTTCTGGCTCACACTGAGCACCTGACCAAATTTTGTCAAATCTGTTCTCCCACTCCTTTATCATCAGTTTGAGAAAGGAGTGAATGGCTGAAGAAACCCTAACCTGGTCTCTAAACTTCTGATCTATGGACAAAAGTACAATTTCTTTTTTTTATGATTTTTTCTGGTATCATCTGCGTTTCCCATATTTCTGGCACCATTACTCACTGCTGTCTTCCATTCTATACATCACTGAGGAAATATCTTTAAAAAAGGGAGGAAACAGCAGCAAGCTGGGAAAGCAGAAGCAATCATTCAAATCTGTTTGGGGCCTCCTACAATGTAAAAACAATTATTGTTCAACTTACCACAGCAAAAACCTGGTGCATGTTTATCTAGGTTCTGCCTTTCTGATGCCTTGCTTGAGTGTTGTTTTAATGCATTGTCACAGTTGGTTGATCATTTTCATCATTCACTTCAAATGTGCACTGATGTGTCATTAATTAATATTAATGACGAGTTGTCATATAAGTGCAAAGACTATGGGAGCCTAATACATGCTTCATTAAGCTAATATAGCTTAAGAAATTAACTGGACTTCCAAACATGTTAGCTATTGGCTCCAGTGAGAGTGAGTACTTAACCCTCAACTAACTTAGTGTCAAGTATACTATAAAGATGGAGAAAAAGGAATTTCGAAAAATCTTTAATGTTCCTAACAAAAAAAATTAATGCGTCTGTTAGTGCTGAATCTTCCTGTAAGTGTTGGAATTTCAAGTTATAGGAATACACACAGAGCTGTTCCTCTCAGGAATCTACCCTTAATGTATTAAACTCAAAGACCTGCTGCATCTCTGTTGCAGAAACACAGTTTGTAATCCCAAAATTGGAGACACCTTTGGTATCTCCAATTTAATTGCAAGATATTTTGGAGATATCTTTGGACAAGGTGTAGAACTCATGTTGTGTAAGACAGAAATTGTCTGGTGCCATGAAGACCTAGAATTAGCCTTGATTTCTGGTTCTAGAGTAGATAGTTAATTGTGAATAGAGATATATGGTTAGAGTCTGCATATTTGAGTTTGCAAAGGAGAACACTCCACAGTTAAACAGTAAGATTTCATAGGTGATTTCCTATGTAATTTTTTTGCTTGGAAATTACGTTTTGTCAGGGACCTCAGCATAGAGAGATGGCAATAGAGGATTCAGTTCTGGAAGGGGCCCCCTAAAATATCAAGTCAGTCTCAGCTATTATGTTTAAACATGATCATAAACCAATCAAGCTTAATATCTTAGGTTTATTACAGAGCTTTAGAAAGCTGTTCTCACATCTGATCCCTCTGAAGATTACAATCATTCTTGTAATATATTCCTAAATGTATTCATGGCCATTTGCTCCTGTGTAGTCAGTCTTTGGCTAATGCACCAATTCCTTTCCCTGGTATTTATCCACTGATGTAGTTAGAAACAGTTCTCCAGTCAGTTCTCACTTACTGTATTTTTAAAAATGTGTGTATTTTAGTCCTCCTCATCCTGATCATAGGAAAGTTTGAAAATTAAAAATAGGTGGAGTAAAAGGAGGATTTCAGTGGATTTGCTTTTTCTTTTAATTTGAGCTGCTCAGGTATCAGTTAATGATAAACTTCCTGTTTGCTCAGACTGGATCAGCCCTTCTGAGCATACCGTGTTTCCCATTGTGCTGATCTTTTCAGATGAGAGGACTGACTGAACAGCTGATACAGCCACTTCATGGTCTTTGGTGTGCAGGCAAAGCAAAATCAAAGCTGTAGGAAGGAACTGATGTTATTTATGGAGAAGTCACACTTCTGTCCAAACTGCATATCCTATGATGCTGTGAATTTTGATATTCAAACTAGAGTCTCAGATTAGCATCACAGCCAATACATAACTATAAGACAATACATAACTATGCTGGATTTTTCCTTCTACACTGGACAGCTAGCAGCACTAAAATTATAGCATGGTGGCACCTTTGAGGGAAGTAGCTGGACTAGAAGCTCCTGAAAACTGTGCTGCTAATGGCATGAGAAGAAGCTAGGTCAAATGATACTACAAAGGTGTCATTTTTCCAGGAACTGACAAGATTTGCTGGCTGAGTAAATCAAACCATGCTCCACAATGGCAGATGGAAAGGAAATGAAATTACTCTTGCAGAGGCTTGAGAAACTTTCTTTAGCCAGCTCTATCTCTTGCCAAAGTCTGGCAAGTTCAGCTGGAAGGCAGCTGCAGGCTGACTGCCCAGGTCCTGTTTAGCAAGGCAACAGAGGCTTTTTTCCTGATTTAATCAGCACTCGGCTTCAGAATGCAGAGTATTCACAAGAACTCAGTCCTGCTGTGTTAATCAGAGACTCTCCTTGTTGAATTAACATGCATTGTCTGAATAAGTATTTTCTCCCAGTGACTTTGACTTTTCCAGGGTAAGCAGTTCAGCAAACTGTAACAGAAGTGCTGCAGATATCTATAAGATAATATATGCAGAGTGGTGTGATAATAGAGATGAAATAAACAGTCACTATAGTCGATCTCCCAGAAGGATGCAGCACCACAGACATTTTCAGCAGGAACATCAAAAGTCAGTCAGCCAAGCTGAAAATTAACTACAAGCAAGTACAGACTTCAGTGTCATGGAAAACACAGACAGCAAGCTACAGAGTGATGCTTTAAAACACAGGATTAAAATGCCATTGAAAGCTATGAATTCCTGTGGTTCTTTCCATAAATAGAGAGACTAATGAAATGATGGCACCTAGTAAAATAGTTGGACTATAAGAATGCACATGGGCTCTTTTTGTTTTCTGTTATTCTATTTCTGGGAGTAAAGACACTTTGGGGGAAAGGAAGAGAAGGATTTCTCCACAAACAAAATCAGGATCCTTCTAGCACTTATTACCACTCTTCACATTTTCTCGAGATGTGGTCAACAAAGAGAGCAGTAAATGGCATTTTAGTTTTGCTAACTTTGTCAGCTCTAACTTAAGAGATTTTAGCTCTGGTCTAATGACACTTAGAAGATAAGAATTGACCTTTCTGAGACTTCTATCATTCCAGAGAAAATTGCTTGGTGCAAGAGGAACCTCATGGAGCTCAAATGCCAAGTGAACATATGAAATACCAGGTTTTAAAGTGGAGTTTGCATAGCTGTCATGCTGGTTTGACTTCAGCCACAACTCTGAATAACAGGAAAACCACTTTGCACCGAAACTGCTTTTCTGGCCTTTGGCAGAATACACCAGTAAGACACTTTGCCTTAACTTTGACTCTCCCTCCTGTTCATTCTTCTATTTTTTTTTCTGTTCTCTTGTTCTTCCTATGCTTTGTATATTTTATTTTTAATGACAATTATGTAAATTACTTAGCATTTTTTAAAATATTAAAGTAAGATTTAATATCTTAAGTACAGTGAAAGGATTCCAGCTCCAACATGAAGCTGAGCTGGTTATCTTGTAATTTGATTCATGATGTAGGAAGAGCTCTAAAACACTTGCAATCTAAACACTAAAATCAGATGTTGTTTGGTTTTTTGTCACTGATTATAGATGCAGATCAAGCAATTAAAAGTTTTGTAAGAAATACAAAACGCTACAGATTATAAATATTAAGAGCACCCAAACTATTTCTGAACTGCTATTACAAAAGTCAGAGGATACTTGCTGAGAGTTTACATAATGAGACTCTAAACATTACATGTCTGTTTTGTGCCTTAAACAATACAATACTTTTCATATTTCTTCTGCCACTTCTTTTGTTATTAGCATTGGTTTAGAGTAAAAATACATTTTAAGAGCAAAAGGAGTCTTGATACTGTGATTAGATTCTGAGACATATCAGTGTGAACTTCTGCTTGAAAAGGAGATTTAAGGTATGGGGTCCCACAGAAGGCACCATCCTCTGAGCAAGAATTTCCCAATAATCTATTGCACAAGGCATAATGCTCTCTCACACTAAATTTGTCTCGGGTTAGGCACAAATCTTGTAACTTTCTTAGCCAGACTAATGTATTTTACTTCATTGAGACTGATACTCTGAATCTCTGAAAATTAATCCAAAAGTTTTACTTCCTGCATGTACACTGGAGAAGAAGACTTCACCTGAGATTCACAACTACATAAACAACATTTGCAATGTGAAATATAAAACTATGTGAGAAGAACACAATATAAATCCGCAAGGAGATAGAAAGTGCGTGAAAGGTTTTTGCTGCTGGTGACAAAAAAGAGAAACATCATGTTAGACATGAATGTAAGAAAATGTTTTAAGGTAAGTACGTGTTTCTGGGGAGAGCCTGGTGCTCCCATCAGGCTTTACAGGCTGATTTATTTCAATCCAATTGACAAAACAGAGACTAAATCCCTCATTCTTTGGTTTGAATTCACACATTTACCTCATATTTACTCATTTGAAAATGTTGATTCTAACACAAAGCACTGGCTTTTTTTTTTCTAAGACACTGTTTCAAAACAGACAAGACAGAGAAAAACATTCAAATTTTAGATATATTTTAGCGTGTTCAGGATTTCCTTAAATGGTTATGGTCTGCTACATTCCTCACATGCCTGTTTGTTTCGCAACCATGAGCAAAGACATTGTGTAGTCAATCCTGCTTCTTTTCCATTTGCAGTTATTCATATTCTGATAAACTGGACTGGTTGCCTTTATAGCAAAATTAGACTATATAAAATAGTCTCTAATGTTTTACTTCAGAGATCAAATATGTAAATAGGGTGTAAAATAAAGCTTCTTTGATTACAAGAAATATAGCGAGTCTCGGCTTTTTTGCATATCCCTAACTGAAATGAAGCTGAGACAATCAAAGAAAGAAATTTCAGCTTCAGCAGGATATTTTAATGAGATATTTTAGTGTCTTTGAACAACTATTTAGAATTGTATCAACTGTGATGAACATCGGAATTAATTTCTTGTCATTCATGGTGATATCTGAATTTTTATTTCAAGTGATAATTTACAAAAATGTAGAGCTTTAGCACACAGATCATCTCATTAACTTAAAGGTGGGTGTTCATATGCTTAAGCTGTCACACACTGAGTCCTTGGGTGGAAAAAATAAGATAATATTTACTTTAAGAAAAATCAGAAAAAACCACATTTCTCAAAACCTCAAATTCAAGAAGTACAAAAGATTCTTAAAGCAACATTAAAATATATGGAAAAGAAACTTAATCCAAAATTGACTAATGCTATTCAGATATATTTAAATTTACTTAAATATGATGTTGAACCAAGCCCATATTGCTGAGCTATGTAAACAATTTCTTGACCTATTAACTGATTCATCATTTAATTACAACTTTGTTAGTTCCTGTGTTATTATATAGTTTCTCCTGATTTATACCAGCAGATCAACATCCCATGTCATCACTGTTTTAGTCTGTGTGTTCAAGTTATGTCTAAGTACATGAAAAATCAACCATAGCTTAAAACCCACAGATGTTACAAAGGTTATCACAACTTTTAGGAGCAGTAGAATCCACAGATTGTGCTTTGCCTTCTCTTGAAGACAGACTGGGTTTTGGGTTCTTCAGATGAAATTGTTTATCATTCTTGGATCACCTTCTCACCATCCTTTGCTACAGTGCCATCATCTGTGCAGCTGGTGCCACTGAATTTGAGTTATTCTTCAGTCACACTACCAACTGGATGAGATAAATTAAATCAATATTCTTCCCCTTACAGATGAAATTAATTTAGCATTTCATAACAGTTGTAGACATTCTTTTCTTTGTCCAGTTCTACATTACAATCCATCAAAGTATTCTGCTTGGCATTTGAATTAACGTAACTTAATTTGTAAGCAACAACTCCTTCTGTCATAATGAAATCTTTCAGTCTTTGATTTCAAGTCTATTGCCTGGTCTGGGCATTTTTACCCACTACCAATGAACTTTGTTTCAGATATCAAAATACAGAGTAAAAACCATACATCTTAACAGTATCAGTTGTAGTTCTAATGTCTAAATGAGTTCTTTTGATTATTTTTTAAGAAAGACCATCTTTAGCTAATTAGAATTCAAGTTTATGCAAAATATTTTCATACTATTTTGTTTATGCTGAATGAAAACATGAGGGGGTTTTTTTCTGGCTGAAAAGATGCCAGCAGGAGCAAACTAATGAGCCCCAAAAAGAGAACATTTGTACAGCTGGAGTCTGAATGTTAGCAAGCTGCTTGTTTTTGATTGACACTGTAACAGTCATGGTGGTGGAAGGTGATCAATAATACTCCCTCTGTGACAATGTAAATAGTATCATCCAAGAGTGATTCCCAAACAAAAATATTCAGAGACTCAGCTCAATTTGGGTAAGCATCCAAGACCTCAGATCTTTCTTCTAAGTGCCTTATCCTTTGGTGTCTCCAAATTTCATTCAAAAATGGGTTGATCAGTGCCTTGTTTAGAGCATTCAGGATTGCTCTGGTATATAGTAGATAGGAAGCATGATAATAAATAAGAACAGATTTTAGATTAATAGTTATTAAGTTTTTAAAATATTAACTTTGGAAAAATATTTTTTCTCCTACTGTTTACTTTGAGTGAGATCATTCCTCACATCAGCTTCAACCTGTTGTGTATTTAATACAGAGCAGCGACTGTTGGTTTTCATGCTGATATATGCAGCAATGTACACAATCCAGATTATTCAAAAATTTTACAGAATGTGTCTACATGATCTTAATTCAACTCCAACAGAGACAGACTTCCTTAGAAATGTAAAATAGAACTCCATCTGAATAGAGAGGGCAATGGTTTGTCACTGTTGCCAAAACTGTGGGTTTTCTCTAAGCAATGCAGGAGTATTCGTGGAGCGAGAGGCTTTAAAAAGAAAATAAGGAAAAAAATATGAGCACATTTAAGGCCACTTGAAGAAGAGATAGAAATACTTAGAAAGATGGATGCATCAAAATGGCAGAAGATGAGTAAGATTAGGAAGGTGTGAAGGCTACAGATCTAGACCATGAAGAGCTTCAAGCAATGCTTTTTTGTGTTTTGCCCACAGCTGGAGCAATAAGATTCAATAGTTTGGAGAAGTAGAGGGTTTTTTTCATTTTTATTGTGCTTTTGGAGTATTTAATGCCTCACTAGACCTAAAAAACCCTAGGGTCCCATGCTCATTTCAATTCAATTAAGATATACAGGCTGTGCAAAATATATATCGATAGGGAGCCACATTTTCAGAAATAACTGCTTATCTGTGCACTTTTTAGCTCGTTATAACAGGCTCATGGAATCCAACTTTAAATAAAGGCTGTTGGTGGACTAAATTACAACACAGTATCAAGAGACTTCATGAACTAGATATATTCCATTTTATTAAACTTTCATTATATATACTATGAGTCAGCAAAATATTCAGGCCCTACTAACCAGACTCCTGGTGCTTATTCTAAATCTTGAAGGCAAATATTTTTCACCAAGGGCACCCAGTAAATGAACAGTAGGTTTTGGCCCTCTCCCTGTTAAAACAGACTTGACAGAGTGTCTGTCTCACAGACATTTTGAATCTCCTTCCAGGGAGCTGCCAAACACCCAGAGAGACAGCAGCATCCTTGCTTCCATGCTCTAGGCATCATCCTTCCATGACAGTAGCTTTCCATGCAAATACACCAGCTCCCTCAGGCTTTTTTTTCAAGATGAAAAAGTGCTTTTTTAAAATTCTGAATAAGTGAACAAGTTATTTCTTCTGTTAAATTACTAACTCTGGTTTGAGGTGAAGAGGGGGGCTTTGTCCCAAAGACCTCCCACAGCGAAGGCAATGCTGCTCTGCCTCTTTCCTTGCACATGGCCTCGCTGTCTAAGGGACTGTCACTGAACATGCAATGGCTGGTTTATGTTATAAACATGCTGCTCTAGCCAAAAGGTGAAAAAATGCTCCAACTCTGATGATGCTTGCGGGAACTCTATACTTTTACAGATTTCTGCCTCTGTCAGATGCTTGAAATCAGCCCAGATTTGCAAGGTGGGGGAGGCCTGCCAGGGAATGACAGCACATCTCCTTGGGCAAACACAATTAATGTCTGATGTGGGTTTTAGTCCTTTTCTCCCACTGCATCTTCTCCAGCCATGAGAAGATCTCTTATCAACACCACAAACAGCCCTGAGCATGTGCAGCTCAGGGAGTTCTGATGCCCTCCTGCCAAAATGAAGTCCCTTCCAGCCTGAGGCACCAGCCCCTTATCCAGGTAGTCCGAGTGAGCAGGGTGACATTTTGGGGGGCAGCATTAAACCATCTGCAAGCAGGGGGTGGGTAACCCTTCTGTGTGATTTTTGGGGTGACAATGGAGATACAATGGACACCAAAGAACGCTTCAAGCATCAGCAGTTTATTGTTTTTCAGTACAACTTTCCATCCCACATGCATTGCACCTGTGTGCGTTCTGCTCCCTGTGGTGGTTGGTCAGTGCCCCTGGGCACTGCATGGCTCGTTACCTTCAATAGCAGTCACCTGTCCTGCACAGCTGCAGCCCATTAGGGATGGGGCTCAGCCCAGCCCCACTCCCAATCACCACACACCGTGTCCCTACATTAGGGAGCCCCTGGAGCAGCAGAGAGCTGCTTCAGAGGAACGTGTGCAGTCCATGGGCCCTGTGAGCCCCCTCACGTGAGGGCGAGCGTGTGAGGGGCCTGGACGGAAAAACACACTGAGGTTTAGGCGGGAAAAAAATCCTCGAGAAAATGTGTGGAAAAGGCAGCAAGATGGTAGGCTGAGGGGAAACAGCATTTTCAGAGGGAGCTGCCTGGTGACCTTGGTCACTGTCCCAGCTGGTTGAGCCGTCTCCAGTGACAGGAGCCCAGCGGGGAAACGGGAGAGCGCTGGTGGCACCGGCAGGGACCTGCAGCAGCTGGTGAGTGTCCTGTGTTTTGTTCTTTTTTTTTCTCTGGAAAGCATAACTGATCATAAGCATGATACAAATATAGCTCCAGGGGACAGCAAGGCTCTTCAGACACTGCCAAGACTCAGTTTACTTGTTACAAATGCACCCAAAATGGTGATGGTGAAATGCAATTTCTTTAGAGGAAAGAGAAAAAGTAGGGCAGGATTCAATGTTGGTGCAATTCCTACAAAGCCTGAGTGAGGGACTATCTGATGCTGTTACTGTTTTAAGGGTTTTTTGGGAACACAATGGCAGAGGTAACAGTGGAGATCACACTTGCTCCAATTCCTTGAATTGTAGCAACTCTAAAATGGCTCTATTTTTTATAATATTTCTGTGTTGTACATGTTAATGTCCCCATACTGAGGGATTCAAAATACTCACCCCCGTTATAAGTAATTGTGGGACTTGGTTCACCTTTGAAGTCAATAGGAAAACTGCAGTCAATTCCTCACAGCATTTGATTGTATTGCAAAGTATATGGAAAATTTTTTTTAAAATGGCACTGGTCTGCAAGCTGTAATGAAAGATAACTTGAAACCTTCATTCTCAAGGTAAAGTAATTTCTCTGATTTAACTGTAAGATAAAAGAATTAGGACTCTTACCCTGTTTTTCTGGTTTGCTTTCTGGAATCTTCAATATCTCTTTTATAACATGAGTTGGTACAAGCATGTAGATATTACAGTCAAGTCTGTCATTAGAATGATGTGTGATAACATCAAAAAAAATAGCACTCAGGGTATCATCTGCTACTGTAATATGTAAAATAGTATTGAACATATGTACATACACTAACAAATCTGTCTTAATTACCAGCAAAGTATTAAGTTCTTTACCACATAAAAACTTTTTCTTTGCCCTGGTCAGCGATGAGGCATTGTAATCACTTTCTTCCTTACTAAGAAATTTGTGAATTAACGAAATAATAATTCCTTAAGTAGAAGAAAAAGTGCATGCGGAACAGACACTGCTTGCCTCTAAATGCATTCACTTGGTGCTTCTTAGCTTTATTAAGTTGGCTGTTGTCACAGTTCTCAAAGAAATAATCATGTCATCTGTTTCTTACATAATATGTGTAAAAAAATCAATTGAATACGTAAACCAGGAGAAATACTCCATAGATTAATTGATTTATTATAATTCTGAATTGTTAAAATGAAATATTGCCCCTGGCACAAAGGTTAAGTGTTATTTTTAACCATTGAATGTCATTCAGATGATTTTCAAAAGGATGTTGATGCTGAGGAATGTACAATACCAGAAACATGCAAGTATAGATTGTAAGAGACATTTATAACAATCACATAGATTTCTGGTAACTGTGGTCAAATAGAGATGCAATAGGATGTACCATATGAAGAAAATAAGAGTGCCTTCTGTTCTGCTGAGGACCTGGAAGAATTCCCTCTGCTCCTACTCTCCACTGAGAGTACTGCAGCTTTTGAGTTTCTCTATCAGAGCCAGGTTTGAAGGCTGTGATGCCAGTGAGTGGTTGGCCTATGAATGTAAATCCAAAATGCCATCCATTGTCTCCAGCAGCCAGAGGTTTTGAGGTGGTCTTTGTTCACTCTTCCTCCTTCCAGACAGAGCTGGAAGAAATCTCAGTCACTGCAGTTCAGAACCCTTTTTTCTCTGACACCTGATTGGTATCAGTCCCCCTGGATGCAACAAGCCCTGAATTTCAGTCACTGAGAGCCCAATGTGTACAATCCTGCTCTTAGACAGCTGGGAACAATCAATTGTGTCAGTGTGAGGTGTCCCTGGTCTTATCTAGAGATACCTAGACTGAAGGAAATAATGGGTCAATTTTTCTCAGTGGTGATTAGTTCTAAAATCTAAAATGCAAAGAAGAGGGGGAAGGGATGAGGATCTGGTTGGGTTTGTGTCTCATGTTTGTGTATAATTGTGCCCGGAAACCCGACTTATTTGCTGCAACTCACTTGCCTTTTTAATGGTATTGAATTTGGCATAAAAAGTTAAGAAAAAAACAAATGGGAGTTACATGGGAAAACAGGGAAGATGAAGTTAGTGGGAAATAAATTTAACAGCCAAAATAAGCAAACACAAAAAAAAACCCAAATATTAACCAGAATATCCAGAATCTCTGATTTTTGTCTTAACCTCTTAATCAGTAACAAAAGGGAATAAGTCCATTTGTTGCTTTTGGAGGTCACCTTTAAAGATGATTTATAGTTTATGGTGGTACAGTAATTTCTGGAGAGGTATGGGGCAAAGAGAGAGCCCTGAGCCTGTCAAGACTGTTGAAATCTTGATGATGGTGGCATCAAATTAAAGACAAGCACCTTGTATCTCAGACAGTCCTAGGGGAAAAAGAAAAGAGTGTTTTTTATCTAAAGTAGTAAAAAGGATGGTAGTGGGTGTCATATAACTTTTTCATTTTCCTGTCACACTTGGAAATCCTGCATTGCAGGACCTCAAAGTTAAGAGTAAAACAAATTTATTGCAGTGCATCAGTTCTTTAGGGTATTTTATGATTTTTTTATTTTTGGCCACTTTTCCTAGCCAGATTTCAGATTTGGTATTCATCTCCCATCTCACTCTTGACATGAAATTTAGTTTTGCAGGGGATTGCAGAGCTAAATTCAGTTCAAGGGAAGGTACAGCTTTCCTTCTGGGTTGCAAATCTAAAATGAGGAGATCAAAAACTTTGTTCTCTGCTAATTTCAGTGTCAGTTTTGATGAGAGGATATTCTCTACCCTCCCCCCTCCAAAAAAAAATATAATGTGTGGTAAATAGTTTGTGGCATTTTTATAATGACAAAGATACTTTTGCTAATTTTTGGTGCTCTACAGAAAGTGAAAAAGCAGTTGCAGCTTAGGCCTAGAAAACAGTGTCTCTCTTACATGCATCCAGTTCATGCTTTTTAAAATCAGAGCTATAACAACTTCCTGTGTTCTTTACGTGGCTAAATATTTGTGGTTGTGTGGAATTGGTTCACTTATGTACAAATCCATGGTCACTAAATGATTGCAATGTGTTAGTTACTGCATGAATGCAGAGGAAATTTAAAAAAAAAAACAAGCAAAAGAAAAGAACTAACAAAAAACTCACCCAAACAAAAAAAAAAACCCACCACACACAATAAATGCCCAAAACTCAAGCTAAACAATCCACTTAAACAGGCACCATGAAGGGCATTCAGGTAATGATTTGTGATGGGCACCTAACAGTAATGCATAGAGATGATTATTTCTGTAGGGTTTTTGGAGTTTGAGGGATTTTCATTAAAACAAAAAGGATTTTATTTCTTTCCTACTTAGGCATTCAGCCATCAGACAAGAAAAAATAGATTCCTAATTGCCCAAGGGGAATTAATACCTGGCCAAGAAGTAATTAGATTTCTGCTTAATTTATAGTTAGATAATTATTAAGTCACTTCTCAAGTAATGAAGTTTATGGGGTCTGGACAAAACTGAAGTTTAACTTGCTTTACATATCAGAAGACAATGACCTCTTCCTATACGGGAAGAAGAGTTAGATTTGAACAACTTTGGCAGTCAAAGACCAGAAATTCTATCTATTTGTCATTGTTATTCTAAATCTGCTGTTGTAGTTCTACTTATGTGAATGGGAATGATTTATTGAATTACTCACTTGGGATCAAAAGCAAGAATCTGTCATTCAGATGATCATAGAAAAGGAATACAGGAGAGGATGGAAACTTTGAAGATGGAATATTTCTGTTCCCAGCTCATGGATAACTCTTTCAAGCAGGGTCACAGCAAACACAAAAGGTTTTGTGTAGCTGTGTAAAGGAATACACAGTGGCTTTCACAACCTGCTCCCTTTTGCTGCCTTTATCTGTGATCAAAATGTAGAATCATTAGGGATTTGAAAGTGTATGACTAGAAGCAGGTTAGAAAATACAAAAATCCTTCTGCATTTCAGAAGTGATGCAAGGTTGTGGAAGGAAAGCAGGGTGCCCCAGGTGTAACTATCAGTGCTGACACAAACACTTTCTTCCCTTCCCTTCTGCTGTGTACACGTGCATAGCAATTACTCTGGCTGCAGGAACTCTTTTTGCAAGGATCTCTTGTCACAGCAGGTGCCATCCTAATGCCAAAGCAGAAACTCTGAACTCATTCCAAATCACTAATTTCTTCCATGGACTTGTTGTTTGGTTTTGCATTACCTTAAGAGCTTTGGTGTACATCAGAGGCTGGTACCTCAGGTAGTTCAACAACCTCAGCTTGTTATGTTAAGAGTTGAATCAGGGTTTATGAACCTGATGTGCAAATGACAATGAGCTTGTGGTCTCATTGCTTCTTGTCCTACAAGATTCCAGTGTGTCATGGACAAGTGCAGCTGTGAGCCTTGAAACTTGGTTTGTGTTCCCACCAAGAAAAAAGTGAGTACCTTTCCCATGTCACTTGTTTCTCAGCCACAGGTAGCACTGCACACATCAGTCTCTTTCCAGTGTCTGCTTGCTTATTGCTGCTGGTGTTCATGGTTTCTCCTTCTGGAACCATTTGATCACTGTCCCTGTGACAGTTTGGTCCAGCCTTTGTGTGTATGTTACCATGATGGAACAGAAATTAATAGCTTTGGTATTTTTCCTCTTTGTGTACTTTTTTTCTCCTGCTTCAGGTAAGAGAACATATAGAGGCTGCCTTCCATTCTCTTGTCTGCAATGATACACAAAATATGAACTATAAGGCAGGTAATCTACATGGTTTAGTGTACCCTCTCTTCAACAGCAGTACTGTCTCCTGCCTTCAGGAAAAAGAGAATGCCAAATAGGCAAAATAGGTGCAGAAGAAAATAAAAAGTCAATATCAAATAGCAATGATGGTGACCCAAGGCAGAACAATTCATTCCAACAGATGCAAAGAATTTAAGACGGCAAATTATGGAGCTCTGGAGTTTGGGTGTACAGACCAATATTTCTTGTAAGATTATTATACTTTCTTGTAGGAGCACCTTTCTGTTAAGGGTTTTCCTACCTGTAAAAGGTTTGTTTCCTTAAAAAAAGGCAGGTATAAGCTTCCCACAAAGCAGCAGTAAAGAGTCATTCCCGAGTTATTTGGGATGGACCAAAAGAACCATGATTAGTTAGGAAAAATACTTGCTGAGACCTTACAAGCCATGCTGCAACCCACAGTGGACTTGGAAGGGTATTGCAGAGTAAACATCCAGAAATGGGTTTATAATGGAAACCTTGACAGGCTTAAGAGCAAAGCAGTGCACAGATGCCACTATAATTAAGAGCAGTGACCCTTCAAAGAGAAGGTTTGCCAGCAGGTAAATAAACTGCCATTGTGCAGCTCACTTGTTAAACAGGAAAGTTCGGAAAGAGGTTGGAAAATTGGCATCAATGGATGCCACCTTAGCCATCAGTTATAAGAGACAGCTGCCTGCTGTGGGATGAACAGAGAGTATGTGCTATTAGAAACAAGGGCTTTGTTCTGAGACTCGTGCTACAGGTAATCTGAACCCTTCTATCTATAGCCTGTTCACAGTTGTCAGGTTCTTTAATACATTTTTTAGCCATATCCCACCTGCCCCAGCCTGGGTGTGTGTAACACGGCAGGTCAGGTGGATAGAAATATTCCCATGACTGAGCTGAGCTTCAGACATTCTGCCTACATGTGCCAACATGAATCTGTACACATGCTCCCTCTCCTTTTTTATTTTTTTCCTGCCCTTACATTTCAATTTGGCAGTGTAGTTGTGCCCTGTTTTGACTCAATCATGGTCTACTGAAGCCAGTTAAAGCTGGGGGGTTTGGGTGTGTTTTCTGGTGGTTGGTTTATTTTATTTTTTTTTATTACAGCATGAATGTTGTTTCAGGCACTTCCACAGGAGCCTGGTAAAATTGCTGAATGACCTTGGCTGCTTGGACTGGCAGGAACATTGTCACAGCTGAATCCTTGTGCCATCACAGGCTGAAACAGCAGTGTTGTTTTCAATGTGGTGAAAAAAAAGCAGTATGGAGTTTGGAATAGTATTGTTATCATCACATATCTTGTTCTAGAGGTTTATTTTGCATGCTTTTCCCTGCATGGAAGCTCTCCTGTGGGTCAGTATGATCCTGGAGTTTCTGCAGGGAAGGTAGCCAGGTTGTCTCAGGCTTCATGTCATCTTACTGGGGATTTGGGCTTTTTTTTATGGGGCGGGTTTTTTTCCAAACAGTCCGTCCATGTGTCTGTCTTGAAAGGGAATATTTTGCTTTTTTAATCAGGGATAATGATTTGGACCTGCCAGACACTGGTTTTAAGGCAGATTTGAAATTCAAGTAAGCTTAAATAGCAACTCAGTTAAAGTGGTACAAAATCTTACATAATTGCTCTCAATTTTTTAACTTATCTTGTTCTGCTTCAACTTCAGATTCTAAACTTTAACTGTTTCTATGCTGGGAAATAGAGAAGTATGGTTTTGCTACTTAAACAGCAGCATCTAGAAAAGATTAAATATTTTTCCCCACTAATCTGATATTTACTATCTCTTAATCTTGGACTTTTGCCAGAAAAACACAATGCAAATCGGTTGGAACTCCAAACTAAGCACTACAGGGTTTGAAGCAGCAGGGTTTTTTTGTAATTTTTTTCTCCTCTGGCAGTCTGTATTTCTCAGTGTGGCACTGAGAAATACAGACTAGTGTTCTAGTGTTTGCAGACTGGTCCTGGGTTTCTTTAGCAAAATGGAACACGAGGTGCAGTGCTAATGAAAATTGATCTATAAATCGAGCTGTGTTTTTTGAAGTGGCTGGTTAATACCTGGTGGATGTGTATGTGTGTTCAGAGTGACTTGAGAGAAGCTTGAAGCTGTAAAGCTTATAGCAGCTCTGATTTTGACCACTAAGGAAGTAAAGCACACCTTCTGAAGGTTTCACCTGCTTAATCCCTTTTTTAACACCTTGCAGATTGCTTGTTTATCCAACTGGCTGCTTTGATAAAGCTTCTTATCTCAGATCAAGAGCACAGTATCTATCAACTTCAATTTATTCAATTCTAAGAATAAGAGTCTATCAGTTTTGTTATCTGGATCTTTGCAATACTTTAATTTTGGGATAAGAGGCCACATTTAGCAGATACTTTTTTCTTAAACATGACTTCCTGGAGCTGTGGGTTGACAGCTGGCTGACTATGAGCCTGCAGTGTGCCCAGGTAGCCAAGAAAGCCAACAGCATCCTGGCTTTACCGCAGAAAATGTGGCCAGCAGTACTAGAGCAGCAGTCACAAGGCCACACTTGAAATTACTGTGTGTTTTTAGGCCACTCACTACAAGAAAGATATTGAGATACTGGAGTGTGTCCAAAGGAGGGAAATGAAGCTGATGTAAGGGTTGGAGCACTCCTCCTCTTAGGAGAAGTGGCTGAGGGAGTTTATCCTGGAAGGAAGGAGTCTCAGGGAAGACCTTAGCAGTCTCTACAACAACCCAACGGGGGTTGTACAACAACCTACAACAGGAGGCTGTAGTGAGAGAGGTGTTGGTCTCCTCTCCAGAGCAATGAGTGACAGCATAAGAAATGGCCTCAGGCTGTCCCATGGGAGAACAGGCTTCCTGGGAAGTGGTGGAGTCACCACCCCTGGAGGTATATTGAAGACATGTTGATGTGACCCTTAAGGCTTTTGATCTCAGCATTTTCTCAGATTTTGATCTGTGGTTGAGGCTTCTGGGGGTTTTGGTCTCTTCCAGACACCTAAGATGTCTTTTCTACACCATTCCAGGAAAATGCTGTTGCTGAAAATAAAGGTGAAGGAAGGTTCCAGCAGATTCAGACTTAACGTTGCAAGAACTCATTTAATGCAGAAAATGGGTTGTCTTCTAGTTGTAAAACAAAATTACAATTATGTGTAGGTGTTGAAGAGAAGATAAAATCAGGTGAGGGTTTTACTTTCTGATTAGAAACTTAGGGGTTAGCTGGAATAATGACAGCTTTATTAATGCATGTGGAAGCATGTTATGATGGCAGTGCAGAAGGATCTTGCACTTACCTTGCTTTCCTGTCTGGAAAGATCTGTGAACCTCTAATTCTTCAGCTGAAATATTAAGCTTCTGGAGCTCTCTGGTTTCCCTGCTTCTAACACTTTCAAATAAGCTTGTAGGGAGGCTACTGAAATAAATGTAGCTGCTTCTCTTTCTCATTAGCTTTTTCCTTTGGTAACTTTGCTTGCCTCTTTCACATGAAATCTTCTGAAGATACAAGGTCTTACATTCTAGTCATTAATCCATATTTCGGAAAGACGTAGTAACTTTGCACATATAGTTGTGGGTGGGTAAGGGATGAGTGTAATCATCCATCATCACACCTAATACTGGGCAAAGTAGAAAGAGCTAAATATAGAACTAGCCAAGAGGTTAACCAGTGATCATGTCATTACCTCCCAGAGCTGCTTTTCAAGCAGCAGGATGGTAGGGACTAGCATATTCTCTGTGAAAAGAAATAGAGGTATAAACTTCTACCTTTCCTAAGATTGAGGACCATTCACCCCTGAAAGTCTGACAGTTGTTTATGCAATATCTGGGTCCCACTGTTTCTGCCTGGAGCCTGGCTGAAGATGGGTTCTTCTTGCAAGACCTGCTCAGGAGCAGTGGAATCCACTGGGGTTCTCCCTTGCCTGCTGCTTGTCCTCTGGGAGTATTGCTCCAGGGACTTGAAATCTGGAGACCTTTGAGTTCATTGTTAGTGTTTGAAACTGAGCATTACTGACCCATCTAGTTCTTACTGCAAGCATATCAGGTATGTCCTACCAGATTGTAACAATGATCCTCCACTCTCCAATGCTGGCAGTACGTCTTTAATTAGGAAAAGCACACAAGTATCAGTTGTCCATTCCCCTCATACTTGTCCAGCATCCTGAATGGCTATATTCAGGATTTTCCTCTTCTCTGTCTCTGGCCATGTGTTGCAAGTTCAGAAAAAAGAACCCAGTATTAATATGAGTGGTGGGAACAAACTTTTTGTCTGTTCAGGCTTCAACATGCCACTTCTGAAGTGCTCCTGATGCCACAGTGCTCTCTGTCTCTGAACCAAGTTAATGACTCTCTTCTGACTACATTATTCCGTCGAAATTTTTTCCTCTTTACAATATTTTAACCCTTTCATTCATTTCAAGGAGCTAAGATTTGAATTTATGTCACAAAGGGTTAATCCATTCTCCACAGTGAAGTGCAAAAACTCAGAAATAATGTAATCTGTTCTGCTGCCATCTGTATAAAATATTGTTTACACTCCAGGCCTATTGCTTCAGGAAATTATTGATAGGAACAGCTGCTCCTTCATGAGAAAAGTAGAAAAGTCCTTCCTCTCTGACCAGGGGCACTTTTCAGCCACCTTTACTCTATCACTGTGACACAGAAGCATGCAAGATTGGATTTCAGACTTTAAATAATAATAAAAAAATGTCTAGCAAAGAAACTCTCTAAAACTTCACTCAGGAATTTTTGTGAAGCTTGAGCCATCTTCTTGTGCTCCAAAGGATTTGTTCAAAACAAAATGAAATTTGGAGCATAAGATATACAGTACAATCAGAATCCAACTTCAAATGTACCTCATTGCTACTGAGCTGAACACTATAATTACAATTATAGCTCTGCAGTGCTTTATGCATAAATTATTTAAATTAAACCACATAGATTATTCAAATTTTATCTCCAAGAAACACTTCCAAAAGCCAGCTAACACACACATTGCAACTCACTGCTAACACGAAAAACTCTTAGAGGCTTGATTATTTTTTTAAATTTGTTTGGAACTAGATTCTGTGCAGTGACTTGACTTATTTCGAGTTGAATGAGTCTTGGGTTAAATGGATTTGGTGCTGGTAGTGTATTTTCAGATCCACCTTCAAGCTCAGTTGAGCAAAAAACTAAGCTGGTGCCATTCAGTCTTTCCTTTCCTGATAACAAACTAGTGTTCTGTGAGAGGTTTAATGCAAAGCAAAAACCTCTGCAGCAAAAAGAAAGAACTCACACTTTTTACCTTGTAGGAGCAGCTCTGGTGTATGTAGTTATTTGACATGATATTGACAATTATTCACTTGGGACAATCCTAACAAAAGAATATATTCTCACGTGAAAATATTACTGAGAGAAGGTTCTGCTGGGGTAAACCTGACTCCTGGAGGATATCCCTTGTTTTGAGCATTTCTCATGGGTGGCTAGGAAAAGAAACTTCATCAATTCACTCCTCTTATAACAATATCTGCAAAGTCCTACAGACAAACAGGTCAGAATACCTGTAGCAAACCATAGCATCTTTGTCTTTTCAGTAGTACTAAGAAAAAATTTGGTTTTGGGAGCAAATTAAGTTAAGGTTTTTACCTTTCCCTCTGCCAGTTCCTTTTCCCACTGAAATCACCTAAACAATGTTTAATATTATGAATATTCTTAAGCATGTCACTGGCTGCAGACAGCATTAAAATGAATCACTGAGGTGTAGTATACAAGCAACTGGTTTGCAATTTACAAAAGACTGTTTTAATCCTCTTATTTTTGGACATCATAATTTTGTATTCCTCAATCTCACTGAAGATTTTCATTTAGTAGAGTTCTGTTTCCTGAAAAATCAGTGGAAAGTGGTGTTAAGCCAACACAGAATGTCTGAAAATCTCCTGCTTGAAGTTTTTTGTTCATATTAGAGTGACAGTTTACCGCTGCAGAAACTGTAATGAAGAAGGGTGTGCTTTTTAGTGTCATCGTGTCTGAACAAATAACAGGAGTTTGCAGATGGTTATTTGGAGGAGAAATTAGTATTGCTATGACACCTAGATACCTAATGAGAAAGAAAAATAGACCTGTTCCACCTTGCTGGAATTGTGGAGGAGGATAACAGAATATCTAAAATTCCTCCTGGGCTTTGTATTTCTTAAATTAAAAATGAAAGGAAAGGCTTTCAGTTTTGTATGCTTCATCGCAAACTGACTATTAAGTTAGTTATGCATAGTAACTCACTGAAAATGACACATGATTTGAGGGTTTATATAGTTAGAGAAATATTCCTGATTTTTTGTGTAGGTAAATCAGACCTTTAGTCTTTGCATGATCAAGTAAGCAGGGCTGTAAGGGGCAATCTTTCTCAAAGCAAAGGACCAGAGAGTTGTTAACCTCATGAACCAACTGCTGAACATCAACAGCAAAATATTCCTTTATTCCTGCAATGATGGAAGTCATGATTCTTCTTCCATATGTTATTTCCTGTCGCTAAGGCTTTAATACCTCTTTCAGCTGCAGTATTTGTAGCACCATGTGATTTAGATCTTCACTTGTACTTTCATCTTTTCCATTCTGAAAGCACCACAACAGTAGCGTGGGGTTTTTATGGTTTGGGGTGGACTGGGTTTTTTTCACCCCACCCAGATCTGTATGTTTGCCTCTCATAGGAAAGGTCTAACTGCAATTCCCATTTTAGCTCTGGTTTTGGGATGAGTCAAGAGAGTCTCTCTGAAATGCAAAGACAGTTTGTATATCAAATCAGTGGATGTTTGTATATCTAATTAAGTGGATAAACAGGAATGTTCAATTTCTTGAGTTCCAAGAAGAACAATAAGCATATTTTCTTTCCTCCTCTTAGTTTCTGTAAATGTGTATGTTTTTCTATTTCCTTCTTTGACACTGTTTTACAGTTAAAAATACTTAAATCAGAAATAAACTTTAATGTTGCATGCAAAGTCTAAACTCATCAGCTTCAGTTGTATAACGAAGTCATGTCCAGGCACAGTGTGACATGCTAAAGATGGTGTTCTTTCAAACCCCTGTTGTTTATAGCCCACAACTCTGTGATAATTTTTTTCAAAAATCCTCTGAAGATTCCCCATGTTATCACTGAAAATACTTCTTTGCTTTCTTTAATTATTCTGACAGAAAGGTGGTAGATTGTAAGTTCAATGAATTATCAAACTGGCTACAATTAACTCTGTGTTTCAAAGGCCTAATTTTGTACTCTTTACACAGAACTGAACACAAATATATCCTGTCCAGTGGCATAGCTCTCACCATGCACTGGTACCAGGACGTCAGCCTCCTGTTGCAGAGCTGAGAAAAAGCTGCTTTGATTTAACGCTGCTTTTTTCTATGCATAGCAGTACAGAGTGTTTGTCTAGTACTGTAAGTGGACAGTTGTTAAAAATAATCTTGCGGTGAAACTTGCACTGAAATAGAATCTTCTTGTAGCAGAGGTTGCTCACGACCCTAACATAAAGTAAATCTTCTTGCACAACAAAAATAACATTTACTTAATAAGAAAAACTAGTGCAGTTTTCAAAACAATTTAGAGTTAATCAAATCCAGATTGAATCTTATTGATTTCTCTTCTCAATAATTGTGCATTTATTCATGCTCGTTTGTAGCATGAACTGTTTGTAAGTGCAGATATTTATAAATACTTCTTTCAGAAAACAAACCTGAACAGCAGATTCTGTTCACCATTATTTTTAATTACTCTTACCTGCCTGATAAAGTCCCACACATGCATCATGAAAAGCTTTTGGAAGAGAAAAAAAACTTCTCCATCAGAGAGTCAATCGGTCAAAATGTAAAATGCAAGTGAGAGCTTAGATATCCCAACAGCCTTTTCTACACTGATAGTGGTTGTGAAAAGCATCTTTCAAGGAACTCTGAACTGTTTCATATGAACAAGTTGTTTTCTTTATCATTGTTCCTATTTTGCAGAAGGAACAAATATCTGTTCTGAATGTGCTTTTTTTTTTTGCTAAAAGCATTTCCCATCTGCTGACCTTTATTTTACTACTCATGTTCTACTTTCCCATTTTAATATTATGATTGATAGTGAAGGATGGAACCCTTCCTTAAAGCAATTGTCTTTTGAAAGATTTTAGGTTTTATAATGATGAAGTAAATATTTAAAAGATAAAAAAAAACGTTTATTGGAATGAATTGCTTGTGTACAATAATTCTTTCTTGAAGAACAAGGATATTATGGGTCAAATACTGCTGAAGAGCCCATATGCCTCTGCAAAGTATGAAGATGCCTCCTTCCAATAAATAAGCCTTTTTTTTTTTTTTTTTACTAGATCATTCTCTTGTATTAGAAGGAGAATATAAAGGAAAAAAATCCTAATAAGTTACATGTAGAAGTACATATTTTAGAGAGTGTTTTAACTTGTTATGGCCATGTACTGTTAATTTTACTTCCAGCCACATTAGTAATCCATAATTTGCTCCAATTTATGAATGCATGTTGCCTGTTTTATTTTCAGTCATAACCTTCAGGGAAGCTGTTGTTAAAGGAAGCCTCAGTTTCACTGTATGACTTGGATTGTGGTTTCTGAATGTTGGGTTTTATTACTGGCTTGTGCTAATGTCCTGGAGATTGAAATCTTTAAGGCTGTAACTGCCTCTGCAGCCCTGGGAGCTCTCAGGGAGTAGATGTTCATCTGACAAAACCATGGAGCCAGGTGGCTTCTGTGGACATCAGTTTGCTGGAATTTACCTGAAGATAATTGAAGAAGGAATAAAGATATTACAAAGGAATGACAGCAGGAAGTGCATGAGTCAGAAGAGGCAGGTGGAGGAGGACTGTTAAGATCTTAAATATGTCCCAGAATGGCAAGAAAAAGCATGATGCAAACTCCACCACCCCCTTGTGTTTGCTATCTGAAGAAAAATAATTATAGGTGTTGAGATCTTGGGTAAAGTTGGTGTTAATTTGCTTTCCAGTATTGCTAAGTCACTGTAAACATAGAACTTATGAAGCTGCATCTCTAAAAGGAGTGCATTATGAGTTTATTGAAGTACTTTAGGAGCCTGTTTTTTCTGAAGCACTGAAGCTGTTAGGCTGAACTTTTTCACTCAGTGCTGGAGAAAAGCAAAACGTTTGAGAAATGGTGACTGCAGCCTACAAAGACAGTAAAGCTAAATCTTACTATATTATATATTGCAGTAGGATTTCAGCTGAATGTTTCCATTTCTCCTTTATAAAAAAAAATTATAGATACTTGAGCCTGAATCTCTGTTGCTCTGTATTTGTGCAGTCCTCAGTGCTGAAAATTGGAGTGCTTATGCATTAGACTGCACTGTCCTTAGCAGGATAGGATGCATGTCAAAGGCAAGTGTGACTCAGTACATAGTGCTCAGCTTAAATAATTCATATCATAGAATTGCAGACCATCTCAAGTTGGAAGGGACCCATAAGGATCATATAGTTCTACACTCCTCACAGGGCTAAATAATGTTGGATGGAATTCTGTAATTATTCCTGGTTATGTCTCCGAGGTTTCACTGTCCTTTAAGACTGTTTTTTTCTGTTCTCTTTCCCCCAACGATTTCCTGTTAATTGTGTCCAAAACAATGATAAAAATCAAAGGCTGTGATGAAGCTGCTCCTATTTAATATCTGTGATCTGGATGAGGGAATCAAGCACACTCCCTGTCAGTTTGCAGGTGACATCAAGTTGGGCAGCAGTGTTCATCTGTTGGAGAGCAGGAAGGGATCTGGACAGCCTGGATCAATGGCTGAGGCCAGTGGTGTGAGGTTCAAGGAGAATGAGCAGGTCTTGCCCTTGGGTCACCATGACCCCATGACCATGACCCAGCCCTGCAGGCTTGGTGAGAGTGGTTGCAAAGCCACCCAGAGGAAAGGGACCTGGGGCTGCTGGTCAGCAATCAGCTGAACGTGAGCCAGCTTGTAACCAGGTGGCCAAGAGGCCAGTGGCACCTGGCCTGTGTCAGGGACAGTGAGGCCAGCAGGACCAGGACAGTGACTGTTCCCCAGTGCTGGGCACTGGTGAGGCCACACCTCGAGTGCTGTGTCCAGCTCTGGGCCTCTCACTATAAGAAAGACAGTGAGGCACTGGAGCACATCCAGAGGAAAGCATGGAGCTGGGGCAGGGTCTGGAGAAGCCTGAACTGCTCCTGTGAGGAGCAGCTGGGGTCCTTCAGCCCAGAGAAAAGGAGGCTCAGAGGGACACTTACTGCTGCCTTATTTCAACTGCCTGAAAAAGGAGGCTGTAGTGAGGAGGGTGACAGTCTTTTCTCCCAGGTAACAAGTGATAGGGTGAGAGAAAATGGCCTCAAGTTGCCCCAAGGGAGGCTTTGATCCAATCTTAGAAAAAAATTTATCTAAATGTTGGTCACACTGCCCAGGGAATTGACTGAGTCACCATCCCTGGAGGCATTTTGAAGAATGTAGGTGTGGCATTTGGTTTAGTGGTGGACTTGATGTTCTTTTAGGTCTATCACAACTTTAATGATCCTATGATTCTAACAATTATCCATGTTCTGAAGTGATAAGCTGTTTTCTAAGTATTCTTCGCTGATTTTTTTTTCCCAATCTTACCATATAACAAAATACAGTTTGCATCTGTGATCTTATTTATTTAGATAAGGAGGTGGAAAGAGCACTGAAATTAACCTATGGTTTGAAAATGTAACAAATATATTCTGTTTATACTCGTTTCTGTCATCATGAGAAACAGACTCCCAAAACCATCTTAAAGCATAAATTTTTTCAGAACTTTTTTCACAATTTAAATATAGCGTGGCTTATAAATTAAGAAATGGATTAACTGTGACTGATTAAGGAGATAAATAGCATTTAGATTTGTTATTTAATTCAGAGACTGTCATCACCTGTCCCAGCTTCAGTGTTCACCAGTAAGTCTCAAAAGGCTCTGTAAGCTTATCTGGTCTGTAATGTACCTTCACCTTTCAGAAATCTTCCATCTCATTTAATATTCAAATAAATCTTCTAGTTCACAACTAATTATTAAAAGTGTGGACAATCAAACATTGTCATCCAGAGTGTTATAAATGCATTTCAGTTTTTTATGTTGTTTCAGGATTTCTTGTTGCTATCTTCACAGCAGAGACACCAGCAGCCTTCCTACCAGCACAGGGTCCTATTAACTACAATCGAACTGTGCAGGTTTAAGTGTTTGCCAGATCATTCCACCAACTAAAGCAAACAAGCTATAACATTGAAAACTTGTGGGAAAATGAGTATGTTTTGATTCTTTTATCATTAACATCTTTTTCTATTGCTATGAAGTATGCAAGTTTATCTGAGACAAGGGCTCTGTTAATTCAGACATGTGAAGTGTCCTAATTTGACTAATTGAAGTCAGATTGCTTTGGAAAGGTACCAGGTAGAGGTGCAGTTATTTCAAGTTCTAGTTCTTCCCTTTCAGCATCACGTGTCACTGGATCAATCCTGCAAAAACAGCTGTAGCCTATGGAACTGGAAAAGGGTTCCTCAAAGCTGAGAGGATCCCCTCCATCTGTGGATGGAGCAATCCTGAGAAAGACTGGGAGACAATTTGTGCCTTGGGCACAAAATAGTGAAGAATTTCATTAAATCCCTTTGGTAGTAATTTTTTTTGGTCCAGGATAGGCTGTTACATGGAAGGATGGGAGAAGGCTGCAAGGCACCTGGGCTTTGACTGACAAGGGTCTACTTCAAAGTCTCAGTGAAGCATTCCAACTGGACTTCAGATGACTCTTGTTTATACTTGCTTTTTTAAAAGAATGCATAGAAGTTTAATGTCCAATACCCTGGAGAATGAGTAGGGTCAGTCAGTCCTATTTCCTGACACTTATTCATGTAACATTAGCATAGTTTTCTCTTTGTGCTTCTAATATTCTGACTAACCTATACTACTCTAATATTTATTTGTGTCAACACCACCTGCATTAAATTAAATTTGTAAATTAAAAATAGCACACTTGTTACAGTGTCAACTTTCTTATCCTCAGTAGCAATTGGTAACTGTGTTATGTTCAGGCAAAGGAGTAAAATTGAAAAAGGATTTGTAAGCATTTTTCAAATTACTTCAGGTAAATAATAAGCAACTTTCCTCAACTGCTGTTATACAGTGATAGCTCTCTTTAATTTTCCAGTGCTAAATTAATTTACAGTTGCTTCAGACCTCAGTAATTTGTTCATGGTAAATGCACATCTGGGAGAGTTCTAGGGATCTGGAATGAAGAAATACAAATTGCATTTCTTAGCTTTAGTCTGTCATTATGGCTGCACATAGATGGAAATACACAGAAACATGAAACAGACTATGAGGGAAGACTGGCTAGTTTTGGTCAGGACTTTCAGAGACCTCTGGGAGTAGAATGCCTATTTCTTATTAAATTTCATTTAAGTTATTGAGAATACACCCCTTTTAGGAGGATTTTAGTCATCCTTAGTAATCCTCGTGGAAATAGGCTCCATAAATTACACCAATGAATGTTTAGGGCGTTTTTTATGGAGAAAAAATGTGCTACAAAGTTTACATTTTGTACCATAAGACAGATGAAATCATAGTGATCCCCATTGGCTTTACTGGGATTTGGAATAGACCTTTTCAAATCAGATTGAGGTTTTTTACATGGAAGTAGAATATGATGTGCTAAAGGAATATCATCAACACATTGCTGATTTTTGTCTGGCTAAAATAAGATGCCCTAAAAGATCAGGGCTATAGCCTTCCTTGGATCCAAAGCATTTTGTTGCTTTGGTGCCTTTCTTCTCTCTTGCTGGATTTGTAACTCAAGTGTTTGAAGTTAATTGTAATGAATGCAGTTCTGAATATGATGGTAATAGGACTGAGAAAGAAATGTACCTGACCAATTTAAATATTATCACCTCTCATATCACTTCTGTGGCAGGAAAAAAGGTGTTCTGCCTGGAGGGGTTTCTTGTTTGCCCTTCCAGTATACTTTCTTGATATTGTGGTTTCCTATATTCCTATTTTCTAACAGAATACTATTTCTGTATATACTATAATATTAATAAAGAAAAAAGAATTCCTTCAAACTCTTCTGAAGAGTGTATTTCACTCTAAGATGATTCTAGAAAGCTTGGTAGCATGTGTTTCCTCAAAGGCAAAAATGCAAATGTAGACATCAAGATGTTACTCTTATTTTCTGTGCCTTCCACATTGACTTTCCTAGAGCCAACAGTTATTCCTGTTCCATCAGTACTGCGAACCAGAGATAAGACTTCTTCCTTCTAGTGCACAGTGGAGAGTTTTTAATAGGGTTTTTTTTCAGGTTTCTGTTGCCTGACAGATCCAACATGCTTCTGCTAGTAGGATTGGGTACAGCATGATCTTTCAAAGCTTCCCAGTGAGCTGAATTCCTTGGGCAAGCTGGAATCACCATCCTGATTTCTAGCTTATTCTTTTTCCCAGTGGCACCTCAATGATACTCTAACTTCCTGCTGTCCTCAAAACTTGCTGGTTCTCAGGATGAAACACTAAAATGCCTTTCTCCATATAATTTCAGGCAGCCCTAGGGATAAGTGTGCCCTATGAAGGACTCCTTGCAGGATACGTGTGTGCTTGCAGTCATGTGCTTTGTCAGTAAAAACATATGGACTCTAACTTGTACCTAATTTATGTTTTGGAAATTTCTTCAGGTTCTTACTATCCATGTATTATTTCAGTTGCACGTAAGTCTGGAAACTGTCTGCAACTGAAAATGCTTCAAGTTAAAAACAATTTCTTGAGAGGTTGTATAGTTGCTTGAGAGGGAGGGCTGCCCCCTTCTTATCTAATTTGGATTATCTCTGTTACTGGATTTTTTTATTTAGGTTTGGCAAGTTTGTTGGCTCGATTATTGTTTCACTGTGTGATACTATTGTGCTTTTCCACTAACCAGGTATATAAGTCTGCATCTTGCCTGTGTCTGACATTTATTCCTCAACTGATGAGGAAAAAGGTCATTTACAGATCTCTCCCTGCAAGGCAGTGAGGAAGAGTCTTCCAGCAGGAGAAAATTACTTCAGATGCAGCTGGTAGGGTGTAGGCCTTTAAATCTGAGACCATGAGAAAGTGGTACAAATAATTCTTGTAGAGAAAAAGTAATTCCTTCATATTCCCTCCTGTAGAAGACATTTTTTAAAGATTCACATGTGAACTCAGGGAAAAAGCTTCTTGTTCCATTTCTTTCTAATCAGGATTTTGCGTGAATCTCGTGTGATTCCAGGGACCGATTGTGAGGTGGTTACCCTTAGCAACCTGTCGTTTACTTTGGATCACCAAATAATGACCCCAGTGCATGTAGCAGATGTTCTCCATAACAACTGCAGGGGAGCAGAGAACACTACAGTAATGTGCATTTATCTAAATGGGAAACTCACTTAAGGAGAGGACTTCTAGATTTTGCTTTACAACCTGGTGTTTCTATGTTCTGCAGTTCAGAAAGTGTATTTCAAAGTAGAGTAGAGAAAAGAATCACAAGAAATCAATTAGAAAAGAAGACAGGAAAAAGCACTATAAAACTCGGTGCTTTGTGGCGAAGATATCAGTGGGGAGGGTGCTTATGTGGAAAATATTTGGATTTTTAATAACTAAACATAAATGTTTATTTGTGATTCAGAGAAAACTAAGTTTGGAGTTTGTTTTTTTTTTCCAGAAGAAAGTTGTTCTGTTTCAGATTGACTTGCCAGTGGAAGGAAGGGAAAGCAAACATTCTTGGATTCTGAGTAAGGGATTTTGAAATCTCTCCATGCTTAATAATAAATCTGGCCTTTTTCACTGGCAGTCATAGAGAGCTCCACAAAATAGGTGTGGGAGTAGAGTAACTTCCCTCTGGATATCATGTACCCTGGAAGCCTTCACAAGATGATATTAATGAGGAAGGAGCTGGAGGATGCACATGATCTTCATGGTTATTCCCAAGCAGAATGACTGATGGCTCGTTCTTTTCCTTCTCTGACTCTTTGCTGCTTCAAAGCAGACATGTAAAATGTCACTTGAGACACTCACTCCTTTGCAGGATGCAGGCTAAAGAGAGTCCTTTACAGCACAGTCCCACTGGAGCCACTCTTGTACGGGAGGAGCCTGAAGGCAAAGAAATTTCTTCCTACCCACTCTTCTGCAGGAAAACTGGTCTCTAGGGCAATCCTGAGACAGGTTTTGGGTGCTGTTTTTGCCTTCAGTTGGAAAAAATCCTTAGCAATTGAAATGGACAGCAGCAAAACAAAGCGTAGGCACAGAGTTTTGGAGATCTTGGATCTGGTTATCATCTAGGTTTCTAGCCAGGGTTATTTAACTCACCATTTCTGGTTTCAAAGCCTCCTGCCATAAAAAGGCTTCTGCACCATTGATGGGTTACCAGCCTTAAAGAGCCTCATATGGGAAGGGCTTGACCCTTAATCTAATTAATGAGTCACTTGAACTCAGCAGTGGTTTTGAAACCCTCCCACTGTGTTCACATGCATGCCTGCCTTTCAAGTTGGTCAGATTTGGGAAATGTCACTCCATAGGACAAGATAAACATCTAAAATAATAAGATGGGGAGAGAAAGCTTAGATTTTTTTCAGCCTAAATAATGGATAAACAGTTTTTCTCTAAATTCAAGCATTTAATTAAAAAGAGAATTAACTTGTATGCCTGGTCTAGCTCTGCTAAACCTACATTTCTGTACTGGTTTTATGTTGGGGTCTCTGAATCAGAATGTTTGTACTTTACAAGTCAACCCCTTGAAAAAATTCTCCTTTGCAATTCTCAGTGGGTACCTGCTATTGCTGCCTTTACTGTGGGGAATAAAGTTTACTTCTGTGAGAACTGAGTGCTCAGCATCTCTGTGGAGAAGGCCTGTAATCTACTTTTAGCAAATTAAAATCTAATACGGTTTGTCTGTATTTCATTTATGCCTCAGGACAAATTAATGTTAAAAAAAGCCTTTGAAATGAAAATGGTGAGTCCTCAAATTAACCTAGTTGTAGTGTTTTATTTCAAGTTTCATTTGGGAATTGAAGGTAGCTGTTAAATTGCTAGTAGGTAAAACATCACTGACAATTTGCTTGCATTTTTCTGCAAATAGATTTTCACTTAGAAAAGTACAGTGAGATTTGGAAAAAGAAATTATGAAAATAACTAGCTGGTCTTTTCCTTCAAGTTTTGTTGCACTTTTCAAATCTTTAACTTGTGTTAACAAAGTTATTACAGTCCTAGAAATTGATATTGAGAATAGTCATTAATTACTTTATTTAAAGCCATGTAGGCAGGGGTCAGGCCATGTTAACCTTCCTGTGCAGAGTTTGCTGTTCAGAGGTGTCAGTGTTCTTTGTGCTGCAACTTGAAATGGAATTAATTTCCATGTGCAAAGCACAAGCAGCAAGGTCCAAAGAAGGAGGGACAGCAAGTGTCTGTAGCTTGACCAGTCTCTGAAGGTGAGGACGTCCTCCAGGGCACTTGGCAAAAGTTTTGTCAGCCTGGAAGGATCTTGGTGGTGGGCAAAAAGTCCAGCAGCTTGTGTTGGAAATAAATAATTTCTCTCTGCAGAATGCCCTCTCATAATGAAGTCCTCTTGCCCTCAGGATCATTACCTGACAGGTTGCACAGGACACCAGAGCCCACCAGGGGCATCTCCAGCCTCTCAACCACGAGGACATCCATCTCCAGATATGTGCACAGGGGGATCTCAGCAGCTGTGACCACCTGTATTTCTCCTGATAAGAAATAGCTAGCAGTAATAAAAAAATAAAGGTCTTCCTTCTAGATTCATCATCTCACTTTCAGGGCTTAGAGAGAAGTGTTCCCTTCAGCAGCAGCCAGTATGTATTCTTTGGGCCATTGCAATTGGGAAATGAGGGTGTGTCCCAGTTGTATTTTATTTTCCAACTGGGCTACCGCATGTTGGCCAAACTTCTGTAAGCTAAGCAAGGCATTGCTGTATGTGATGTCTGACAGCACAAGTGTCAGGGGGGTTGTACTTAAATACTTTATAATCAACTTTTAAAGTAGCTAAACAAAGTAGAATTCTAATACAGAAAAAGCTGTCAAGAAAATGTTCCCATTTTTTGTCATAGCTTATTATAGTTTATATCCTTGAAAATTTCTCAGCTATGAAGCAGAAAAGTACCTCTGCCACAGCTCATTCTCATCCAAATGTATGTATATGTACACATTGTCATTTATTTAAAGTACACGTGTGGTTTTACTTTCCACAGAAAGCTTTCCTGCAGGTTTTGGAGTTAAGGTTAACTTTGCTTTTTTTTAATACAACATTTAATCTACCTCTTCTACAGCTTCTGAGCTCGCTGTCATTTCTTTTCACCAATTAAATCTGACTGCTTCAGTCTGTAAGGAACAAATGTGAAAACCTACTGACAGCACAGTAGAAATTTCATTCATGGCATATAAGCCCAGAGGGTGAGTGTCAGGAAGCCAGCAATCTGTTAAATGCTTTATCCATGTTATGCACAATATATTTATTAGTCATGTTTTTCATGTTCTGATTTAAGAGAGTCCATTATCTTGTGAAGTCTAATTTGACTTGTAACATAGAAATGGGCTGGTTGAGTAGATACTTTTCTATCTTGTCTTGGGTTGTTAGTTCATTTGCTTCAGGACAAGCAGATCACCTCGGAGATCAGAAAGCAATTGCTTTCCATGGTGAAGCAATACTCAGAGTAATAGTTGGTGTAATACAAGGGATTCATTTTCCAGTGCTTTGTACTGGGATTAGCCATGGGTAGGTTTCTGCAGTCCGCATCAATCTCACTTGTGGCAGATGAGAAAGGAGTGACTTGTTTGTAAAAGCTTTCCACTAAAGCCTGTGCTATTA
>NW_005054298.1:26889396-26946119 GCF_000277835.1 Geospiza fortis | reverse complement strand
AAAGGAATCCTCTAGGCCTCACCTAGCCTTGTACATTGCAGAGTTCTACCTGCTCAAGGTGCTGGGGGGTGATGCCATTGCATCTCACTCTGATGTGAGTCACTTTGGGGGGTGGAAGGTACTGCAAATGCAGATAAGGACTACACTGGAGAAGCAGACTGCAAGACATGGGTATATATTGGATCTGCTGAATGGATCACTTCTGACCTATAGAATTTGGATGAGTGAAAAATGGGTAGGAAGTGTTATCAGGTCCCTGCATAAAACATCTTGGCCCTTTCTCTGCACCAATGAGTGACAAAATCATGCGTATAGAGCCAAAAAAGCATGTTTACTGTTTTTTCTTTTAATATATTACAGCTCCACTATTTAACTTGATTGCACCTTTAGCCATTTTTCATGGTGGGGGAGGGGGGTTATTTGTAATTTTAACCTAACACTTCTTTTCTGCAATGCTTGAAGGTTTGACAGCTTACATGCAAGTATGCATTAAAGAAAGATGTATTTCAAGTTTTACATGCTTGGGTCTGATGGAAGATTTTTACTAGTTTGGTCTTGTTTAGAGATGAGTGAATGTTTGTCAGCTACTTAATGAACTATAAAGTGTTTTGATCTGGCAGATTATTTTAGCAGGTTCATACTGCACATGCAGGGATAAAAAGTTAGCCATAACTGCCCAGGCACAGTTCTCAAATATATTGAAACACCTGCCTGCAGTTACCTTATCAAACAGGCTCCTGGCTTTAGCAGCACAATAAGCTGTGATAATGCCAGATAAATGCCAAAACAGACAGAAAAGCAGCTGGGATTCAAGGACTCAGTTTTGCTTAAATCCATGGTACCAAAGCACCTCAGCCACATTTACATGGTGTTTTCCACCGTGATTGCCTGTGCAGGAATTTTGTCATAATGGCATGCTCTAATTGGACATGGTAGCATTCTGCAGAAAAATAGAGGTTTGAACCAGACACAGGGTACCCATATCAGGAAAACAGTGGGCAGGATAAGACAAAGAAGCTAAGCAAGTCTAAGGGAAATATTCTGTAAAGGCTAGCTAGAGACTGTAATGTAATGGTTTTTCTTAGAGATCCCACTTTGTGATGTTCTAGACAGAGCTTGAAGATCAAATCTCTCCACCGGACTAGGAAAAAATCCTCATTTGCAGAGCAGATGATAGTCCCCAGAGGAGAAATTGGCTATGACAGTTCATAAGGCTTTTTCACCTAGAAATTACTTGGTATACAACAGTGAAGTGTAGCTCTGTCTTCCTGCTGCCTGTGCTGAGCTGAAGATACTTTTTTTTATAGCTTTGCTATTATTGGGATTAGGGGCAGGGTTTTTCTCTCTATGGTAATTAACACAGGAAAATTTTGGGATGTTCATCAATAAACTTATAAGATTTTTGAATGGTTCTAAATAAAGACCACCTACTGACTGTTGTGAAGGAGGCTCGTGAAACAGGGCATCAAGCTCAATGTGCTGCAGTCACAGCCTAGACCACACAGTCATGCCTTGCTTCTACTCCCACAGCTTGGAAAGTTCCGTGCACACAGTCAAATCCACCCTGATTTGAGACACAAGCTGCTGTTTAGATCTCATTAATTAGCACACAAGCAGAAAGGGAAAAAGTGACCTTTCTGTGACTTAATTCTCCAGCTTCGGTTCAACAAGAGCCAGTGAAGTGCCATGCAATTAATAAGATTGCAGAAAGAAGTAAAGGTCTCATTTTATGGTCGGAGAGATCAATTTCACAGAAAAGGACTCAGTGCAATTTTAGGAGCAGTTAACGTGCATTCTATAGCACGGGTATTTAATTGAGCCATTCCCTATGCTTTACCAGTATGTAAAGAGAAGAACACATTTAATAATGTTTTCTTTTGCATTATGTTTCTGTGTGGTAGTGGTGTCTTAAGTTTTAGCTTTCACATTTTCCAGATCCTGTACTGCATTAGTATACAACTCTGAAAGTAATATAAATTGTTAGCAAGTTCTTCTCACAGTTTAGACAGACAAAACAATCCTTTTCCAGCCCAAGAACCAAGGACACCATTGCAGCTTCAGGCCCAAAAAGTATAAACAACAGTGAATTAAGGAGTGCAATCTGGGAGGATGGGACTTCATATCTGAGGCTGTAATTGGAAAATTAACCCCAATATGTAAATGAACCAAAACGTATAAAAGTGTGAGAACTCATGACCTGTAGTTGATCTTGGGTGTAGTCATGGCCAGGTTCTTGTACTGCCCAAGGTGTATTCTTTGAAGGCATTTTTAATAAATATCTACCTTATTTCTTTAACACTGTCTAGCCTCTGTTCCAGGTAGCCTCTCAAGGCCTCAGTTAGTCATCAAAACTGAAATTACATCTAGGCCTAATTGGACTTCCACAGCTCCTCAAGGCAACCATTCCTTGGATGGTCTATGTTGGGGTTTTTTTCTTGTTGGACAATAGTTTAAATGAAGTATTTCTCACTGGTGGTTTGGTTAAGGCAGGTTCAAAGTGGAAAACAGCTGTAGTGTCCTTATGTTTACTGCCCAATACTGAGCTCAGCTGGTACTGCTCTATACCTATAATACACAAATATTTAATACTTCACCCATATTATACGCCTTAATGAGAACATGAAAATGTTTTCATTTCAGGGTTTTGTCTTCATATTAATGCTCTCTCTGCTCCCGCTCACAAGGAAAGCAAATAAAATGGACCATAAACATTGAGTTGACAGAGAGAATCTGTTTAGCTCAGCTCCCTTTTATGAACAAGAATGTGCCAGAAGAGGTAAACATCCAAGGACATGGTGATGGGATTGGCCATGCAGCATCAATGTCAAGTGTGTCCTTAATTTCCTCTTTTCATTTTAATGGAGTGTTAGGCAATGAGCATGCAGGAAGGAACCCTGAAGCCTTGGCTGCTCTCATTAGTAGTCGGAGGTAAAGGCAAAGGAAGAAGCAGAAACAGCAGAATTGCACCTGTCAGCAATGAGAAAACAATTATTGGAGATAGCTCCTTTTTATTCTGACCGGCATAATGGGACAGCAGTTCTGGTATCAGGTGTAGTTATTTTTGTGAGCACTTTCAATCCTAAATATTCTGTGGTCCACCAGGAGGAGCTACCATGAAAATCATGCCTATGTTTTTAATCTTGTGCCAGCAAAATTTCATTGCTCCAAATGTTCACAGAAGTAAATTCAAAGGGGTGAAAGCATGGTTGGAGTAAAAGCATTTAAAAGTTCAAACATATTTATTGGGAATATTAGATGACTCATCTGTCTCTGCTGGCAGTACCTCAGCCTCGTAATATTTATGGAGACCTACAATTTAAGAAACAATTCCTTCCAGCACCACCATTTCTATTTGCAGTTTTGTAATTATAAAATCTGTTCCAGCAGAGCAGAGAGGATTTGCAAACGCAGTCAGCCCTAACCCAGCTCAGCCTCTATCTGCATACACGGGTCTCTGTGCAGCTCTGGGGTTCTACTGCCACCAGCTATGTAGAACTGAACCTCCAATAATGCAGCTTTGTAGGCCCATAAAGCATCTCCAGAGACAGCCTTTCACTTCAGTAGCATAATAAATACTTTTAAAACAGTTTTTTATGTCTATATCTACCAATTGCATGTAACAGAAAATGCAGCAGACTGTTGTCTTCTCAGAATACCAATTAATGCTGGGTTTTTTTTTTTTAATTAAACTCTTCATAAACTTGGTGTTTGGTCCAGAGGTTTTGTCCAGAATAAGTTCCATAAAGAGGCTGGTCAAAGCAGTGACAAACTGGAGTCAGAGGTCAGCAGCATGCGTGAATGCTTTATGTCAAAAGAGAGGCAGGCAGGGGAATGGATGTGTTTTTGTGTCTGTAATGAATGCATATGCATGCACCCACTGTTGACATGGGCCAGGGTTTAAAGTGTGCTACTTTACTGAAATAATTTATAGCTATCTGGACACAGACAGTTTGGGAGATCAGCCACAACTGCAACCAAAATGTTGGTGGCATTTGCAGATGATCTTGTGATATTAAGGCATCTCTGAATGTGCCCACATCTTGGGTGCTCGCATGCTCAGCATTAAGCTGTTGCCAGATCTGGAGAAGGGCATATGACTTTCTCCAAAGCAACAGAGGTGCTTTGGAAATGTTCATTTAGTAAATTCTGTTATTTCCCTTCTGCTGCAGGAACTGAAGGTGTCAGCAGGGGCTGCCTCCTTTCTCCCTCTAGCTCATGATAGTCTTGTAGTATTTGTGCTTTGTATTAAAATTTTTATTAATATAGACTGATGGGAAGTAACTTCTAATTTATATACTATAAGAGGTTTTATTTTCTGAACTACTTTTCATTCATTTACTGCCTGAATTTTATGTCCTCTTTATCTGTTTAAAGTTACTGTTGCAATTAGGAGTAAGATGAAAACTAGTAATAGTTCTTTTTTTTTACTTTATGGTTTCCATTATATTTACATTCTAGCAATTATCTGTCATCATTCTAAACATGCTTGCTGTGTAACCAGGCACTTTATTACATCATTATTCCTTTTCCACCTGCACAGATCTGCACACACAGAGCAATCAGCAGGCTCCATTAACCTGCAACGCAATCCCTGATATATTTTTTTGGATGCACATACTTTGATTTCCTTCTGCTCCCAACCGCTACATTGTTTGACTTCTTGCATAGTCACAAACATAATTCTCCCTGTGCTTGTCTTGTTGTGCTGCAGTGAGAAAGGACAGTTTGGTATTACCAGTCCTGATGCAGCAGATAAAGCACATAATTGTATTGAGGGAAAAAAAAAAAAAAAGAAAAAAAACCAAACCGCTTAAAATTATTTTTAAAGGAACATGAGATTGTCACCTGCTTTCATGTGTTTTGCAAAAAGCAATTCAATAATCATCTACATTTGATCCATTCTGGTTTAGCAGCTATATTATTTCAGATAGCAATTGGAAATTCATGTATCTGAAAAGCAAGTATCTAAGCTTTTATTTTGAAATGTAATATGCCATAATATTATGAAAAACGAACAAGTCGTGCCTGATTGGTTAAAAAGTGTGCATTTACGTAAAAGTGTTCAGCATGCTGAGTATCATGTGGGAAATGCCAGCTTTCTAAACTTGCTAATGTCATGAGACATTTTAACATAGCCGTGTATCATGGAATAATGTTTCATTAAAAAAGACATTTGGAAACATTAGACAAAGTACAATTATGCAAATGAAATATTTTACAATGCAGTTCCAACACAAATATTAATCTCAGTACTTTATGGCAAAATGGAAATCACAGGTGAAGACAAAGCTGCCTACACCACAAGCCACAGCTGGTTCCTCTTATGTTTCCATATTGCACATTAGATCAAGAAAACAATTAGAGAGTGATTTTTGAAATGCAGTGCTGTTTAAAGTGTCCTGCCTTGAATTTACTTCAATTCCATGAAAATGGATGGCACCTCATTATTGAAACACAGCATTCTTTCCTCTTTATCCTAATTGTACTTCTCTTTTTTACATTTTCTGTGCTCTGGAGAAAATATTGCTGTTGCTGTGGCATTTGCCTTTCATCTCACTGCCTTTCAATGGCTTTCAGGTCTCTAAGTGCTACCCAATTTATTTGTATTCCAGTGCCACTTCTGTGAAGCATACCTTTCTGTCAACTCAGTGCAAGCTTCAGGTGGCTTGTATTTGGAAGCTGAGGTATAAACAAATTGACAGTATCAAGTGCAGCCTATCCTCTCTCAGGCAATTTCCTCCTGTTTGCTCTAGACCATTATTCCTCCAATTTATACAGTAGAACCATTAATTTCATCTGAGTAGGGCTGGGATTGACTCTGTCCCTTGGATTTGTGTGGACCTGTGCTAAACATGAAAGTCTCTGTATGCCAAGTATACTGGACGCAATTACTCCCTCAACTGTATTTTTTCATCTCTTTTCTTCCAATATTTAATTCTTTTTTGGTGTTAAAAATAGTTCTTCTGCAACATCTTGCTGATGAGTTTTTCACTGCCCTACCAGGGTTTAAATTTGCTTTAAGTGAGCTCTTAAAGATGCTAAATTTGAGCTAGCACATAAGAGATAAGAATTTATTTTCATACTTGCTCTTCTTTACCTATCTCAGCTTCCACTGCCTTTATAAATTACTGTTGATCAAAATAGGAGCAGTCAGCACTAATTTGTCATTTTTAGTGCCTTCACAGTTTTTGTGGCGTCAACAGCTTTTGATGTGCATGGCTTCGGATGTCTGTCACAGCAGAGCCACATGTATGTTTGCAGAATCCAAATATTCTGCATATTCTACTCAAGAAGCCTATTTTGGGTCTTTCAAACACACTTAGGAATGGGTGTGGTTTAGAGATAACATATTAATTACAACCAAAAAAAACAAGACAGGAGAAGCTTGTGATCTTCTATCTTACCTGGATTTTTTTGACCTTGGGGTGTTTTTTCCAGTATTTGAGGCTTTAGTGGCAGCCACAATGTAGGACCATACCACTATCACTGCTTTTCAAAAACTACATAGTTAATTATTAATTTATTTTTTAAACAATAGCTGAGTGACCCTCTTGGCTCTACAGTCTTGTGCTGTTTAGAATGAAAATTTGAAAATATGCAACATTTCTACTTTCATAGTAATTCATTGCCAAAAATAATGGAATCTGGATCATTTGGTCAAGGTCTTAAACCATAATTTATAATTATATATTTCATATTTAGAAGAATTAAAAAATAAGAAATAAACCCCAATATACAGAACATATTTTAATGTTCTATCTGATTTGCTTTAATATCTACAGATTTATTTTAGTGGATGCAACTAGGTTCTGTACATCTAATCTTTCCTGGCTATTTAAAGACCTGCTAAGTCACATTGTGAACCAATTTCATCTCATTACTGTTTTAGTAAATCCTTCAAATTTCTGACACTTAACATCCTGACACAGTGCAAACAAGCATTGCCTATTATCACTTTGGAATTGTGATAAGGGATTTTTGTTTTGAAGGGTTAGTCTTGTTTGACTGTAAATTGTAATTAATACTTTTCCTTTTGGGATATTTTTCCCCAAAAGCTGCTAGTCTTAAGTATCTATCAAGGAAAAAAACCTCACCTATAATCTTCTCTGAAGGTGAGCCTTTGCTTCATAACTGGTTATGCAAAGCCAATCAATGAACATCTGAGAAAAATAAATGTTTATTAATCAGGGAAACCATAACTATATATATATATAGGGAAGACAGAGACATTGTGCGGGCGCCAGCATACCCATAGTCTGCCTAACTCAACAACCAATTTTTAAAAAATAGATGCCAGAACTCTGCAGTCCCCAGTGAGGCTGTATTGACCTTGGGAATTCTTGTTGGGGTGCCTGGGCCTCCTGATATCCTGGCCAGATCATACTTCACTTTATCCCTGTATGTTCTGCAACTGGACCTCTGAAGTATTCCAAGTTTTTGTATTCTTGCTGCATAAAGAAAATCCTACTTTTCAGCAAAACAATACGTGGAAATGACTGCTCTTGGGAGATACAGTCTTGTTTTGCTTGGTACATCCTGATGCCAAGTGTGTGTAGCTCAGGGGTTGCCCAGATTTTGTTCATCATTTAGTCTTATCCAAAATTACTGAAGGAGAGAAAACACAATGAAGTGGATCCCTGCATTGCAGCGCAATCTCAGTCAGGCTTGGAAAGCACAAAGCTATGAAGGCAGGCAGGAGATAAACTGTTGGCAAAGTTAATGACATTCTCCAAGGCTTGGTGACATCAGCTGAAGTCTTTCAGCAGACACTGATGATCTTTGTTTTGATGCAAACAAAAGTAAACAAAGATGCTGGCTGACAGGGAAGAGAGAGTGCAATAAAAAACACCAATGGAATAAGAATTTTGCAGTAACTTGGAGGAAGCCAAACCAAGCAATGTCATCTTCATTAATAATCATGAGAGATTTCCAGGCTATTTATCTCCCTCAGCTTTCCTGACAATACCATAAAATAAGTCCTGAGGACTTTTTTGACAAAATTAACATAAAATGCATTCTTCTTCCCTATTTCTTAATGCCTTTTTTCTTTTTTATTGCACTCATGGTTATCATAAGGAGTACAAAGATGTCAAGAGAGCATGTCATGCATCTAGCAGGCACTTCAGCAGATTTATGATGGCAGCAAGCTCCCAGTTTCCCTGGTCACCTTTCATAGATTTACATGCCAGCTTAGTAAGAATGAGCAATGAGCTATTTGTCAACTGGGAGAAATAACCTCTGAATGTTTAGTTTTTGCTTTAAAGTATATGCAAAAGAACAGTTTATTGTACATATGTAAAGTGAAGGACAGACAGCCTGAAAAGAAGCACTAAAGATCAGAAAAACTGAGAAATTTGAGGAAGTTGTAACCTTGGCTCACCTTAGAAAGCTGTAAATGCTTAGAGAGGGGTGGGATGGCAGTGGAGTGGTTGTATTAACTTAACTTTGGCTTCCACTGCTGATGTTGAGGTGAGTACAAGAAGAGAAGATTCTTCTGTTAGGAAGTGGCTCCTGATTTTTTTATATCCAGTTGGCATGAGAGGAAATTCCAGCATTTTGGTCTAGAACACTGGTCCTATTTTTGGAAGGACAGAGTTCCAGAATGGTTGCACACTTTTCAGTGAGCTGCAGGACTTTAGGCTTGTTAAAGTCCCCTTGAGAATTCAGTAGCAAGTTAGGCTGTCTACATAGACATACAGAAATGTAAAAATAAAGGCATTATTCTTTCACAATAATCAATTTAATGAAAAAAGTGACAGTTCTTGAAATTGTCAGAAGGCTTTTGTAGAAATTGGAATATTTGTTCTTGTGGACTTCAAAGAACCTGCAATTCTTACTACTACTTTTTGACTTGGATACTAGATGAAATTAATAAGATGTGAAAGATACATGGGCTGAGGGGAATTTAAAGTGAAGGATGGGATACCTTTTAAGTAAGCTCAAGAAGAGGTGGGGTAGTATTAATGACTGGAAATTTTCAGCTGCTTCATTCTGGTACCCTGCAGATGGAGCTAGACTTAAATTCCCCTGGTATTATCTGAACTTCAGTGGTAGCTCAAGAAGAGGTGGGGTAGTATTAATATGGCTGGAAATTTTCAGCTGCTTCATTTTGGTACCCTGCAGATGGAGCTAGGCTTAAATTCCCCTGGTATTATCTGAGCTTCTATACCACTGCACAACCTATTTCTCACTCTAGGAAGGCTTAGCTTTAACTTCCCTCTCCCAAAAGACTTGAGCTGTATAAAAGCCTGAAAATTTGAGAGGTCTAAAAATTGAGAAGTTTTGCATTTGTTCAAGTCTCCCTCAGGCACTCTATCTATTGCATGCTGAGAATAAGAAACACTTAAATACAGAAACTTAGTTGATGCTTTTCTTTACATGCTACTGGACAGTTACTCTTTATGCACAACTGGGGTGTGGCCACAATTAAACAAGATTTTGCTGGGCATCCAGTGTTCACACGAGTGGGTTCTGTGCTTGTGTTCCTGTCAGTGAGTCAGACAAGAAATCCAGAACACTCAATTCTTAGCCCAGAATCTGTAGATGACTGACAGAATACTCTGACAGAAGATTGTAACTCTTACTTCCACAGAAACTGATGTTTATTATTTACACCTTGCATAAATCTTGCAAGTTTTCAAACAAAAATTAAGACATAAGATTCAGATCTGCATCACTTGGCACATACTAAGAAAGTCAGTCAAAACCAGGTTTTTTTCTGTGAAAAAGGATTCATTTGATGTCTTTGTTCTGTGAGGTTTTTACTGTGAGCACAGTGTTTAACAAATGCTGAAGTACCTTGCCTTTTTTTTTTTCCTGAGTAGAGTTCTCACTGATTTTAACAATAGTAGTTTCTCAGAACTTGGCCCTAAGTCTAGACACACACCTATTATTAGAACAGATTGCCTATGGTCTGTCTGGCTCTAAATGTACTCCCTCTGTTGCTCTGTCTCAGCCTCATCACAGCTAAGAGAGTTGGGGGGATTTTGTTTTGCTTTTACATCCAGATCTGACCACTGTATAATGGCTTTAAGCCTTCAAGCTTTAGGAAAATTTTAATTGGGAGATTTTTCTTCTTATTGCTAATTTATCCCCTAGAGTCTTATTAGGCTTTGTTGTTTCTGCTTGTAAACAAGATCCTTGGAGCTGAGCTGGGCTGAGTCTGTTCCATTTAACCTCCAACCCTTCAAGTGTGGCACTGGGCTGCTACTGCAATAAACAAGGCTGCCATTCAAAACCCGCGTTTGGTTGAACATAAAAGATCATTTTGCCACATTTAATGCAGAGGATCTTTCAGATATAAATAGTTGCCTACTGGGAAAATACATTGTTCAAGAGTCTCAAGGCTCCTTATTATCTTTTCCTTGTAGACACATTTAGCAGTACCAGTCATCGGTCATAAAGAGATGCCTTTGAAAGGAGGTACATTGTCTATTAAAATTTCATTATGCAGGTATGAAACCAAATTCTCTTAAAGTGTAGAGGTTGTGCTGCCTTCTACGTTGCCCAGAAACTAGACCCTGAATGTGTAGGAGCAATTTGAATCTTGGGGAGATCATAACCTCCACCCCACCTCTCTTCTGCAAAGAACCCTCCAGTTCCCCTAACTTCCTTTGTTCCTTTGACAGGAATCAATTTCTCTCTAAATGAGAAAAGAAAGGTTAGATTTGTTTTCCATTAGAAGTCTGCAAAGAGGAGCCATTCATGCCAGGCCCTGTGCTGGCATGGGTGAGACATCCAGCAGAGCAGAGGAGCATCAGCTTTGCCTTAGGTGCCTGGTCAGTTGCATCCATTCAATGACATAACTTCACAACTGAGCTTAGCTGGGGGTAGGGGACATGACCCTGGGGAGCTGAACTGGAGCTCCATCTTGACAGATGAAGTGCTTCATAGAAACATCAGAAGGTCTGCCCTGTGTTAGTTTCCAAATCTGTCCAAAGTGAGTGAGAGGTTGTGCTGTTGTCCAGACCAGTTACTAGGATGAGTCTACCAAAGCAGCAAGGCAGCTGTTCCTACTCTGCCAGGGAAAACAAGGGTTTATCCCTTTCTTGACCTAAGAATATACTCCTCTGTGTAAATACAAGATGAGAAGGCACACTCAGTTAAGGAGCATATAAGAAAAAATGATGTCCTCTGTCCTCAATCCTGTATCCTCTTCTAAAATACAGGTGGCATGCTGATAGTTTTGTAAAGGCTGAGGAAAAGATGTTATTGTTTTCCTTATGCATTTCTGTGAAGTTATCTTATATAACCCAGCAGCAAATGCAATAATTTGTGTTGCTTTTTTTTGGAGAAAATTCCACTGGGCAGAAGTGAGGCTGCATAAGAAATGCAGCCATTGGTATGCAGAGCATGCTGCTGTGTTAGTGCCTTATTATGGCATCACAGTTGCTTAAAAATGTGTGAAGCTGAAGAGAATGCATATCTCACTGAAAATATATTTTCCTTTGCCTAGATGAGAATTTACGAAAAAAAATAAGAAAAAACCGTGTCCTGGGAAGGAATATTGTGTTGTAACTTGTTCAAAAAGACAAGCTCATAACTAAGTGCTCACTGTATCCAAGATGTTTACATGAATACAACATTGCCACATTTCTCCCCAAAGAATGTTCACTTGTTTTCTCTCTAAAGCTGGGGTAGAACATAACTGCATGGATTCACGAGCTGCACCTGAGCTAGTAAAACTCAGAGCCTCAGTGATGTGTTGTGCTTGCTGTTGTAGGGTTGTGCCTGTAACCTCTTTCATGGAATTTTATATGCTGCCCTGTGCCAAACACTACATCTTTAAATAGCATCTTTAAACCTCTTTCGCTTATGGCATGTCCCTTTCGCACAAGAAGCAATTTATTTTGAGGCTGAGGTGACTTGTATTGGATCCTGATGGCCTGTTGTGGCATTATCACTTATTACTTTGTTTAGTCACAAGCAAACATTTGCAAAGCTAGATAAAACAAAAATAAGTAAAACCAAGTGGCAGTTAAGCTCTGACTTTCTGGAGAGTCCATGTAATGTCAGAATGCTTTCAGCTTTTGACTAAAGCAAAAGATAACAAAACAATGAGTTCCAAATTTTTCTCAAAACTACAACCTCTTTCCAAAATAAATTTAAACAATAAATCCCAAAACACCATTTATAGTTGAAGAAATCTTCCTGCTTTGTCAAATAAAGTGCAAATAACAATACAGAGGGTGCAAATAACACAAAGTGCAGAGATGTACAAATAACTGGAACATGAAAGTGGTAGAATCCTGTTTTGAAGCAAGAATGTGAGCTGGCACTGTAGTACTTTTTTGCTGTTACAGCATCTTCTGAGACTTTCAGTGAATTTTACAAATTACACCTTTGATTATACACAGAGAAACATTTTCTTTCATCCTTGGGGATGACTAGCAGATGCTCAGCCTCTCCCAGGATCTGACATTGTAACCTTATTATCAGTAACTTTGATAACACCTTTCTCATCTGAACTTCTATCAGTAGCTAACAGACTGGCACTTCACACTAAGACACAAGTGTCTCACCCTTATTTTTTTCTATCTGAAGCTCATCTTCATGTTCTCTCCACTATTATATACTACAAGCCTCACATAAAAACAGATTTCAGGGATGCAGAGTCAGAAAAATTTCTGAAAGTTTTAAATGTCTCTTGAGTCCATATTAGCATAAGATGGTCTCTTATCTCTTACAGACCTTTGATGATGAGCTGGTTTGCAGGTGGAGTCTCAGAGCAGGGTTTATAGCAGAGGGATTTCTATCCATCTATCCAAAAGGAAAATTGGTTGAGCAGCTGTAAAAGCTTGCAGCACTTTGCAGAGGTGATCTCAGTATGCACCGTGTCCATACACCTACTACTACGAGTTCATGAAAAATCTAACCCTGCAAATGTGTAATCTGAAAAGAATGTAGCCAAGAGTAGCCACACATTTCCTACCTGAAGTGATTGGTCAATTCTTTTGGTGCTAGAGGCTGCTTCTGTAAATGTACAAAAGTACAGTTCAAACTTTGATCTCTATTTGGCTTTGGACTCCTGCTGGGAATTGTTCAGGGACTTTACAGAGCTCTGTGCTGATAATAATGGTAAATTTAGGAAGTATTATAGAAAATGAAAGCCTAATGATTTTGCATGTCCTATAAATATTTTTATTTTGGTGGAGAATGTTTTTTTTCTTTCACGTAATTTAGAAATTAAAATCCTTCACGGGGCTGTGAAAACAGTAAACTTAACAAGTTAATTTCAGTTGACACATGAAATATTGTCATTCACTTTAAAAATTGGAAATCAGTAGTCCTCTTCATCTGGCAGATCTTGCACCAATAATAAATTCATGAAAGAGCAAATGCTTAAGATTAGTCTTAATATTTTTTCACCTGATTAATTTCTTATGAGTGTAAAAAACTTCCCATGGATGTTGCCATGTAACTGTTTCTTTCATTCTTGCAAATACTGGTTCTAATATATAAGTGAAAAAAGTAAGAGAGGACAGGACTATGAACAGCCAAAAACCAAGAGAAACAAATCCCATTCACAAATAGTTCAGACACTTGGTTTGAGACATTTGATGTGCAGTTACAAGTGACTGTAAATATTTCTTGATAGCTTCCTTAAAAAAAAAAATGTTTAATGGGGTGACTAGAACCAAAAATTTAAATGGAAAATGCATGGAACAATAGAACACAAGTATCCACTTGTATAGATCATAGTTGATTCTGGCTTCAATAGAAGCAAGAATTTAACTGGGAGGCAAAACCCCAAACGTTTACCACCCAAATTCACTAGGAATCGCTCTGATAAAATGGGAGAAAATTTTGCCTACTGTACAGTGTGAATGTCAATTCAATCCAAAATTAATAATTTACATGTTTTACCGATCACCTAATTTTTCATTTCACCTCTGCAGACTAGGAGCTGTTTTAGGGAAGTGCTGAGATTTCAAATTCTCGGTGGGGCCCTTCCATGTTCTTATTCCCAGACCATGAGTGAGCAGACAGCTGCTGTCTAATTGGACAGCTTCTGGTACCTGAGCACTGGTTTCCTGTTTAACACTTTAACATGTCTCTGGCAGGGTGGGAGGGTAATAACATGGCAAAGAAGAGCTGTGTCTGCTTTGTTCTAGCACTGGAGAGTACATTTATTTGACAGGGTTTGTACTGTCTTGGGTTTCTATGCATCTCAGTTCTTTTGAGAAGCGAATTTCCTTTTGCCATGCTGCTGAAGTGATGTTTCAGTCCAAGCCAAGGAGCTACTGAAATGCGTTAAACCCCCTGCCTCTGCTCTTTGCTCCAGCCGTGCTCTCCTGGGGGTGTTATCACTCATTAGCAGCTTTGGGTTGCAGGTGTAGCACTGTTTTGCTCCCTGCAAGCCATTTTATTCATGCCAGGGAAGATCAGAAAGGTAGGCTCATGATTCCTCATGGCTTCTGAACAAGAAGGAGAAAAGGCACTTTTGGGTTTTTGCCATGAGCGGTCGGTACATTTCTGACATTCAGAATTCCTTGTAATCAAGAGACTCCTAGAAAAACCTACCAAGAGTTTGATCTAAGATTGCCTAAAAGTGGTCACTGGCACATGTTGCCAACCTGTCAAGTACTTGAACATCACAGCCTAAGACTTCTTTCACATGGAAGTTTGATTCATACTTTAGACTTCTGGTTCTTCTACAAAGTATTACACATGTTCCGATTAGGCTAATTAATTTTAAAAGGACAGAGGAGACAAATTAATAATCTGTTCTCAGATTTTGTGTAAATACAAATTAGACTTCAATAACTGGTTCCCTTAGAAATTACAGCATACATTTGGAGGGTTTTCCCATCCAGTTTTAAATTATTTGTAGCTGGGGCATTTTTTTCCTTCAAATTAGAAATGGATCAATTGTTTAAATGATACATTTTACTACAGTTTTCATACAAATTCTATCGCTTTTATTTCCTGGAAAATATTTCCAGTTTGTCCTTTGACAAAGAAATGTACATACCTTTTATTTTTTATTTCTCTTATCCACTTTTAGTTGTAGGTCAGAGTTATTGCTAGAACTCTTTTGTAAAAAAATGTGGTTTATATTCACTGATTCAGCTACCTGTAGGCTTCTTTCCATGCTTTTTTCTTTCTTTACTGCTTTTCTGAGATTTGTAACCCTGATTTATAATGATTACCATCATCTTTCATTCATATGTGATTTGATTCCAGTAGGAAAAGATTGACTGAAAGTAGTTTTACTCTTTTCCTTTTAAATTCTATTTTCTTGTGTTTAAAGGTCAATCAATTCCCTGTGGTTTGAGTACTATACTTTTTTGAGTATTCTACTATACTGTTGGTGTATACACTGTCTTAATGCTCTCATTGCTTCAAGTACATTTATGATGCTGGATATCAACACCTGTTAGACCCCTCCAAGAGAACCTTCGTAATATTCACAATTTCACAGGCTCATCTTCTCTCCAGGCTGGAGACTGCTCCTTCCTGATGAACCTTTGTTCTGTATAACATCCTGCAGAGTGCTGGAATAGGGAGTTCATCGTTTGTTCTCTGTGATTTCTCTATTTTTCTGAGCTCTGCTTCACTACAAAAAGGATGAAGTCATTCAAAGTCAGAGCAACCACCTACTATTTAAATTTTCCCTTCACTTGATTTCCCAGTAATTAGAAAATTTTAGTCCTGAAGAAGGAGATCTCAGCGTCCTCATTCTGGCTATTGTGATTGGTGACACCTTTCCTTCTAATGAGCAGATTACAATGTCTTGCATCTACTCAAAAATTATAGTGTAATTTCTTTATCTGTTAAGTAGGTTTTGTCCTTCTCTTTGCCTTTTAATATAAACATCCATGTTTTTCCCCTGCTCCTGTGTTCGTTTTCATATTTGACTCCATGAGCCAGCAAGATCCTCAAAGCCCTTTTTGGTTAGGTGATCTTTATAGATTTTGGATAAGTTTTCCTGAGACAAAACTGTAAAGAAGGTGATTTCATAGAATTTTAGAAACTGTAATTAATACACTGTTCTCTTAATTACAAAACAGGTAATGTAGGGAGTACATTAACACAAGAGATTCTCTAATTGCTAAAACTGAAAAATAATATTTCTAGAAATTTGTTGATTGGCTTTTCCATATTTTGAGCAAAAACACAGAACTAGAATTCCATTTATGCACTGAGATGAAGCAAAAGAAAAAAAAATTCCAGTCTCCCTTTGTTGATTGGTTCCATTGTGTTTTGCAGGATCTGAGAAAGATTCTAGATATTATCATTTACCATGACTTTGATTTCAGTTCTGCTAGATATGTAATCTCTAGTGCCCTAGGAAACGTATCTTCTTCTGAGGATTGTTGGTACCTTGATCTTCAGGCTGGAACATCAGCAGTTGTCAGTTTCACAGAGTCAGAAGTAAAATGCAATCTAATTTCTTCAGGGACAACATTACAACACAAAAGACAAGAATATGGCCCTGTAACCCAGAGTTCTGAAACAAAAAATGTGAAGAAAAGTCTCAAAAACCAAAAAACTCTTTCATTGAAATTGCAATGAGTCAGGCTCTCAAAAGGCAAAGGATTAGAATTCCAATATTTGAAAGTGAAACAATATTCACTGTATAACACAGGATAGAGTTAAAGTAAGACCACATACAAGAAGTTTCCTAAAATATGTCTTGAGGAACACTTTATAAAACAGCAATACTCAGATTGTTATCAACCCAGCTGTGTATATTTGTTGCAATTTCTTGTTGAGATGAATGTACATCTGGGATTGAACGTGCAGAGTTGAAACAGCCTTGAGGCCACTGTACAGTTGATTCTCAAAACTTATTTTGTGCATATATATATAGATAGATATACATGTATTTATTATAAGTAGTCATGACCTTCATGAATAATTAAAAGCATGCTTTCAACATTTTATTCCTTACAATAAAAACCTAGTTCTATAAGACTTTCCTTCTGAGGAACAGTTCTACATATAAGTAACTGCCTAATTAGAAGGACATTAAAGGTTTAAGACTGGACTCAAGCTGACTTCTCAGCTGCATATCAGGAAATTGCTTCAAATCACAAAATGGATTATTGCGACAACTCAGGGCAGCATCAGCTATGCAGTAATATAAGCAATATTAGTAGCTTTAGAGTAATGATAGCAATAGTGTTTCAGCCCTGGTCAATGAACTGCAGGATCCCCAAGGCTGGACTGATTAATGACAATATTCCATTGCCAGAAATTGGGAAAATGAGGTACAGATAGGTGTGTAACTTTTCCAAGATCCAGCAATGGGAAAGTGGTAGGGATGATAATAAAATTACTCTAGAAAAAGGCAGTTGTGCATATCTTTCAAAAGTGTACATGCCCACCAAATCCAGGTCTTGTACAAAGCCTGGCTGTCATTCAGGCCCTGGGACCAGAGATCAGATGTGTAGCACAGCAGTGTAACTTCAATACAGCTTCTGTGAAAATATGGAATCAAATTATTCCCCTTCAGAGGATCTTGTTTGCATAGGCTTAAAAGATAATAATCCTTACCAACTTGATTTAATTTCATTAAATAGGGTTGTATCAGCAACAATCAAAACTGGAACTTGAAATCTAGCAGAGAGTGTGGGGCAAGCATGGGTTTTGCCATAGGTGTTCTAATGGTTTGTCACTCTGTAGACATAATAAATTTAACTTCATTGCCCTTTCAGGTCAGAGGGCATGTGTGCATAAAATAAGGATATCAATGATGCTGTAAGTGGCTTTAGGGGGAAAACAGTGTTAAATTTTCTTTACCTTTCATAAGTATTAATTCCTAGGTGAGGATATTTTTCTCTCACTGGAGTTAAAGTTTGTGTTATAAACTATTGATATATATTTGGTGAATTTGTCATGTTTTGGGAAGAAGTTTCTCTTGATACTTTTGTGTTGGTGTAGAAGGATTGATCCTTGGTATTGTGAACATCATAAATTTCTTCTTATCTTGTTCTGTTTAAGGAATAGTAAAGAAATTGTTTTAATCTATTACAACAATATCTTATTATATAAGAATAAATAGAATAGGTAGGGAATGGTAAATTAGGTAGTAAAGTTCTTATGGAGGTTGGTATAGTATTAATTTGTCTCAGGTCATGTAAACGTTGCTTGTTAGATTTATTTTTTTTTGTAACAAACACCGGAGTGTTTTATGGACTGTGTGAGGGTTCAATATGTCTTGTAGTTAATTGGTTTTGAATATTTGTGGTGTAATTAATTTTTCTTCAGGAAGAGATTACTGATCAATTTACACAGGTGTGGTGGTCAGCTAGGTCAAAGTAAGAGTGGGTTGCTTCACAATTTGTAACACAGTGGTTCTTGTTAAAAATGTGTAGTAATTTTCACTCCTCATTGACTAATACTATCTTGACCTTATAAATTTAAAGGAGTAGAGGTAACATATGGTTGTTTGGTTGATTTTGCTCTTTAAAGTTTGTGATTAAAATAGTGTTAACTGAAATTTTGCTCTTTGTGGGTTTCCAACCCATAATTTGTTTAGAAACTATGGCTGTGTGAGCATATAGAACATGTTTCATTTCAAACAACTGGCTGCTCCAAGTAGACTGGAGGCATGTTAATAGTAATTTTAGTATTTTCAATTTCTGAGCAATCTGAAAATCAGAGGAAGTGGACCTTAAACTTGTCTTTATCAGTTTTCTCCTTTTTATGCTACACAAGGCACCCAAGCATAGCAACAAATGTAGAACTGCGCCCACAATGTCCAGTGAGTTCTGGCAGCGTATTGAATATGGGAAGATTTTTGAGCTGTAGCTTCGCTTGCTTAATTACAGTCAACTATCCAGTCTGATCCCTGAGCTGTGATTCTTATAAGGTTTCTAATTTTTGTAGATTATGGGGAAAAAAACCTTGTGTCTGCAATGTGCTTGTATGATTTTAATGCTGTACTGATAAATTAAAGGAGGAATACTCTCATGCTTGTATTGAACATAATTAATGGGTAGCTCAGTCTGAATTTTAAAATGCATTAGTGCAGAGTTGTTCATGATGTACCTTATGTAGCGTAGAATTCAGGTTAGAGTCAATTTATTTTTTTCTGATGGCTCATCCATGGTCCATTAAAACTGTTCTCAAAGGTAAAAATGACATGATGTCTGCTAAAAATAACAGCCTTGATATCAAACATGCAAGATAGAACCTGAGTCCCAAAGGGGAAAGGACACATTTTCATGGGCATATGCTTGAGTCAGCAGCTAATGTATCAAAAGATTCCCCCATGTCTAACCTAAAATGTTGCTGTTACTGATTAGGTCAGCGTTCTGACCTGGTGACAAGAAAGTGAGTTTTCAAGTCTCAGACAAACTGACATTTACCCTTGGGAAGGAGGCAAAATGACCCATGAAGTTTCCATCTGCTGATATAATAAACATCTGTAGTACTTATGACTGGCATGAGCTCAGTAGCAGCGGAGTGATCTCTGGCCTCCTCACTTATATTGCCATTGAATAGCAATGGCTTCAGATGGAAATTACCTCTGAGACTCCTCAAAAGACTAGACTCTGCCTGTTGAAAGTACCAGAAAAAATACAGCTTAAAGCATGCATAAAGTTTAAAGTCTTACATGAAGGGTGAATATGAAAAATGAAATATTCACAAAAATATGTGCTGGATAGCCACAGGTAAACAAAGCGTGAGGGCCCTTTGGCAGATAAATCTCTGTGATGGTTCAGTGGCCACAGAGGCTTCAAACAGGAAATCACAGGTCCTGTGTGCATTCATGCTTGTGAATACATTTTTCTATCTCTATAATAATAGCTCTTTTCACATATTAAAGAAATATACAAATAAACTTCTACTAAATATCTTAGCTCTTTATTGTTCAAGGATAGTTTCATTATACTGTAAATAATAGACATGTTGCTGCACTGTGCTGAAATGAGAGATGTTTTTTTTCCCAGGACAGCTTGGAAGAGAAACTATTTAACATTCCAAAAGAAAGTAACTGTTCAAAGAGGATGAAAGCTCTTGTGATTTAAAAGGAAAGTTGTCTACCTCAGTAACAGCTAAACTGTTTTGTTTAGCAAAACTGCTTTTCGTATTAATGAAAGAAACTATGCCTGATTCTTAAGCCACAGTATTTACACTGCCTACACACTGATATTATGTCCATAAAAAAGCAGGAGACTTGCACTCAACAATGACAGGAACGTTCTGAAAATGTTGAATCATTTGAAAGGAGAATATTACATTCTTTCTGGCCTAAATGTAAAAAGCAAAGTCAATGGCAATCAATTCAACCAGGCAATTCCAGACTACAATATTCATTCTTTAATTTCTAATGTCATTGTTGCACATTCAGCTTTCTATTCTAACTGCAACCCACACTTCTAGAAGTACAATCTGCTAGGAACATTAATGAGACAGTATCTAAATAAGTGTAATAGACTGATTTCTAAAATGCTTCTATTCAAATTCCATAACTGATGTCGTTGCAGTTCTTACTCCTAAAAAAAATGCCATTAAGTTAGTTGCCAATGTCTATCCCTAAATGATATGTAAATTTTAAGTTATTTGAGCACTGAAATAAATTTTTAAAAAATAATTTGGGTTTCCAAGCTTATTCAAATATAAAGACTAAAAAAAAAAAACAAAGTAATTACAAACCACATATGCTTTTATTTTATCATTATTATAATTTTAAACATTTGGCAACCATCAAAATAACTCCATTTCAATATTGGTTTCTCTTCCTGCTTTTAATCTTTAAATGGAAACTCCTGATTTCACATACTAGTCTATTAGAATCTATTTATTAGCCTAACAACTGTAAACCCAAAAGTAAACATTCCAGAGGCTAAGGCGTCACACATGCTTGGGGTGTAATACCTGTAGAAGGTTTTGTCTGGAATTCTTACTGTATTCATTTGGAAGCAGATCTTTATTTTCCTGTGGTAATAGCCAATTTTGGAGATGCATTTCTAGAAGATTAGTAAATTAATTGTGAAACAATTTTTTAAGAAAGCTGACATCTTTGAGCGATGTCTGAAATGCTTCTAAGGCTTCTTTGTAGCACTTGAAAGGTTACTAAGTTGCAGTTTCTTGAATTTCTAAACCAAATTCATGGCCCTAAATTGGTCTTGCACTCAGTGAAGGTGCGAACCTGGTACTACCCCTCCAGGATCACATGATGCATCTTGATCCAAAATCATGGTAGATTCCTTGACTGTTCACAGTGGTGCAGAAATCGGTGTAATGAATGATTAATTCCTAGATGAGGATCTGCAGAGTCTTATCTGTATCAAAAACATTTCCTTTTTTTTCTGCATTTTACAACACAGAAAAAATCTTTCCCAATCTTGATCCAAAATCATGGTAGATTCCTCGACTGTTCTCAGTGGTGCAGAAATCTGTGTAATGAATAATTAATTCCTAGATGAGGATCTGCAGAATCTTATCTGTACCAAAAACATTTCCTTTTTTTTTTTCTGCATCTTACAACACAGAAAAAATCTTTCCCAGTTCTTCCTGCTCTGTGTAAATGAATCTAATAGTGCTGTCCACCATCAGAGTAGAATGATTGTCTTAAACACTGCTGCTATTTTCTGGGTGAAAATGCTTTTTGTCATCATTCCACCATATGAAAACTGAAGGGAAATATAAAAACCTGTACTCATCATCTTCCATAGAAATCTCATTTACATAACCAGCTCCATGATCTAAGCAACAAGTTGAATGCACATTCAGACCAATTAGACAGACAATCCCAGCTGTTCCCCATCAAAATGTTCCCCGTACTTGTAAATAGAAAGGATGACATGGATTCCCTTCCATGCCCACATCTCTTGTGGGATTTTTTTGCAGGCTCTGTATCACATAACAAATACTGCATGAATAGCTCAATACATTTGCTTAGTAGATGCATGGCTATTCTATAAAATATTGCATATGCTGATACAAAGCCCTTGCAGAATAACATCTTCTGTCAAAGCTTGTTCAAACAGTTCATTAGACTGAACTTTTAATTGGACCAATATGGCAGACAATGCCATAGTTCATGTAACAGAATTGTTTTGAACTTGTAATCCGCTACAGGATCTGAGCTATGAAACACCCTTTCTATCAATTCTCAGCTCTTTTTAGCACGTTTTCTGGGCAAAGTTAACCTCTTTATGCACGGATCTCTGTTGTCACTTCTCTATAACTATTTGAATGCCAGCAAACTGTGAAATAAACATGATAAATGATAATGTCACAATTTTCACCAAGCAGATTTTTCAGTCACTAAAATTTATTTGATTGGCATTCATGATGAAAATGGGGATTTATTTGGGATTATTCCGCTTTATTGCGTGGACTTCCATGCTTTGCAAAAGACTTGAATAAAAAATTAAGTTATGCCCAAAGAATTTACAGAGAGATTGAGACTGAGTGCACACAGGGAAGATTGATGAGATTGACTGGTTATCAAATAAGTGGACACTAAGTTTTAAGGCTGCTTCTTCCTCAAGTAATATTGGATGTTCAGTTCTACGGCCAACTATCTCAGCTTTGTAGAAGCAGCTGTGTGCATCTTTCTTACCCACCTTGTCCTGTGGCCCAGTGAAGGCAGTGCTCATTTTGTCGTTCAGTGCAGGATTAAGGGGGATAGCCAAATGTTAAATTGCTGATAACCATCACTCTCCAATGGGCTACGAAATACATGCATTTGGTCAAGGATGAACTATGTATTTCTCTGCAAAGTTATGAAATTAGTAAATTTCACTTGAAGCAAGCTAGAACTTCATAAAGTATGTACTCTGACTCTGTACTTGTGATATATACCATGTTGTTAGACTCTAGTAATTGCTAAAGCCAAGAAATTGAAAACTAGAGAGAAGGGGTTATGATTCTCTGATGTGGACTGTACTTCCCTATGAAATAGAGATGATTTCATTTTACTTTTAAAGCCATTCCTTCTGTAAAATTAGGAATTTTGAACCATGCTTCTGACCATCTGTGCCTTGCCTCATTGAGGTTTTAAAGTATGGTGATGGATGGATGTATGTGACCATCTTCTCCTTCTGTGAAGTAGGAAGGTTTTCCAGTTACTGTTCTTTGTGCTCCTAGTAAATTAGAGTCAACAAAGGAAGCATTTTCAATCACCAATTGACTTATTAAAATGTTTATTCCTGGAGTCTATGCAAGAAGCACTTGCATTCTGTATTTCAGGATATATTTGCCATGCTAATCTCTTCTAAAAAGTTAATTTGGTATGAAAGTAAGAAACAAAATATGAATGGAACTTTTAATTAGAGCCACCTTAGAGAGCAAAATGTCACTTTAATTCCAGGCTCTGAGTGGATTGTATGAGGAAGCCAACAGAAAAATAATTTTAACTCAAATCTAGTGTCACTGTTTGTTCAGCTTGCAGGCAGTTGGATGTTACTTAGAGCAAGAATTATTTGCACATGATGTAAAGTGCATATGTATTACAACTTTTATTTATCTTCTACTGGGCTGTATTTTCAGGTGTTAGGCATCTTTACTTAGGGGTCACTGAAAGTGTGACATGCATCTTGTGTTCTCAACTCTCCACATTTTAGTAGACATTAATACAGGCTTTGTCCATGCAAGTGTCTTGCAAATAAATATTTCTAAGGACATGCTTGTGGTTGTTTTTCTGCAGGCATAGCAATAGCTCTGGGTTCTTGGCTGGCTTTGATCACCACTGAGATTGTAGCTGTTGTGAGCAGGTCTATACAGAGCCCAGGCTGTGATCTTTGATTTCTTTGACTCAAAATTTGGTGAGGCCATAGTGCCTCATGCATCTCTCGCAGAAGAAGCACCAGCAAACCCTGTTCCACACTCCTGTCTTTCTACTGCCCCTTCCCAAAGCTGTTCATGTCACTGAGCAGCAAGCTAGAGCAGGACTCTTGTCTGGTTGAAAGCAGGTTGGAAGGGGAAAGGCCTTATTCTTCAGCCACATTAATTTCCAGTTTAACTCGTTGCTTTGCTGATAGCAAAATGCAGGTGTTAACTATGTAGGCCAGTTTGAGCAGCACTAGGACTGAATATGAAAGCACAACCCACCACTGTGGAGTCACCTCCAGCTCAGGACAGCAAAAAAACCTGAAACTATTCCTGCCATAACTGCAGGTATTGCAGCTCAAACCCAAACATAAAATACCAAGTCACAAGTCTGCACAGGTGGAAGGTACCTCAACACATGATACTTCAACTCCAGGTCTTATCCCAAACAGAAAAGAGCTGCTCTAAAAGCCCATAAGCCACAGCCTCCTGATGCATCCCTGGAGAATATTATTTCAATGCTGCACAGGACTTTGCGTGCTGTTAGCAATGCAGGAAATTAGGGGATGGAAAAGGCATTGCAACTGCATGTTTTCCTAGTTCAGTACTATTCCCAGGCAAGTGACTCCCATGACTTCCCAAATACCAAGGCCACCAGGGGCATAACCTAATGACCAGACTCTCTCTGTCTTAACAGAGATGCCTTCATTAATTTAACACTACACTTTGCAGGTCATGTGGTTGCACATTGTGCTGAGCTGAGCAGTGCAATGACTGAGATATTATTTATACTCTGCTTTGTGTGTACCCTTAGTGAAGATGAATACACTCCTAATTTAGTTGCATTTGTCACAGATCCGGGCACCTGTCTCTCTAGCTGAGTTCCTCCACATCTCAGCTGTGGATATTTTGAAGTACTTTGGCAACTGAGCTGCAACTTCACTAGCTGAACAACACACTCAGCTGCAAAGTTATTTACAAACTTTACTGATCAAGCTGCATATTCTTGGGCTGAATTTCCTACAGACAGCACTTTACAGATGGAATTGAATTTGTCACTAATCATAAGCAATGAATTAATTTATTTGATTAGCAGTAATTTGCATTATTTGCTGATTATGTTCTCCAGTTCTCGAGTTAGTGGTTTTTTAATATTACAGGTGAAATCATATTTTCCTATGAGGGCAGGGTTTTTTTAGTTCCTTGTTCTACCATTTTTTAAATTTCTCATTATTTGTTATGGGCATGGAGGTACTGTTTCTGTGGCCATTGCACAGGATGGTGCAGAGTTTTACTCACCAGTGGTGAGTTAGGAGGGGATCACAGTGTACTCTGTACACCTCACTGGGCCAAACTGCCTTTTTTATCTTCTTCTGTGTGTATCTAAGCATATCATGGTGTAATTCCTCTGTAAATAATAAAATCCATTCAGGAAACAGTGTATAACCTTGTCTTCATAAAAATCTACCTCTACTCTCTGCTGTCAATCTCTTTTGGGCAGCTTCTGCAAGTATTTTTTACAAAACATCTCTAAAATATCTGGCAGGGTCTGTTCTAATTAAGTCTAATTAAGTCCTCCCCTCCATGTAGTGCAAAGAAAGCATTCTTTACTTATCTATGTAGTGCTTAGAGTAGGAAATTGTTTTCACCCACTGAAGTGATGTCCACCCATCATTCACAGAACACAAAAAGACCCACCATGAGTCAGATTTACCAGCCAGAGCTGTGCCCTATTATTTCATTAACAAAAGGCAAAATTACAAAAGTTAAATAACCTGAAGAGTTAAATCAGTCCTGGCCCCTGAATTGCATCCAGATAAGGAAATTAATTTTGCATATTTGGTTTATTCAGAACACAGTATAAAAAGACTGAGGTTGAAGACTGAAAATGAGGAAAATAAGCCTTTTGCTTAATCAAAGATATAAAATACAAGAGGACTCTGAATTACAAGGGATATTATTTAGTCAAATGCTTAAAAATTCAGTAATTAATTTCTTTTTTAGTTGGCTAAAATTTATTGACATTTCAATAAGGATAGAAATGGTAATATTCTTTTTGACTTCCATATTGGACAGTTTATCTCTAAATTTAGTTTTGCTTCCAAATTTGGGGTTTATGCAGCACATATCAGGGGCTGCTAAAAACCTATGGTTTAATTTCTCAGTTTCAAAAACCATGGTTAGCATCAGAAGTAGAATGAGAGCTTTCTGAAATCTTCACCAAAAGTAGGCATGAAAAATGTAATGCAAATTCAAACTCTGTCTGAAGTTGCAATTGTTTTCCAATTTATAACATTAAATTTGTACATGAAATTTTATTTTTAGAACTTTAAAGTTGCAATTGTTTTCCAATTTATAACAGTTTGGATTTTTGTACATTAAATTTTATGTGGCCTTTTAGAACTTTAAACTTTGGTGCCCTGAGACCATTCTGAAAGTCCTTGTAAGTGGTTTACTAGTCTGTAGTTCTCCAAATCCCCTAAGAACTGTCTTGAAATCTTGGTATTACATCAGTCACCTCTACTTTTCTGGCACCGAGGTACTTATAAGCAAAAGATTACATATTACCACATTATAGTAATTTCATACCTGACTGCCTCTAGAACATCTTGCTGAATATCTCTTGGTCTTGGGGATTTGTGGATTATTCATTTTACCAATCTGTTTTTAATTCTGTTCTACTGATACTTGGATGGTCTGTCTGACATGTCCATCATAAAGGACATTTGTGCTATAGCTTAACTGAATTCATTTTCAAGAAGTGTAGGAGAAAAAGTTCATTCTTTTGGACATCTTTCTTACTGTAAACATGTATTGGCCCTACAGACTCTCTGGCATATTTGAAAGAAGATGGTTTTAGAATTCATGTTGTTAGCAAATTCATCACTGATTTTGGTCTTCCTGTTTTATATCTATCTTGCCTATACTTGTGTAGAAATATATATTTTTTTTAATCCAAAAACTATCTTCCTAATAAGATCATTGATTTCACTTTTAAACTATACCAACTTATTTTTCTTTCTAAAACCATTGAGTAACTAACATGCACTTCCTCCCAGTCTATAAGCTTGGCTTGTAACCATTGTAACCAATTTTTTCATCTACAAAGAGAATGCGTCTTTTAAGTAAGTTTCCATATAAAAGAAAAGGTTCCTTCTTATGATAAACTGATAAACTTCACCATTTTTATGTAGCTGTCATTTGGAAATAGAAAACTGATAGATCAAATCTCTTGGCTCTCTTTGGTGTGATCTGCCAAGTACATTGAATGCAAATACATTATACTTCTCCTTTTATGCATCGCTTAAATGACATTTTCTTTACAGCAGTCCTCCTCAATTTTTTTTCTTCAATTTTGTTTCTTTCACTCTATCCTTGATTTTCCAACAAGAGGCTTCTGGGGCTGGTTTGGGCTTTCTGCCCTTCAGGATCCCTTGACTATCCCATACTCTTGCTTGTTACTTGCCAGTACAGATTCTACTTTCAAATGCAGAACACGTGGGATCCCAAGGCTCAGAAATATGGAAACAGGCTTTAGTTCTTTGAATCTGAGTGATTTTTACATAAAGTTACATTTTTCAGACAGTGAAACTCTTTTATTTAGCTCCAGTAGGTTTTGTGTCATAGTCTGAGTCTTTCAAATTCCCTCAATCAAATACAGTAGCTAATCCTGTTATTCCTTCAGTCTTGATAATACTTTGTCTGAGAATTTTAAATGTCTCCTGAAATCTACCAAAATAGTAAAAACTTCATGAAAACAAAAAGTATTTCCTATAAAAAGATATTATTTTCTATGTATGGTGTAAAAACAGTGAATTCAAATGTGAAGGTGTCTCTGCAGTTTTGCATCCCAAGCAAAGCTGCTATAGGTGCTTACTTAATTCTGGTAACATATTTGGTCTGCAGGCATTACACCCACATTACTTCAAGGGATGGAAATAAATTTATAAAATGCTCTGTAAAGCCTGAAATGGCCATCTTTAAGTTTAATCTTCCCCTTAATGCTGTAGAGTCTATAAAATATGCATTAATTCAAGTTTTTAATAGCTTTTATTAGTCCAGCTTTCCTTTGTAAAGGAGACAATATCTAATATATATGGTCCTTCTCTTTATGCTTTCAACCTCATGATAAATCTAATTATCTCAACTTGTTTTAGAGTTGCTTTTAGCAATGTTTGGTTGTCTGGAGCATGCAAAGCTATAAATATCTCCTGCTCTGCTGAAATCCTTAGACCCAAGCAGTCAATACGCAAGGTGTATGGTATAGGTGCACCGTAGATCAACTGACTGATTATTAATGCATTTCCACAGAAGCAGAAAGAAAATGGCTCATAAAACTTCAACATATTGGTGGAAGAATCATTGTTGTGTGATGTACACCAATTAATATGTTTGTATTGACTATGTACTTTTCCTTTAAGTGTGTGCTTTCAGTAATATCCCTCAGCTTGCTGCTTTCTTAATGAACCTTCTATATTATATGGGAAAACAACACAATAAAAGAAATTACATGAGTAGAACAAGGCTATCGCTGACTTCAAGTATTCAATCACAAAATAATATTAAAAACTAATAATGGGATGTTGCTTCAACACCTAAAAGTATAATAACTGCAGTCATGCTTAATAATTGACATAAAATACATAAAAGCCAGAGAGTATGGCTGGGACCAAAGAGAGGAAATATAAATTTCTCCTCTCTGCACTACCTGGATGTTTATAGGCTTCCAGTAGCTTTCGGGGGAAAAGGGAGAAAAAAAAATGTGAAGGGAAGGCTCCTACTTGTTTCTGTAGGTCTTGTGGATTTGTGGATTTTTATCTGGAACAACGTATGTTCAGTCAGCCCCTCTATCCTGGACTTTTATTATGACAGCCGGACAGAGGAGTTGCAAGATTTTGTTTTCATTGATATTTCTAAATATTCTTGAAGTGTATCAAATTCTTGAACTTTTCCTTTAATTTCATCATTATAACTTATTCATAAACCCCTTGAGAACAACTGGTTAATATTTTTAACTGAAAATGTATCATTACTGCCACTCACAAAGTACTTGTGAAATATTTAGAGTCTGATGGGATTTTGTATCTTTTAATTCACCAAAGTCCAGCTGAATCAACAATGTTGATTCTCTTTGTTTTCTAGGAGAGAAGGACAAGGCAACCCACTGGAAAAAGGGACAGGGTGACAGAAAACTCAGTGCTTACAGGCACCCGTAGATGAAAGCAGAGTTTGTGCCAATGAGATAAAAAACTAATTTGAGAAAAGAGAAATGGAGGATAACAGAGGAGGTCATCCTGAACTTGCCCACTCCTGTTCCACGGCCCTTTTTCCCCCAGTGGGTGCCAGTGCAAGCTGCCCTTTGCTGGCTGTTGCCCAGACAGAGTCAGAGCTGAAAGGCAGCCCCTGCATGGGCACCTGGAGCTCCAGCTCACCATGAGCATCAGCAGCACTGATGGTTTTTGTCTTTGAGGCTCTGTGGAACTGACAAAAGACTGAAAGCCTCTGTGATGGAGAGACCAGTAGATGGTGGTGTTTAGTCAGTCTCAGCTGGTGGGTTATGTGCTGCGCCACGGATCTTGGGAACAGCACTGGGCTTGTGACAGAGCAGCCAGAAATGAGCAATCAAGCAATGATTCTATCTCTTAGCAGCCTACTTGAAGCTTTCCTGCCTTGCTGCACCTGATTTAACCAGTTTATGTGTGTTTACTGGTTTTTTTTCCATTCGGATACATTCTGAGTGAATGGAAGCGTTGGCTTGATGCATGGATATGGTGACGGGCCTGTCAGTGAGCTGAAAAGATTATTGCTTTGTGTCAGCAAGTTTTGGTAGATATTACCTTTGCTGTGAAACACCATTTCTCATCATTTACCTTTTCTGGTAGAGCCCTGAATCACTTGCTGCCTGGCAGCTCTGGAACCAATGCCATTATGCTTCAGACCAGCTTTCTGTACCATTACATTGCAGTACCTCCAGAAGTAAGGGGTGAACATGAAAGTAGGCATTGTTACCATCTTAAGATCAGTACACTCCAGCAGATCCATGTTTTGTAGGTGCCAGGGAACAACATTCATCCTTGAGTCCAGTAATCTGAGTTCTTGATTGCAGCTCTCAACTGATTTTACTCCAGTTCATTATCAGAATCAGAAATATGAAACCTGAAATATGAAAACCCAAACAGGAGTCTAAGGTCCCAATAAAGATAGGAAGGATGTATTATTGTAGTCTGCTATTCAGTGGGCTTCAGTTCATTTCTTTGCTAATCTAAAGATTGCTTCTATAACTCTGAGCAAATCAATTTTGCCTGCAAACCCCCTTTGCTAAATTAGAATGAAATTTTAAGCTCACAGGAGAAAAGCTGAAGTAGGTTAACTTAGATATTATTCAGAAAGACTGGTAGCAAGAAAGGAGAATTTACAAACTGTTGCAGGGAATTGAGAGTAGAGGTACTAATGAGGGAGGCAGGGCCCACCAAGCAGGGGATGAGGATGGCAGGTCCCTTCCTGCACTGCATCCTCCCCAGTGAGGTACCAGCAATGCAGGTCTGAGTCACTGGCGCCATATTTGTCTTTCTGCTGTTAGTGCCAGGGAAAATGACAACCTGTGGTGCCCAGAATCACCCTGGGGAAGGAGGACGGAATTGAGCATTAAACAAGATGGTGGGATGGGGAAAGAGGAGAGGAGAGGTAGGCTGCTTTCACGTAATACCTTTTGCAGTAGAAACCAAGGAGAATGAGTAGGAATATCTTACATTTTAAAAAAATCCCTGATGCACTTTCCAAATATCCAACACAGGAGTATTGCCAGGAAACAGGAAGCCAGCAGAGAAGACCTTTATTGCTCTCTTATTACCCTTTTTTCTTGTTATCATTCGAGTATTTGAAATCCCAGAGCACGTTGTTCCTAAACGCTCATTAATAAGCCACACTATGAGTATGTTGTTTTATAAATACTGCTTTTCTAAATTCCCTTTGGGCAATAAATATGAAAGTCAACTCACTGGAAGCTAGTAGAATTAAGAAGCTGTAATGTAATAGCAATGTCTGTCTCCTGAGCTACCATTTTTCAAGCTTTCATCCATAAGTCTGTCTCCATCCTGCTGGCTAGGCCAAGAGAAGGGTGCATTGTCAGTGACACTTCTGCTGAGAAATGAAGTTGTCTCACTCCCAGTAACTCCCAGTGATGCTAATGGCAGCCAAATGTTTTGCTTACATAAAGCTGAGAAAACCTATTTGTGGTGGGTCTGAATGCATTGCAAGGCACCATCCTGCGCAGGGGCAGGCTGGGAGAGCTGGGGTTATTGTCCATGATGCCTGTTGGCATGCAATAGAGTGATGTTTGCACATGCCAGCATTAGGATGGTCGAGTCAGTTTATTTTAGAACTGTGGCCCACAGAAGAGTAAAGGCCAAATACCAGTTTGGCTTCTAAGGCCACTACTTTAAAAAGTTTTAAATTGATTGAGCAGGTTGCTCAAGTAAAAAGTCCAACCCTACAACCAAGGCAGCATATTCACTCACCAGTTATTCATTGTTACTAACCATAGGTACCAAGACAAGGGTTTGGTGACATTTTTAAAAGTTCATTTATTTCCGTTGACAACAGTACACAAAGATAGCGACTGTGGGACAGTTGTATTTGCAATCCATGTTAAGAACTAGAGAGGAGATGATAGCAAATCAAACAGTTGGATTTAATAGATGAAGTTTTTGCAGATGACAGAGACTATGAATGGTCTGTTTCAGCTGTGAAACATGTATCCACCATGCAACCTCTACAGAACAGTTAGGTCAGTCTTTGAATCTCTGAACACCTGAATTTTCTTTCCAAAATACAGCTAGTGAAATCGTGCCCAGTCTGTCACTTTTCTTTATTACAGCTGTGTTTCCTGCTGGCATCGATGGTGCAGAGCTGACTCGAGCACGAGTTAAGAGTGACACCAAGTGGTTAAGCATTGTATTTCGAGGCGATTTTTCCAAAGTATCTTTCTGGTTTATCTTTGTTTTTGAAACACCACCCTTGGGTTTTTTCTTCTAAACAGTCCTGATTATGTCACTGAATATTTTTTCTTTTAATAAGCAGACACAGGTTCTCACTTGTTGTGTAAGCAAACATCATCCTAAAATTTATGCTCCAATTCTTTCTGTCCACATAATACAATTTACATGAAATTTCTTTCCTCCAGAATAAGGCAGTTTCTGGCTCTTAATGAGGTATGTGTTGAGAAACATGTGGAACTGTTTTCAAAGAGGAATAGGAAAGCAGCAACTGCACTATAATTATTTGACTATAGAACAGTAAAAAGAATGAGCAGCAAAAAGTGCTTCTGGGTAAGGAATCTTCAGGGCAGTCATGCTAGAATAATGCACAATTCTTTCTCCCACACTTCCTTTTAAATGGTAGATTTCTAGTGGCAAGGTCTTCCACTCTTTTCAGCCTCAGCAGAGCTCTGTGAAGGACAGATGTGAGGTAGCCCACTTATAACCCTACTGAGAAAACAAAAATTCTCAGAACTCTTGACTTAGAGCCTACTGCTAGAAAGCTCTTTAAATGATGGCCTCGTTCATATAATCAGAAAAATAACAGCTCTGATGAGAGTTATCCCCTCCCTTATCAATCAAACTGTGATTCTTGGTAGCTTTGTGAGCAGCCATTTTTCTGGAATTAGGTAATCACTGTTCTTACACAAAGCAACAATGTGCTAGCCTGAGGTATTCCTTTTTGTGGCAAGTAGTAAGACTAAGTCAAAGCAGATTTTCTTACCAAATAACCTGATTATCCTAGCCAAAGCTTACAGTGCACAGAAGTCCAGCACTTTCATTTCTGTGGTCAAAAACACAAAGGAAAGGGAATCAGTGTTAAAGAGCACTTGGGCAAATGACAGAAAAGGCCTGCAGCCTACCTGGCAGAGAAGCCCAACAAAGGGAGCACTGGAGGGAACAAGAGTGACATTGCAGAATGAGCATTAGTTGGAATAGCACTCTTTGGAAAGTCTCTGAGTTAATGGATGGCCAGTCCTGCTACCCACATGGAAAATAGTAGTTTTGGAGTTGCTTGCATTAAAACTGATGGCAAAGACAGACCAATTAGAGGCCTGTGGATAAAAAATAATTACTTAGGTCAATCTGCTATGCTTTTGAAAAATGTAATCAAAAAAAAAAAGAAAAAAAGGCAGCTATTTTAACTGCAGACACAAAATTATTCCCATAAGTGAATTTTGGCATAAATAGTAAGCTCTCTGCTGTTCATGTAAGAGAAGTGTTTTTGTGCCACTGAGTTGGAAGGTGACAATGTTTTTAGATGGTGCCCTTGTGATCTCAGTAATTATCACATCCCTTGCCAGGGTAACAAATTAGCAGAGTAAAATACAGTTTGCTGGTAGAGTTGTGAGAATTCAAGTAATTCAACTGCTGCTTGATGTGTCAGGATGGAGTGAGAAAAAACTGCAAGGGATCCCACTGTGTTTTGTGGAAATGTCGGAGCAGGATCACCATAAAGGGACTACAGCCACACTAATGTCTCCTATTGATGTTCTAGTTGGTTTAAAAAATTTTACATAATTTTTTTTGAGTTTCAGTAAATTCTGTGTTTGAACAGTGCTGTCATGTTTTTGTTTCTTGCCAGTCAGAATCTGCTAACAGTGAGTTCTTCAATTCTGCAGTTAAAAAATAGCATTTCTCATTCTATGTGTGTGTTTTATACAGAAAGTGTAAAGCTCTTCATTAATTCCTTTGTGTGCCTATATACTGGTGTTGCTTTGGCAACCTCTTCATGTGTTCCATTCTTCCATTTAATGGCTCAACAGCCATTCTCTTTGTGTGATATCAATATCAGTCAGATTTTGTAAGACACAAAATGAAGTTTGTTGGTAATAGTTGCTTTCATGATTTTTTTTCAGTTGTAAATATAACTGGGTTTGTACATGGAGGTTTTAAACATTTTGAGTTTAAATGAAAAGTAACATTTCTGGGTGCAAGGCATTTGCCTCAGGGGACTGGTGTAGGTGTGAAGTGACACTAAAAGCCAATTCCCAGCCATTTCTGGCCATGCCTCTCCATGCTCACCATTCAGAAATGTGGCAGCTGCTTTAGTGCCAGAATTGCCTGATTTTCCCTAGAAATCTGATGTTCTCTCGTTATGAATTGAAAGTTACCTAATAAGAAAAACTGCAAAAAGGACTGCTTATGCCATAAAAGGAATTCCATATGGCTTCGCATTTCCCACATTAAAAATCTTTTTGCTACTCTTCATTCATGCTTTAGCAAATTGAGAGTTATGTTGCCATCTTCTTTTGCAAAAGAGCATCAGAGATGGCACAGAGAATAAACAAAATGAAAAAAAATATTTATTGTTGTCAATCTGTGGCAAACTAGGATGGTTCCAAATGTTTCATTTGAAATCTGTATCTCACACCTGAGGCCAACATGGGCGATTGCATCAGCAGGTGCTTGGAGAGGATGCTGTTTGTCTCCATTTGCAACAGTTTTGTATGAATTTAATTATTAATAAGCCAAGTTCTTTAGTGGTTCATGTCTGCAAATATCAAGAGAGTTCCAAGACCTTAAGTAGTAATCAGTAGAAGATAAATACTCAATTTATCTCAGGTTGATTTAAGCATAGAGCAGCATAAAAATAGCATTTTTTCCAAGATGGAGATCCAGGAGGGACAGCATACTTGTATTTCGTTGTTCTAATGTAGATTGAAGTCCTACAGGGAAAAAAAATCACCTTCACTCTCAAGATCCAGGCAGGTTTTGTGACATATGAGGCACCATATGGGATATTGCTGAATCGTGGGACTGAATTTAGCTCTTGCTAAAGCTGTTTTATCTAAGAGATATTTTGAATTGTTTTCATACAGTTTGCAGGAGTTAATAAAATATCATATGAAACAGTCTCTGAATCCATCAAAAGCATTTTGAATCTCTACTGGCAGGAAAAAAAGCTGAGAGCTGTCTAATATTTACTGGCCTCCCTCGAGGTGCCAATCAAATCAGCTGTAACAAAGTGACCATGAAATTTTGCAGTATTATCAGGAACACTTTAGAATTGTCACTGGTTTTTTTTAATGGAAATGAAATATGCATTTGTGGTAAGCTCTCTGTTGACCCCAGCAAAATGGATATGATGCATGACAATTCTGGTAATTTTTCTGCCTGGTACTAGAGTGGTGAAGCACCAGACTTTCAAGGAAAACTTGGAAAATCTTTTATTTTGTGCTTCCAAAGGCCATGGGTAGGACCAATTTTTACAGCAAGAATTGAGTCAATATGGTCAATGTCAGCTGAAGGTAACTAAGGTGAATTCTTGGCTTTTCTATTTTCTAGGAGCCTCTCTAGATGCTATTTATATAGTATTGATACAGCTTTTTTCTGTGACTGAGTATATCCTTTTGTTCTTTGGTCTCTTTATTTTAAATGATTTGTTGAGGTTTTCAAAGGCTTCTATAGTCTTATCTATTAACAACTCACTACCATAATCTTAACAGATTTTTGTCAATACAAAAGAAAAACAACCCATGCTCTCTGCACCAATACAATACTCTCACCTCTGTCCCAGGATAAATAAACTGTTACAGTTTTCCATAGAAATTTTGTATCTACTATTTAGAAGAACTTGAAGGGAAATGTCTTAAGGAGCCTAAAAGCAGCTGAGCACAGAGAAATCTGCTGGCAAATGCATATCATTGATACACAAAATAAAACATACATTTGTATCTCTTAATGACATACAGCTGATATGACATGAGACTAAATTCTCTGTCAGGAATTCTCAGTAAAAGTGCAGTTGCCAAAGGGTTTTCTTTAAGAATGCCCTGGGTACTTCAGCTGCATGTGGCATTCACCTCCTCAGGTGTGGGTTTAAACTTCTATCAGCCCTTATTATTGCACATTATTAACTGACAAGTCATAAATGATTATTCATTATATTTCAATGAGGTAATGATGCATGAGGTCTTAGCAAATCATTCAATGAAATAATCATGCCATGCAGGTTAACTTTAGAGTAATACCCTATTCACATAGGGCAGAAAGGAAAAGAGACATTAATGAAGGACTGAAAATTAAAAATATTAACTCCTTTTTCTGTCAGAATTAACTTGCCTTGTATAACACACCAGGAGAACCTCAGCTTTTCCTATTCTAGGCTTTCTACTTTTCACCACACTAAAAAGTAGAACTAATCAACAATCTTGCCCTCATTATAAGTGGCTTCAGCATGTTTCCTGCTGCTTCTTAGGTTCTTTTCAAGACTTGAAAATCAGTGGTACCTTTGGGCATGGACCACATTTACTCCAATTTCTTGGGGGAAAGATTATATTGTTTCTGCAGATTATAATTTTAAAAGAAAATTAGTTTTCCAAATTTTATTTCACCCTTTTGCACATATACCAATTAAGTTATTTTACTCTTTTACTTCTGCTTCTATTTGCCAGGACATGCAACAAAGATTTCATTTGCATTTTTCATAAAATAGAGAACAGTTTGGTGATTGGTATAAAGAGAAAATTGAAAGAACAGGCATTTTGATAATTCCTCTATCCCAGAATAGAAGAACCAGTCTTGTATTTTTTTCATGGTTATGCTTCATTAAGGAAAATCATTGTTCAGTGTACTCTGAACCCTTCAGAGTTTAATTTTAGTGGAAATGTAAGGGGAAATATTTTGGAAAACCTTGAACCTAGAGAGTATCCTTCTCAGCTTTGAAACTGTCCTATACATTCCTAAATGAATTAAATGGAATTATACAGAACTTGCTCAAATATGGATTTTCATTCTTTCTGTTTAATTTTTGATATTTTAGAAAATAAATCTCTTACACTTCTTTCAAATGGTGTAGATTGGACCAAAATAGCACCAGGTTTATTACTTTATGTTAAATGTTATATGACTATTTCAACTGAAAATGCATAATGAAATTTACAGTAATAGGGTTGTCTTTGTGGTTGAAAAACATTCTGCATTCTGATATATTTTAATGAATATTTCTAAAACCTCAGAGACTAATTTAGATTTTCTCTGACATTTTGTAAGTATTTCATTAGAGTTATGTTTCCTTCAGCATTGGTAGGCATTCTTAAACTGAGTTAATGAATAAACATTGCAGCAGTCATCTCAAATAATTTCCATCCTTGTCCCTGTAAACATCTACACATTCAGTAACAACCAGAAAACAAGGCCAGCTCAGGAAAACTGCTCTGGGGAGAGATTAGGGGCAAACAACTCTGATTTCAGATATCAGAAGAACAAAATCAGTGAATGTTTACTGTACAACAATAGCAACAACATAAAGACCAGCAGGATCCTCTCAGTGAGCAGGAGTGACAACAGGACACCAAACTTGAGGACTTTTAAGACATGATATTCAAGACAATATGAACCTCCTATTTTTCCCTATAAGGCCCCAGTATCTATGCTAAAGCAGTGATAAAATCAGAACAATCAAAACTTGTATCACCTGCAGACTGTCTGCTGCAGTTCCCTTTGGAAGACTGGACACAGAGCATGTCCTGTGGCACAAAAAAAGCAGGAATTTTCCTCAGCAGCTGCAGAGGTCACTAGGCCAACTAATGCTGTGATTTTGGAAGTACATATTTCTAAAGCATGGGGGGCACAGATGGATTGGAAGATCACAGACTGTCAGGCACTCACACAATAAAATTAGACAGTAAGGCACTCTAACAGTAGTAGAAAAGCAAATCCAAGAAGTGATGCAATAAAAAAATACTAATGTAAGTTGCAGATGACTTTTTCTGGAGGCAAGGACAGAAAAGGCAGTGAAGAAGGATGGCTCCTAGGCAACTTCAAGTCTTAAAAAGCAGCTGTGGGACTTTATTCTTCACAGGACTAATGCTTCCATCTCTATTTTTGCTTCCTCTTCCATCTTGCAGGGGTTAAGAGAGGCAAAAAGTTAAAAATTTAAGATGGCTTTGCTTGTTGAAAGTGTACCTGTTATTGCAATCACACTGAAGTACATAACACTTCTGGGTTTTTATCTGTGTTTAGTCAGTATTTTGTATCAAGTGAAGTAAAGCATTTTCAGGATCTTCATAGCAGTGTCTTGGGTTTCATATTGAGGAGGGAGATAGTTTATGTAATGGCATAGATGACTTTAGGGTCAAGGTAGTAGCCTTGCACTTCTTTTTTACCAATTTCACTTTGGTTTATTGAATTCTTCTTGAGGTCTATGCAGTTTGTGTTTTGTTGCAACTTTACACGCAAGAGAAACAACAAGTTTATACAGCGAGGGGTTCCACCTGGTTCCCAACACAGTTTCTGTGTTAGGAGAAAAGACTGAATGGACAACTGCTTTTTCCCAGTTTCCACTAGTGGTGCATGATCTCCTGTCACCTTGTTACTCCAGTTCATAGGAAGAGTTAGGATTTCAGCTGCTCAGTTGGAATTTTTTTACACTGTCACTAATTTGTGAATTTTTTTAAAATTTTTATGTAAGGTGGAGTAGCTATTTTAGATTAATCTCTTTTGTTGATTCTTACAATAGAATGGTAGTGGTTTTTAATCCAGTTTGGAGTCTGAGGTGAAAACAAAGCATTTTAAGTTCTAGAATAAGAGTTAACAAGGTTTATGTACTCAAAAGATGTTCCCTCCTGTGGATGATCTCCTTAGATTCTGTGCCCGATTAGCAATTCAGTGAGAAGCTACTATTACTGTTTTTCAGTTTCAAATTGCTTCCAATCCAACCAAAATCCCCGTTGCCATTTCAGGGAGCACGTAAACATTTACTGTCATTTTTTGTCTGTGCAAGTTGTTTGTTTAAAATGAACCATTTCCAAAACTTCCTATAACCATGGGCCCCAATGATTAATCAGGCATTTTTTAACCTCGTTTGTCATTTTCTACAGTTGCTACAGTATTATATTCATTGCTCCCAGAGAAGCAAATCCATCTATATACACAGAATCTGCTTTCAGCAACTGCAGTTTGTTGCTTTTGTGATTGATGTTAGCACCACGTCAAAGAGGCCTGACACTGGCTTCTGAAAACAGCTCAAAACAAACAGCAGGGCTATTTAAAGTGGTGGGGGTTTCCTAGTTTAAAAGGGTTTGGGCTAGAAATTGAAGAATCCCTCTCATGGAAGGTGCTCTGAACAAGATTGTATTTGAGCATCGTTGCGGTTTGGGACTGCCCACATTAGATTTGGGAATTAATATGCAAGCGGATGTTGTCAGGAATGAACCGTGATGGGCTCCAGGGAACTGGTGGGGTAATGGGATATGAATTTTCTGTCCTATGTGAAAAGTGCTGATAAAGAAAAGGATTTTTGATTTCAAAGAGACAAAATATCTCATGATCTTTTGCCAGAACACAAAATGTTATACTGTCAACCAAATTAAGTGTTATATTTCAAAAAGTTTGTTCTAAATATTTTATTTCTTTTTATTGATCTACTTTAAAATTAAAAATGCTATTTTGAGCAAATCTGTATTTAAAATGGAAACATTTCTTGTAAAATTCCCTCCTTTGACTGAATTTTTTTGGCAAATTTTCAAATACTTTTAGCTTCCTGAAATGATAATGACTGACAAATTTCCTGCTCAACAAATAAGATTTTGCCCATCTCTTTGCCAAACACTTTCAAACTCAGCAGAAAATACAGATAATTGCACTTCCTGCAAGTTCATCTTTATAATTAATTAGGTAGTAAAGATGGGCATAAGTCCCAAATGTGAATTAAGGCAGCCTGGGGTTTTAGCAGATTTCAGTATCATGACAGAGAGACCTCCAGGCCGGCTTTCCGGGTTTTTTTTTTTTTTTTTTTTTTTTTTTTTTTTTTTTTTTTTTTTTTTGTTTGGTCCATAATTAAGGGTTAGAAATACCATCTCATTTGTCTAGTAACAAACATGAGATCCTCATGTAATGATGTCACTGGCTGTGGGTGCTGGCTTTGAAATCTTGGGTGTGTTGTGCTTTCCTCCTGATCTGGCTCTGACAGTAGCCAAGATAAGTTATCCAAACAAGTATTTTGTGCAACTGTCTGGTACAGTTACTTGCATTCCACAAAGGAGCAGCCACATGGAACTTGCAATCAGATCAGCTCCTTCCACTCTCCATCTGTATGAGATGTGGAAGGTTTGTGGCGATTGAGTGCTGATGTTCCTATCTGAGCATACTCATGCAGAGAAACTGAAAGGATGGGCCTCGACCAGGGGAAGGCTTTTAAAAGTACAGTTCAGAACTCTTCAGAAGGTAGTTTTGCATTCTCTTGGCTTGGTGGGTGACAGAAAAGAGCACAGGGAGTAATTCCTGTCCCCGGGCTCTAGCACTTGGTTAGCCAGCTGCAGCAGCACAGTTGGGTTTTCCATGATAAAGGGCAACCATATATTTTTGATCTGGCTTTTGTTAATACTGTGAAAAAAACAAAAGTTGAGGTTGCCATGAGGAAGTGCCACAAGTGTGAGTGCTGTGAGCCATAGTCAGAACAAAATAGTTCTTGCTTCCATGTAAGAATGGCTGCTCTCAGAAAATTCAGATTCATGTTTAGTGAATATGGAGAAACTTCAATTCATAACTACTGCATGTCACTGTAATTATATTTATAACAAAGCTTTTTCAACACATCCATCCCACAAGCTGGATGTCCCTTTCACTGTTACTTTTCCAATATAGCAGGAAGGACTGACATGACAGAAAAGACCTTCCCTTATTACAGGGACACTCAGAAATATGAACTAGGCTGAAACTTCCAAAGGCCCTGGCTAAAAGCTTGTGTGGATCTAATATGTACCTTAAACCAGGCACATCCATCCAACCCTGCTTATGTACACAGGAGTCCTTCTCCTCCGTTTGGCTGCACCAATGAGAAAAACCAACTCCTTGTGTTTCAGTGGCTGCTCTCCAGGTGAGGCAGAAATCCTGTGGGAAGGGCTCTGACTGTGTTGATTTCAACCCTGTAAGGTGGCAAACTCTGGTTTCCAAACAGTTTTGAAAGTTTACTGCTACAGGTTTTAATGATACCTGACAGAAGCCAGAGCCACAGGTGCATTTGGTTCACTCATTCTGTTTCACTGCTAAACATCTTGCCCTTCCCATGTGCCCTTGTGGGGTGAGAGAAATGTTCATGTGGCATCCTGCTGCTTTCAAAAATGAGAGGGAGCTGTTTAGAAAAGTGGGATCACAGCAGGAGAGGACTGGCTTTAATTTAAAAATGAGGTGTAGGTCAAATCTTAAATTCTAAAGCACAGTCCTGAACCACTGTACTAAATGGAAGTGAAAAAACAGGACAAGTAAACACTCTGTAAAAGACTGCTATTTTTATGAGATGCAATTAATTGCTTTTAACTCTCTGGCAAGCTGAAGAAAATAGCTGCCTTCAAAACTGATGACATTTCTTCCTTTTCCATGAAGATATCAGAGAGAATTGTAACCTGCAGGCAGTGTTACCATGTGAGCTGTGTTATCTCTGTAGCAGGATGCAATACTGCTGATAAAGTGAAAATTCCCTGAGACAGTTCTGATTGTAAAGAGATTTTTTAAATGGTCAAGACATGAATAAATAGTTGGGTGTATCAGAGCTGGAGTAATGGAAAAGGGAGTCTGGCTGGAGAGTTCTATATGTACAAGCAGCATTTCTCTTTTCTCTTGTTGAGAAGGAAACTGTAGAACTGAGTAATTACATCAGTGTGCTTGGTATTGTACATAAAAGGTCCTGAAAAATTAAACACCTCTCATGAGTTAAGTATTCTTCCATTAGACAAATTTATCAGGAGAGTAGTGGAAGTATTTTTTTCCTCAACAACACATTCGATTTCATTTATTAAGACACATCTATATTAAAGACTGAGTCTATTTTAAGCATTTCAGATGGGCTTTAATAATGGACTTGTTGACTTTTTCCCAAGCCATTTCAGAAGGTCTGTCTTTCTTCCAGGAAAAGTTATTACTTCCCTCTAAAATCTGCAGAAATGCAGATGCTGTCAGTACAGAAACCAAGGCCTGAACAAGCCTGGATGCATGTAATTGGAGGTTCCCCAAGGCCTTTGATATTTTTGCACAGTTAATCAACAGGTAGAGTTTGTTAGAAGGCCCTTGGGCATCTGTAGATGCTGATTTTATGCCCTAAAAAAATGGGATCAGAGTAGTATCAAAAGAAAAGACATCCCCCAACAAAATTAAAATCACTACCAATATATTCAGCCATTTACATGTATCTCTGCTTCATGAATAGGCTCTGTTATCCAATATCACCAGTGCTATTCTGTCCCCAGAGCTGTGCTCTTTTGAGGAGGCTGCTCTGAATTTCTAAAATGCTATTTGGCACATGTCAACTTTATTGATGTCTGGCTGATGCCTTCCCATGCAAAGAAATACACCTTGAATGGGATTTGTTCTGCTCTAGTGTTAAGAAAAGGAGGCATAGCTTAGATGATTCATGATTCATTCTCTTTCTTCATTTGACTGCATTAGTAAACCAACAGTAAAAAATATATATAAAGAAAAATTGTAACATTAATGTCCCCTGCAAATTTTTCAGCTCTCCTAGGACATATTTCTGTGTATCCTAAATTGTGGTTGTAAGTAGGTAAATCAGCCTGTCAGCAAGACACAAAATCACTGTCCCAGATTTCAACACTGAGCTTGATACCTTGGAGACAAGACCACCGTCTGAGAATTTACAGAAGGTTAGTGAGAAATAAAAGCCAATATTCCACTGAGAAAGGTTACAATATGGGCAGAAACAACAGGGAAGCATTTTGCTTCCGTGAGAGGCAGCAGAGAGCTGAGGATTTTAAAGAGAACTCGCAGCTAAGCTACTAAGAGGGGTGAACCTTTGTTTATTTGTGGATTTATCCTCATACAAGAAGCTGAGTATTTTAAAATATATTTCCCAGTAGTCTAGATGTGAAACAATATAATCAGGCAAAGAAGAGTGGAACACTATAAGCCAGACTAAATAAATCTGCAATGATTTTATAGCAAAGGATTCCAAATTAGTCTCCAAAATATCTAAGTTGCAGAAGAATCATAAAATAAAATTTAAAAACTGTTCAATGTAAAAGCTTCGGATAGCATTCTTAATCACACAGCTGCACTATTTTAAAACAATTCTGTAAGAAACTGGGGTGGTTTTTACATTATTGGAATATTCATAAATAGTGAGTAGTACAACTAAATATTTTCTAAATGAGATCCTTCTAGATTTACAATGGATGTCTATCTCAATGGAAGTTGCCATGGTTACAGCACAATTCTGCATGGAGCACATTTTCATCACAAATTGTTACACATTTATATACAAATAGTTTGGACACATTTTTCCAAGTTCTTTTTAAATGAGAGCTACAAGGACAGCCTTGAAGGAAAATTTTGTATTTGTGCCTGGGCACAGTTACGGACCAGCTGCACTGGGAATCATCAGATAATTCAGACTGGGGTGGGCCTCAGGAGGTCTCTAATCACAGCTCCTGCTCAAAGCAGGGCAGCTTTCAGATAAGACCAGGTTACCTGGGGCTGTACCCAGATATATTCTGGAAAACTCCAAGGTTGGAAACAGCACAGCTTTTCCTGGGCCCCAGACTTGTGTGCGAGAGGGCAATGCTCCTTGGCAAACTCTTCCTCCTTCCTTGCTGTGGCTGGGCTAGAAAGCACTCCTGTACAATCTATCTGATGAGAAAGAGCTCACTGACTTTATTCAGTCAGCTTTGCTCTCCAGGCCTGCAATGAGCCTCCCTTCTCACCTTCCCGCCCACGGTGTGAGGCACAAACAGCTCGCTCTGGTCCCCTTTCCTAGAGTGGTGCTCAAAGGCAAGTTCAAAAGCATCCTTGTGTAAAGACAAATGTTTGCTGAGTGCTCAGGTGTCCTGCTGAGGAGGTGTTATCAAAACAGGTTTTTTTCTTTATTGCTCTGCTGCATTTTATTGCTCTGGTTGGATCAGTGTGCCATACTTACTGAACAGAGTGGTAGCTCCTGTACAGTCCCATCTCACAAAGTGTCTGGAAATCAGAGGTCATCTTGCTTTTCAGTGTGGGTACTGGATGATCTGTCAATGTTTGAAGTAAAATTCCACTTTGGAACATCCATATATCTAGTTTTATTGAACAGCCTCCATGGTTGCCAGTGTCTGGACAAGTCTTTTTAAATAGGCTCATGTTAAAGTCCTGAGGATTAGTTTGGGTGAAGGCTTTGTGCTATAATTTGAGGTTCAAATAGGAAATTTACCATAATTCTACTTTATGGTACCAAGGAGAAATTGAAAACAAGGTTTAGAAAAAAAAAAGGAAAATGTAGGATAACTTTGTTTAGGAAGTATTAAGCTGACAACTCTTAAATGATATTTCTATTAACTGATTGCAATACTGTGGGAAGATTTTCTGACTTTTGCTCTGTGAATTCCACCACCAGCAAGCCACAAGGATGGAGTCACTCAGTAAGTTCTCATTGTGCCTCTCTGCAATGGCGTGACTCCAGGCAGCCAGAGAACAGGTTTGTTGGGTTGGTGTTTTGAAATACGGAAAGTGTGAGGGGAAGCTCTGGTGCTGTAGAGGGTACAGAGTGGCAATATTGACTGGACTGGAGGAGTGTTCTTATCAAAGAGTAATACAAGGCTATTGCATTTACAAATTATCTGATGGTCTGCCAGTTGCTCAGTGCATCTTGCTGGAAGCAGGCCACCAATCCTCTTCTTCATTCACCCTTCTGTGACATCTTTAACTCCTGTAATGGACTTCTCCGTTTGTATAGGCTCAGACATAGTTTATTTGAATATTACTTCTGATACAACTCTACAACTCTGAGAAAGAGGATGGACAATGTTTTTCACCAGTTGATAAATTCTAAAATAAATCAGCCTTTTTAATGACCCTGCCTGTGATTCTCATGAGACAAATTTGGTTCAAGGCTTCTTGGTATGATTTAGGAGACAAGGCACAATCTTTTTTCTTCTTTTTCCCTTACTGGTCCCTGAAAAGTAACATAAATTAGAAAAACCTGCATGAAATGTGGACTCTCCTCTGAATCTGAAATCAGTTTTCAACGTATGATTATTGATGGTTGAATTGCAAGTACATCACAGAGGCAAGAAGAAAATTTACATTTTCCAAATGTATTCACATGTAACAGAAATCAGGCCCATGAGTTGTCTCTTTCTACTACTAAATATCCCCGTTGAAATTTCTGCCTATTTATAAATATGTCTGCATCCAAACACTTGAGCATTTAATGCAAATTTATCTCACATAACTGCTAGGAGGAACCCTAATCTTAGGAGAGCCCTTGGAATCCATCTTGTCTCTGTTTGAGTTAGTCTTTTGTTCCTCTTTAGGGTTTATTTAAATAACTTTTGAAACATTACAAACTAAGGCTTCTTATCACTTACCCAAACCCCTGCGAAACCCGTCACTGTGCGAAATGTTGTTATCTATGTGTCTGCACAGCATGCACAGCTCTTTCCTCATGTTCATCCAAAAAGAAACATTGACTTTGTTGTTTGCTATGAGGGCTTTTCAAAATATGCTCTGGTCAGCTCTTCAAGTGATAATTTCAAAATGAAAGTCTAAGCTTATTTAATGATCTCTCTGATGAAACTATTGTTAGTTGGCTCTGGTTGTTCTACTTTAATGTCTTGCAGAATCTTCCAGTAGGACAGAGAGTATTTTACTGGAGTTATTTTCTTTATCATTCAGCAACTGAAAAATCTAATCACTACTAAAAATCTTCTGGGCTTTTATTAAGTTAGGTCTGATTTATGTAATTTGCCATAAAGTTCATTAAAGACTTCATTAATTTTTCACCAATCTGTAACAGTCTTATCACTGCTGTTTTTATTAGCTGAGATAAAATTAACTAGGTTTGACTTTTTAAATTTGAGGGCAAGTCATTTACCTGCCCTATCACCACTTTCATAATAATTACATTTTGCTTTGTCAGATGTGAAATGGTTCTCTTCTTATCCATCAGTTCCAGTGATTAGGATCCCATATTTTAGACCAATTGCTTGTACTGACACTTTGATCTCAGTAGTTTATGTTCTCATTAGCTGACTGAGTCTTTGGTCTTTCCCTTTTCCAAAAGAATCATTGGGTTTGAGATTTCTAATGCTAAAAAGACATGGAAAATTCCCATCACCCTGCAGTTTAACCATGAACTCTGAAGGGATTGATGTCAACCTGGATTTCACTTGTCTTTGTCCATCTGTGTTTCCCAGACCTCAGTGGTCCTTTCTGGGAGCAAGGAAATAGGAAAACCCTGCAGGAAGTATGTTTCATGTCAGCCACAACCCAGGATGTTTTGTAAAACAGGACTTTTTTACTATTTTCTGCCCTCTGTTAAAATTTTTCGCTCCCCCATGCACCATCACCTGTGCTATGCCAACACTCATTTGCACTTGATTTCAAATGCCAGCCAGTGATGTCCATAAAGATTGTAATTCCACCTGGTTGGAATGCTGGACCTATTAATGGCCTGGCAAATCACCTGGGCCATTCTGTTATATGGACTAGTGCCCACCAAATCAACCAAATCTAGTAGGTGATGACCTATTTTCATTCAATTATCTAAAAATGGCTACAAGAAAGGTACAATGAAAGTATTTTCAAAGGAAAAATGAAACCAGTACCCACTCCCTTTTCCCTCCACAACTATCACTCAATAGTAATTTCCTTTAAAATGTATCAATACTTATTGGAGAAAAAACATGATCTTGCAAGAGAAACCCTGCTTTATTCAGAATTACTGCTGTATATTTCAGACTCTCTTCCTTGACCACTTGTCCTTTACACTTTGACTTGATAGAGTAAAATAGCTGTGTGAAAGGTACCAGTGGCACTTGTGTGATAACCCTGAGCCTTCTGCCACCACAATGTTTGGAGTCTTTTGTGCCAAAGGAATGTTTCAATGCACAGAGCAGAGCAAAGCTCTTGGTAGGCACGGGGAATGTTTGAGACATTCAAGTGAACTGTGTCACAGACACAGTGACCTGATAAATATGTGTGTTCTCTCTAATACCTCAGCTTCAGTGCTTTTAATCCCTACCTTTGTGAGGATTTTGATCAAGTCTCCATTTGAAGGACTTTTGAGATGCCCAGCTGACTCTGGTTCACACAGTGATTTTAAAGCTGTGTTACTTGTATGCTTTTACTAAAGAGAAGGCATGCAGAGAGGCTAAGAAGGAACCTTTGCTTATTCAGAGAGATATCCTTTAAAATTTATTTAGCAAAGAGTGAAAACATCTAAATTACCAATGTTTCTGACTTGTCCCTGTCAAAAGTTGAGAAAAACTGTGAATACAGTTTATTTGGAACTCTCATGATTGTTACAAATAGCACTCTACTGTACAACGTTTTGGGTCTGAAAACTTGGGAAAGTATGTGTCAGAATGGGAAAGAGAATCACCATCCTTCTGATCACAGTCTCTGGAGATCCTATGCTCCAAAATGCACACTCTTCTAGTAGCTACTCATAATTCCCCACACATGAAAGTTAAATTAGACTTCATTTAACATCTAAATTAAAATATCTTCTTCTACTTATGGTTCTTGGTTAATCTTTTTAAAGCTATTGTTCTAATTTTCAGATTTTCTCTAAATTAGCAATATATCATCCTCAGATTTCTCCTAAGAGGAAAGTCCTGCATCTGCACCAAGCAGCATTAACTCCAATGGGAACAGGAGCTTGCTCACACAGAATTCACAGCTTTGATGACAAAGATTTAACCTTCTGATGGTGTTCATGTCAGATTAATTAACCTGCCTGCAAGGAAATTGCAGAACTAGGATTTCTTATTGTATAATTGAAAGTTTGAATTCATAAAGACCAAAAGAAAACAAACAGAAAGAAAACTAAACAAATTACTTCTGGTTTTTTGGAAGTGGTATTTTCTTTTCTGTTGTTTCATAACTTTCTATAACTCAAAGGTAAAACACTAACATTATTGAGATGAATTCTTAATGTCAAAGAATGAAAGAATCTGTCAGCCTGCAATGAAAAATAAGCAATTTTAGCTTTGCAATGGAAAGGTAATTAAATTCTTCTTGCAGAAATACAGTTTTAGGAATACTTTTTTGCAATGCTCTTTGAGCCTTGTGGAAATTTGAGGACTGAGCACTTCTAAAATCAGAAATTAAAAGCTTTTTAATGTCCACCAGCTTTTAAGATAGCAAATCTGGAGATCCTGAAGCACTGGAGAGAGCTGTCTGTGCCTTGTGTTAGTTTGTAAAGACATTCCCAAAGCTCAGGATAGACACAAAAGCCACAGAGGAGGAAACATCCCCACCAGTTGAGCAGCGCTGCTCTGTGTGCTCTTTCTGACTTATTGCAGCAGCTCTGCATCCTTTCAGCCACTGTGCAGCTGCAGTTATCTTTTCTCATGGACATAACAGGGCCTGTTGGTGACCAGATGCAGGTGAGGCTCTGTAAAAGCATCCAGCTCCTTCTGATGCCCTGACTGCATGTCTGTGACTCCTGCTGCTGCTGCTTTTCCAAATGCCTCTCAACCTCCAAGGTGGCTGCAACCCCGCATTCTCCTCACAGACTCTTCTGTCACTGGGCTCCTGCCATCCAGACCAGGGAGATTTGTTGCTCTTTGCTACCCACAGCTACCCCACCAGTGCTATCTTAATCCACTTCTTCCATCTGTTACTTCTGTACTTGAAAAGCCCTCTGCCCACTCTCTGCCTTCAAAGAGACACTCCTCACTATCACTGTTGTTGAAAATAGAGGCAGTGGCTCAGTCTGCACTTGTCAGCAAACTCCAGCTTGGTTATCTCTATTCTTATTTTCCTTTTCACAAGTGGGTATTTTTCGGGTGGACATTTGAGAGTGACCTGAGCAAGTCTCTGCTGGAGACTTTTCTATGTCCTGCATTAATGTCTTATTCCAGCCTTACACTTGTCTTCCACCCAGAATGACAATCCATGAAATTGCTTGCTCATTTCAGTCAGGCACACCCCCATAAAGACAAGAAGTCCTTTAGGGAATATCAAAAATATACAGATTATTTTGAAACAAGATATATACAGTGAGGTCTGTATTGGGAGCAGCTGTATGTTACTCACTCTAGCTGCTGGCTCCAGAGTGCAGGTTCTTTTTCCAATGAACACTTCATCCTCATGAAAGTTTTGCTTGGGGTTCTTCAATAGCCTTATGAATATTTTAAAGTGTCTTCTAGCAGCAGTACTCTTCTTCCATGTAATTTCCCCTATGATCAGTTCTCAGTTTGGTAAATATCTTACAACAACCACGCACTCTGTATTTCAGAGAACAGCAAGGGAACACAGGTCTATCCTGTGCACCTGTAGGTTTTTCCCTGTGCTTTCTACATTGCCTGTGTTCTGAGCATGTTTTGTGGTGGGCTGTAAGAGCAGAATAGCACAGGGCTTCCTGTAGGGTGAAATCTGTAAGAGTTAGCTACTCCCTGGTGAATGTCAATGCGTGGCAATATTTTATATATTCCATTGAACAAAGCTGTTGTATGCTGGCTTTTTACTTTCCACCAGAATTCTGTCTCACTCAGCTACAGTCAATTCTCATTGTCTGTAACAGCAGTTGTCTCTAACATGTCTTATCAGACCGTCTTTCATTGGACAATCTTACAAGTTACGCTATACAACACCCAAAAGAGACAGTCAAAAAATAGATGCTCACAGGAATCTCCTCAACCATCAAGGAGAAATATCTTCTCTAGGAGAGACTTACCAAATATACAAAAACAAGGCACAGCATTATACATATTGCCTTTCCAACAATATGAAAAGGAAAAATTATGTGGTACTGAAACTGTTACTCTTAAACTCATTTTTTCCAGATGAATACTTGAGAATTTTTATGCATTCCTTTAAAGGCAATAAATTACATCAGGTTGTCATTAGAATAATTTTTAATATAGAAACAAGATATTTGAGAATTAAAATCAATAAAAAATTGGTGAAGCCTCCATTTGAATTGAATTTCAACACAGTGACACACTCACCCACAAAGGTGGTTCTTTTACTACTGTTTGTGTCCTTCTGTTATTCCTTGCATGTTTTGTACATTTAGACCCATTTTTAGCTGTGAAAGCACACAATTTCATTTAACGTGTAGCCAGAAAAGAAGCTTACATTTTTTGCCAGATCTACGTAGAATCAGCAGCACTAAGATATTTTTTTAAATAAGGTGAAAGATAGAGGGAGCCTTCAGGCCAGGAGTAGAGGTGGCTGTGTGTTCAAAGTTACTTTCAATTAGAACACCTGTCAAGTGTAACTTGTAAGTGAAACGCTTGTAACTTGTCACTAATCCTGGATTGGTCAATAATTCTCTTAGATTTTGATTGACCTATTTGCTATATATATATATATATTCAATGCTATGTATATTCATTTCTTATAATTCAGAAATAAATACTTAGCCAGGAATTCTTAATGAACATTTTGTTAATGTTTTCTAACTCATTATTTCAGTCCATAACATAACAATATAGCTAAAAGGCTAACTAGCATTTTAAAACAGTTTTATGTTTTGAGGGGTTTTTTCAGTGGGTGATTTTTAGCAATTCTGTAAGGTGTTAAATCTGGGAGGCGGGCAGAAGGTTTCATTGCTCTTAGTGTCTGGAGAGGCAGTGTTAGTGTCTCCCACTGCCAGCTCAGTGCATCCCTTTCCACTGTGAGTGGCAGAGATAAAGGGCTTCAATTTCTGTACAGTGCTCAGACAGCAGTCAGATGAAGGCTCTGACAGCGAGGGGCTGCTCCCCAGTACCTGAGCAGTCTGTAAAACCCCCAGGCTCTGGTGGTTCCAGGTTACTAATTTATGACAGGGGGAATGATACTGAAATTTATGATACTGAGGGAAGGCAGCTGGGCAAGATCAGAGGTGGGAAAACCATACCTGCCACATTTTGGAGGACAAACAGCACATGGAGTCCTGATCTTTGTTTGGAAGGAGCGGCAAAATTCATTTTCATAGACATGATAATTACAGAGGAGTTGGCAACAAGCTTTAAGGAAGCTTAATGAGGAGCTGGCAAAGCACGTGGGACTGCAGACTGGGAGATAACTGGGAGCAGGGGATAAGTGGGAATCAAGTCTTCTTTCTCTGAGCTCATTCAGAGTCTGGGTTGTGTTTCTTCTCCCACCTTTCCACTGCTTTCTGTGTGTAGAGTTGAAAAGATTACTTAAATTTCCTGTAAGAATTACCAATCCTATCTTCATTCTGCACAGAGTACCTTTCATAAGGCATTTTTGGCATTGGCTGAATCTTGGTTGTTTGGGGTGTTTTTAATTCTAATTGAAGAGAAACAACATATCAGCAGTTTTCAGACCAGCACTCTGCAAAATGCTGAGGTGAATATTTTAACTGCTCTCTTTTTTAGCAAGGCTGTCATTTAAATATGGGGCAAAAATAGGATACAGTCATTTAAACACATTTTGTGACAGACATTTTAATCCCTAGTGCATAATTTGTGGAACAGCAAGTAAAAGAGTATCTGAGATTTCTGAAGGTGTTACAGAAATAAAAAACCTTAAGAAAATATAAAATTAAGTATGATTTTGTAATTCTGATTCACTAATATTTTGAAATTTGGTGCTGTAATCCCTAAGTGGATCCTTAACATTTCCAGAGTAAACAAATGATAAATTCTATGGACAGAACTCAAGACAACAAAATTCTTTTTAACCTAGTGAACTGATGCACCTTGCAAATATTTTGGGAAGTGTATTGCATACTCAGGTCCTTTAGTCCTGAAATATTTATGCCATGAAGAAACTCATCTGATGAAAAACTTCATCCAAATCTGGTACATTCAAATTACAGCTTCCCAACTGAGTGTTATATCTGTAAAGAGCTACATCAAAACTCAGGTCTAAACACATCCAATCTTAGTTTAGACCCAGATCTAAATTTCACATTCCTATTCATAGTATATTCTATCCCTAGTGGATCAATCTCAAATCTGAAAAAAAATTGATTCTATTTTTATGTCAATATTAATCACATGTAGTGCTGTTGATTTTGAGAGCCTTTCTTTAAATTTGAATTTAAAAGTCCAATTTTGAAATTCTGTCCTGTGGTCAAATGCTTCTCTGAGCAATTGTATTGAAATAATCAATCTGTATTCCATTTTTTGAGTTATAAATCATGACTTTCAAAAGTAATTTTTCCTCAAAAATTATGTAAATCCTTGTACAGTAAATCCACATCAACTGGGATTTGGTTAGATTTGCTTTTCAAATATCTCTTCTTAGTTCTTTGCAGCTAAAATGAGAAATATTTCTATTTAGCAGTCTGCCAGAGTATTCTGGATTTTGTGTCCTGTAAGAAGGCACCTCTTACCAGAGAGTTTCCAGCTCTCTCTGGCCATGCAGACAGGAAGAGGTGCAATGCTCAGTGCAAGTTACCAGTCCATCCTGAGGCAGTGGCAGCTGGAATGTCACAGCAGCTGCAAACTCCTCTGTTCCATCCCCATTTCCAGCCTGGCTTCTCTGTCCCTGTCCTAGTTCAGATCTCACCCCAGTTCATCACCAGTTCCGGGCTCCTCGCAGACCTTGAGACCAGAGCACTTCTCATCCCCTCCATGCTCCCTCTGCTCTTTGTCTCTTGGTTTGCTGTACTCCTGGACGTGGCACACTGAGGCATGGCCACATCATTTGTTTAGTGAGGATGTGGCACTGCAGGTGTCTGCCCATCAGCACCAGGGCAAGACTCACTCACAGAAAACAGAGCCAGGCTGCCCCCACCCTTTGCTAAAGGTCAAACAAGGAGTTATCCTGGAAAGGTTTTGGGTCAGTTCTGAATTTCAGCATGACACAAAATACATGGCCTTATAGGAAATGCAGCTCGGGATGGGAAATGCAGCTCCTTGACATTCTGTTGTTGTAAAGCACTGTGGAATTCTGCCAGACAGCTATGAAAAGAAATAGTAGGTTTCTCTTTTAAGCGGGCTATGAAAAGTAGAGAAGATTATTCCAGCTATACAGCAGAACCTGGACTTAAATTAAACAGTGACAAGCTGCCTATATTTCTTAAACTCATTCCAGTTATTTAACAACATTTGTGCTCTGGTTGGATAAATCATGGAAAGCAATGCTCTGTCACAAAGGTTCTCCATTATTAACATTGAATAACTGCTTTACTAAGCACCTCTTGCTACTCCTGATAACAGAAGTAGCTGCTTACTCTCCATTATACAATTATCAGGCCCTAATCCTTTTATAGACTATAATCTAGCTTTAGGCCTTTCCCCATTCATAGCTATGCCTTAAATTGAGTTTACTTAGGAGGTGAATTATGCAGTTGTCAGTAACAAAACTGACAGCCTCATTTTTCTACTTCTCAAACAGCTAGCCATGCAAACAGACATAATATCTGGCAGGATCTTGCTATTTGTCTGTCAGCTCCACATTTTATCTTCATTGTTTGTCTAAAATACCTTCTCTCTCTAAAATAATTTACAAGTTCCTGTGGCTTCCTGAAAGCTGGGAGAGTCTGTAAAAATGCTGTCAATGTGGTGTCCAACCACACAAACTGATCAGGTTGCTGTATTAGTCTAAAATGTTTTTAAAGGAAATTTATTACCTAAAGCAATTTATCCAGAGTCTAACAGAGTTGCTGTTCTGTCTCAATTCCATCCAGAAAAGTGGTGTAAACCAAACAGAGGAAGAAAAGTACTCCTCCCTTTGAAGCCAACGTTGAACCTGAAAATGGAGATAGAAAATATGATTCTGTCACTGCCTTAGGTTGAAGTAATGCAGAACTAAAAGGCAGTTTCTGGTCTCAATAAACTTTCAAAAGAAACAGTAAGGGGGAAATTTTGTTGTTCTGCAAAGAGGAGAACTGGGCAAACTCAACCTACAGTCCAGCACAGGCTAGCAGAGATTGCTGTGTTTAGTCTGCTCTGGATGGACAGAGAGCTGCAGCACAGGGGCACATGTTCAAAAAGTGGCCATTACAAGAAATTGGGGGGTATTTAATTTTTTTTTTTTTAATGAAGATCAGACATGGCATAAGTCACTTTTCAGATGCAGATACTCCAGTGCATCATCAATGGCACTGCCCAGAACTAAGGATGATTCTGCAGGGAAGAAAATCTTTAACAATTCAGAAGGTGACAGACAGGTGTGATGTGACACACAAAATGAGAGGAAGTAAAGGCAATCATTTTTCCATCTCTCTGAGCAAGGCTGCACTCCTGCAGGTGTGTTTGTCACTATGAAAGGCATTGCTCTTCTTCAGAGTGGAAAGATCTTTTAACTTTCCAGCATTATCATTTCAGCTTGGTACTGCCCAGGCTAAATCACTTGTGTGCCTCAGATGAAAGTTTACAAATAAAGCCCAATGAAAGCAGGAGCAGGCCCACATTTCCTAGAAAACACATATATAATGGACAGGAAATCAGTCTCTGATGTTCTTAAATCCTGAAGGGCTCTCTGTTGTTCCCTCATGTTGCAGTGAAGCTGGGGGGGAGGGTGAGAAGAGCTGTAAAAGCAAAAGGCTGTGTGTCACTGGTGCTGGGATTGTGCCTGAGCAGGGCAGCAGCCCAGGTTTCAGTACAGCACTCAGAGCACCCCATGCACTGAGGCTAAATAAAGAGTTTGACCCCTGTGCTCATGAGAGACAGAAACTTCCTGTCAGTGAAAACTTACTTATTGCACTACAGACTCTGCTCAGCAAAAATCATTTCAGTCTGCATCAGCTACCAGCAGATGTTTATATTTTTTTTTTACTTGTGTGTTTTTCAAAAATACAAAGAAAATTCTGATACTTACTTTCCTGAACAGCACCATAATGCCATAGAATAAACATGTTTTCACCAGTGCTTTATCTTCTCTAAAATTAGTTTCACAATGTTTCATAATTGAGTTCAAAAGCACTTCCAGAAATACAGTATAGCTAACACAAAACCTTCATACAATCTCCTGATTTTTTTTTCAAGTGTGATGGCAAATTTTTTGCAAGTGTGACTCTTAACACTTGCCAGAATAATAATAATCTGCTTTTCAGGATACTTCTAGTCTAAAATGAGAAATCTCAGTTTCTGAAGAGTTTTAGAAACATTTTCTTCTCTTAAGAAACTATTGGAAACAACACATTAAAAAGAACTAGTATTTTCTTATAGAATGTGTGTGTATTTCTGAGTGCCAATGGCAGTTTATCTGGCTGGCCATGAGTGGTAATTAATGACAGCAATATGTTCATCACAATGTCACCTGCTTTCCCTTTTAAGTCCAAGCAGCTTTCCCAAGCAAGGAAAACTTACAAATCAGAGATCACAGAAATTTCAAAGCATAATTGCTCCAGACACTGGTTTTTCCAAATCTACTCATTCCTATGACAGTAAATAATAATAATAGTAATAGATATAGTGTTCTTGCCATTGCAGTATATTATTTCCTAATTAAAGGTCAGTGTATCTGAAATATTTTTTCAGAATCAGTACATGAAGTGCTGCTTCAATGAGTCAGAGAGTAGCAAAATATTTTGGTTCATTTTTCTCCAGCAATGCCTCAGCTCATAATAAGCATCCATTTGGTTTAGACAGCTAAAGGCGATTGCCTTCATATGGCCAAAACCAGAATGCAGGCACATACAAAAACACAAAAAATTAAGTTTGTTACCTAGAATATTTCTTGTTTTTACTTCATGCCACTGAAATATGCAGGCATCCATGACCACTCAAGTGTGATCATTTAGGAGTACTGAATATCAGTAACTTGGGAGAATCAGAGACAAATATGACCTTCAGAGATACAGAAAATTTGCATAAACCAATAGTTTGTACAATATTTTTTGTGTTACGGAACACCAGCAAGCTGCAGATCTAGATATGTTTTTATTATGTAATGATCAACATTAAAAATTCCATTATCAGAGCTAATAGCTTTGTGGTGGCTAAGGCATGATCAGAATATGCTGTCTTTATTGTCTGTATTAATGTCATCTTTCCATTTGCTGATAAGACTAAAACCTTCTTTTATTATGAGATTAGGCAGATTTGACTTTGAAGATGTACACACACTCTGATACATATGACATTGTTGAAGGTGCTTTTTCCTCCTCAAGTTTAAAATGTGTTTTTCCCCAGTAAATTGCCTGTGGTATATAATTTTTTGTTAAAGCATGTCACTGCTTTTCTTCTCAGAGGCAAAATTGCTGGGCTTTTTATTTTAATTTCCTTTTGGCTAAAACTTTAATCTATATCTCCTAAAGGCACAAGGTCTGAAGTGGGATTACTGGTGAAAATTCTTCTGGAATGACCTTCTTTCCAGAATAAAATTAAAGTTTGAGGATTTTATATGAGAGAAGGCACCCTGCTGCAGCATATCTTCCTCTTGCTGCTTTACACAAGAATATCAAAGTAATATTCCTTTAAATTTGTTTTCTATGTATAGACTTTCAAAACACACAAAAAGTCAACATAATTTTAAACTCAGTTTTTCAGTGAGAACAAGTACTGCATCATTTTTATTTTGATGTCTCTTGTATCCAACACTATTCACCAGCAGATGAACCACAGCCTTTTGTAAGCCAGAGGAAAAAACAAATAGCTCAAATCTTTCATCTTTGAACAGAAATCACTGGGAAATCCAGCTGTTGCCCCCAGCCCTTCACACAGGAGGTTCAGAGAGGTTCAGTTCTTTTCCTCTCTCTAATTCACTTGCATTTGTTAGAAAGCTATTGTTAGAAGCTATTGTTAGAAATGATGCTCTGTAAATGGCAGCAGTGCAGGGACAACAAAGCAAAAGGAAAGACTATCATTGTAAAATTTACTGGCAAATTGAAATTTATTAGAACCCCATTGAAAACTATGAATGAATGTGAAAAGAAAAAGAAAGCTGGTGGTAGAAAATCAACATAAACACAGTTAAGTCACTATACCAGAGGCAGTGGCCTCTGTTCACATAAGAAATATGTGAACTTCTCTAGAGGTTTTTGCTACATCTTAATATCCTTAGTGGTGGCTGCTAAAATGTCATTTTCTCCCTGCAGCACCAGAAAACTGTCCTTTCTTATCAAACTCTAATTTGGCAACAGCAATGCACACACACGACTTCTAGGCTTGATGA
>NW_005054298.1:26852112-26889386 GCF_000277835.1 Geospiza fortis | reverse complement strand
CAGGAATGAAGCCATTTGCCTTGAGACAGCTCCAGCTGTACCCACCCACTGGCTCAGCAGCCACAGCTGCCAGCTCCCTGCCACCAGCTCTGCCCCTATTCCCTGCCCCAGATCCCTGCAGAATCCACAATCCAATTCCAGGCTCTCATCTTCCCAGGGAGAGGGGGCTGCCTAAGCAGAGCCATCCCTGAAGCTGGCACTAACTACAGCCTGTGCTGGCACCACTGCTGGGCACTGGGTGAGGATCCTCTCCTGCAGAAGGAGCTGGCCACTCCCTCCCAGATGGGCTCTCTCCAGCAGTTTTCCACGCCAGCTCCTGGATTCCTTGTCTGCTCAAACCGCCCACTGAAATGAGGGTGATTTGCATGCACTCAGAGTGATCAGATTCCCAATCTGAGAATAATATTGAGTTAATTAAGATGCTGAATTAGAATTGAGGCCTTTATAGTTATTATCTAAATTATTATTATATGTCAATACTTTTATCTGAAAATAGTGTCTTATGATATTTGGGTTCTTAAAAGACTGTAAAAGTGTAGCTTGCCACTGTTACTATACAAACACAGATGCTGTGATCAGACTCATGAGATTGAACACGCTGACAATGGACCAAAACTCTCTGATAACAGCTGAAGGCAGATGTCCAGGCAAGCACATTGAAACCAAGTAGGAATACAGCACCAATTGCTGTATTCCCAGTTTGCCATAGCCTTTTGCTTAGGAACTCCCTGAAGGGATTGCCCCTACTTTTGCACTTAGTAGACTTTTCTTATATATAATTTTTTTAGCTATGAACAAGTAGCCTTTCTCATTGCCAAACAAACACAGGAGGAGAATAGAACTACATTGGACTGCATAGAACTACATTAGAATTATAAAAATAATACTGAACGGTCTCCTGGTCTGCAGCAAGCCAAACAGAAATCAAAACTGCAATTTGTGTTCTTCATGCTGTAGTCTCATACAGGTTAGCTTTCTTAAGGACTGGAAGCTCTCTGACAATTCTCAAATTCTTTCCTAGGAAAGGACAGCAGTGAATATATTGATCCTGGTCACACACACAGCACAGCCAGGCTGAAGCCAGAGCAAGAGTCAGGTAAGCATTGGGTACAGACATTCCAAACCCCAATTTATTAGTAGCTAAGCAAGAATTTCCATCATAGTTTTATTACTGGTCTTTATATTACCCACACACAAATATCATCTCTCAATGTATTGCTTAAAGTAGGAAGGCAGCACACCTGTACTGGATCACCCCAAAGGGGATTTCTCTTCCATCTGTGATGCCAAGGGAAGAATGTAGGAGTAGGCAGAGTTTATGTGTATGTACAACTGCTTCCCACTTTTAGAGTTCTCTATTTTGAAAGGCAGGCACTAGAAGGGTGCTTCATTCCATTTGCCTTTCTGACTGTCACTGAGCACAAAGTTGTCTTTTTCACACAACTGTCACAACACCAAGATTTCTGAGTCATAATGTTCAGCTTGGAACTCATCATTCCATGCATGATTGCTGTGCATCCTTTATTTAATTAATTTCTATTCAATTTCACCTGCCATTTTATTTTCCCAGTTTCTCTGTCTTATAAGTTTTTGCATTTCTGGCTGTGGTTTTGTAAACTATGCATCTCAGGGCAGATAGAAAGTATTGCATGGAAAGAGAAAATAGGGGGGGGAAAGCCATAGTAGAAATGCAATACAATGAAAATAAAGTGTGTTTCATTTCATGAAATAAATGGAGATCGTGCAAGAGCACCAGGGGAAAAAAAAATCAATAGATTCTGACTGATTCACTGATAAACAGAGAAGACAGTTTATGTAGCATTACAAGAGGAGAAAAACACTGTTTGGTTCAACTTCTTTTTTAAGCATTAGCACAAAGAGTTAAGCAAGCATCTGGTAAGAACAAACATACTCTAATCACATTATAGGAAGAAACACTGGAAATTTGGTGAATGTCCTGTCCCATTTTACCCATTCCACAGCTACTGAGCTTTAGATTGCTTATACCCAAGACTTTGGAAATTCTTCTATTTCTAATTGTTATACTAGTTGTAGAAGAAATAAGCTTTAATATTTTAAACTCAACCTTTTAATGTTGTAAACAATTGTAGAACAAGCAAAAGGTATAAAATGGGATCTTTTTTAAAGATATTACTGCATTTTTACAGGTAGTAAGCACACTGTAAATAACTCCTTGAAATTGCAGCCATTAAATAAGGCAACTCCGTATTACAAAGCTTGGACAAACACAGTTCTAGGAATATTTCCTGCTTTTCACTGTGCAATTGGCATTTCTTGGAGCAAAGATTTTGAATCAGTAATCAAGTAGAAATGTTACTGTGACCCCAACCTCCTCAGCTACTTAAATGTAAGTGCAGATGCTCAAGTGAAACACGAGCTATCTCTCTTCTTCAGTTGGGCAGGAATTATCACACACAAATAGGTTGAGAGTCTCTTTGCTGTTTGGCCAAATTCTAGGAATTTCTGTGCCAGATCTAGTGCAGCATCCTGGCAAAGTCTTGTGCAGTTTATTCCCAAATCATCTTGTATTGAAGCAATAAAAACACAAGGCTAGGCTAGGCTTCAGCTTGAAGGATAAGACTGCAGCTGTGGAAAAACAGCTGTTTCATCAATGTGTTCCTCAGTGGCTGGCACCAAAGGGAAAAGGGTGTGCAATGCTGAATGCAGTGACAACAGTCACTTGAAAACAAAGCTGAGAAGTATCAGGTGTTACCTCAAGCCACTAGAGAACATCAAAGTGCATTTTAAAACATGCAGACTTACCTGGTTGGATGGATTTACTGCTGAATGCTCTCTAGAGATAGGCCACAAAATTTCCTGCTTCATCATAATACCTGGGGTAATTTGTTAGGTTTGCCACCTATGCTGGCAATCTGAAGCAGTGATCCTTTAAATCCATAAAAGAAATCAATATCCAGAAGGTTTTCAAGGCTAGAATATGATGTAGTTGTAAAGCAAACAGAGGAGCAGCAGCATGAATGACAGCTTTACTAAAACATTAGGCTTCACCTAAGGCCAAAATCATGTGTAAGTGGAATAAAATTGCCACTAATGATCTTGGTCATTAATATTTAATTATGCATTTCATTATGTAAAGTTATTGTAAAGGATTTCATTAGTAACAATTAGAGTGCCTCACATCTAATTTATATGCACCTGTTCTTAATTACCATGGTATTGAAATCAATACTGAAAAATGCTTAGGTACTTTATATTCAACATCATGTCCTGTATATAACTAGGATTACAACTACTTCCATGTTATTAGCTGACAATCAAGTTAACTTAACATCTGCTAAAATATGTTCTCTTTGTTCTAAAATGAGGTCAGATCTTCCTGCCTGCAAAATCCAAGTTCCTTAGCAAAGGCAAAGTTATCAGAATGTGTATATAATTGATATTTGTAAGCCATTTAAAAATAATCTTTTTTGGTTTCTGTTGTTTTTAACTTCCTCAATCTAGAGTCTCTGTCACTATTACATAGCACAGCTATACATAATGTACATAATATAACTGCTAAGTCAGCTTTCTTGGCATGCATTACCATAAAATATCCTGACAAAGGGCTGCTAGGGATAATAATTCTGTGCCAACAGCAGGATTGCAAACCCCAGATGTTTCATGTGAGGCAACACACTAGAAGCCCATCATCAATTCACTTCTCACATATACTGGTTCAGCTTCCAAATCAATTCTTATTCTTGTAACTTTTCATACATAGCTAGGAATTCCACATGGAAAGCCCAGTTTCTAAAATATTGAAATGTGTAATAATGTTTTCTCATGTAATTAATGAAAATGTTTCTTGATGTGTATCAGTGATTGTATTTAACGAGCAATCCTTCAACAAGTACACAATCCTTCAGCAAAGCATCAGTGAGGTTTTAGAGCTAAGACCTAAAATTGCTCAGACACAGCAACAAGCACAGGAGTAGGAGAACCCTCCCAGTTTCTCTCTTTCCTCCAGCATTTTGGTTCTGAAACCCTACAGCCCACTGAGATTTCAAGCAGGTTGTTATTCAAAGCCATCAAAGCTAAATGCAGTGTGTGGTGAATGGAACCCCAAGCATGCTGGACACCTCCAGGAAGCCTGGCGTGGCTTTTTAGATTCTATCTGGTCCCTCAGCTGCCTGGCAAGCTCCAGGCAAAACGTGGCCAAGGTGTCCTCCCAGGCACCAGAGTTTTGTTTAACCTGAGGTGTACTTGACTCACCTCAGCCACAGTGCCCTTATTCTCCTCTCTTCCCTGGCCATCCTCCCACTTATTCAAGCTGCAGCAGCAACAGAGCAAGGCTCCAAGTGATTAATGGTCTTTAAACCACCTAAATCTGACCAGATCCGCAACAGAGCAAGGCTCCAAGTGATTAAACCACCTAAATCTGACCAGATCAATGTGGTCACTTGTTCTCTAAGCCAAAGCCTTTGGACACAAGCTCTCTTGCACCTGTCCCATAACTCACAGTATGTTCTTCCCCTCTGAAAGGAAAATAAGGGAAAATGAGGAAACATCATAGCACTCATGTGGTTCCAGGAAACAGTCTACACAGCATTTACAATTCAGCATTTACAATTCAACAGACCCATGATAAAATAATACACAGAATTAACAGAATCAACCTGTTTTTCACCGGAACAAAACCAAAAGTTACCAGTTATGACTTACAGGTGTGATACATCTATAACAAACCATAGCATCTTTTTAACATGAGAATGGAGTTCTCCAGCACATTCTCTTATATAAAGATTTTCTTCCATGCCTTAAATATTTGCTGGCATTTCAAGATGATGCCAAAAATTTTGCCTATGAGATTCACAGGGTGATAGGGGGCAAAACTGTCTTCATAGGATGAGTTTAGCAGGAGGAAACTTCAAAGAAAAACTGACTGATGTGGCAAATACATGGAAAGCTCAAGAACAAAGCAATACTCTCAATTGTGGGGAAGTTAGGATTTGGATCTGAACACTTCAGACTTAAGTAAATACCAACAAACCAAATTAGCACAGGCAAACAACAGCTAAGGTTTGCTTCTAGTGCAAATTAAAGGCTCTTCTTTAGGTTTTTTTTTCTGAAATATGACTTATAGATGCTCCATTTGCAAGCCATATCTTAATTGCATTACTCTGATGTTCTGGCTTTAATGCATATTTTTAAACATGAAGGTGGCAGCCTAATGGCGTTGCTGTAAAATTTTTATTTAAATTATTGTTTTGTATCCATTTCTTTAATTATTTTATTTAAAATAGACATTCAAATGAAGAGTCCTGAAAGATCACTTTGTTCAGAAGGACAATATCCACAGTGCAGAAATATCTGCAATATAATTACATTGTCAATGTATTTTAAATTTTGCAGCTAATTGCAGTTTATCTTCACAGAAAAATAGCCTAGATAAAAATAATTGTCAGATATAATCAGAGAATCTACTTAAGTATCTTGCTCAAATGTGGTAAATGCTTCTTTAGGGCTTGGTTTAGTGCTTGTGAAAGACTAAGGAAGCGAAGCAGGTAAGATCCTTGCACTGGATAAGCATTCCACCTTTTATCCTCCAGCTCACCACAGACTGGTTGTTTCTACTTCGGGGACTTTCCTGCATAAACTGCTACTTATATTGGATGTGTAGCACTTTAGTGACATGCACAAATTATGTATCCTTCTCCCCTTCCCTTTATATAGAATCCCAGCTTTGTGATGCAGGACAAGGCTTTTGTCTGGTTTGGGATCAATCACCGAGACTCTTTTGCTATAAAGTGATTGGAATTATTCATTAATCTTCCAGACCAGTAGGTTTGTCTTCCATGAAGTAAAATTGATTTCCTTATCTGAGCTTGTGAAGAAGTGGGATGTGCACCTTTCTTGATTTATAGCTCAGGATGGACAGTAATGGAGAAGCCTTGGAGCAGCAGCTTTTGGGACCCCAGAACTGACAGGTCTTAGTGCAACAGCCTGATATTTACTCATGGGTGGGCTGCATATTGCACTAGATAGCACTATGAAAAGAGATATTTAAATGTGGAGAGAATAAATCCTTGGGGAGCACTAGCTTTTCTACAGATTTGCTTTATTCATTCTCTTCTGGAGAGCTTCATGACAGTTTATAGTGCACAACAAATCTCCTTGGATGCAAGAGGGGCAGATTTATTCCACCATGTTTGAATCACCTGGGAGAAATAGAAGCAACTTTGAGTTGAATTACTGAGTAATCGACAGCTTCTTTTTCAAGGACCAGCAGACCCAGGAATAGATAGCATTTCCATCAGAATCTTGCCTATTTTCTGGCCAGATTATAGCAAGGAGCATTGGATATCTGATTAATATCCTGTGGTGGATTTTACCAGCTCCCTGGTACTAGCCCTTCAAACACTCAAGACCTTTTCAGAGTCTTCTGTTCATAATATCAACTCAGTTATACCTCATATCCCTTTGGGGCACTACAAAAAGGGGTCAAATCATGCTTCTCCTCTTTGATTTAATGAAGATCTGTGGCATTTTCCTGTCTAGAAGCTAACATTTCAGGAGCTATATTGTTTCTCATTCCTTTCCACATGTAGTCTGGGAATGACTATGCAGTCCTTACACAGCCACAAACACAGATTCTTGGATCAGAGCCTGAAAAAGAGGGTCTGTATTACTTTGGATTTAAACTTTAACCTTTTATCCACAATGTACTTTGCAGTAAAAATGCAAATCATTTAAGCCTGGAGTATAATTAGAGTCCCAGACCTAGACACCAGATCCCTATGGCTGCTGAGTAATTTCTTATTTTGTCCATTTTTCTTTCCACTAAGATACCAAAAGTACTGCATTAATGTGCTGTGGACAGAAAAGAAACAGAGATAAATCAGCTTTGTATACCACAGTTATTCCCTGGTCTCCAAAATAATTACTTTGAAAGCCATTTTTCTTACTGTTTGCTCCTCCATTCAGAACTGTCTGCATAAATAACAAGGCTTTGCATCTTGATATTACTATAGCAGGGCATAAGCTCTGCTACAGTAAAGTTTACTAGTCACTGTCTGTGTAAAGATCCTTTTTGCAGGTTTCTTTCACATGGTTAGTTAGAAGAAGCTATAGGGAGTGTAATTGCATGAGTATTACACCAAGAAACAGAGCAGGGAATATGTGCCACTAATGACAAAGTATCAAACCCCCAAAAGAGCAAAATCTTTCTAAATTTTTATTCTAAACTTAATTCTGTTTCTAAATTCTATTCCTCGTTTAAATCACATTGTCCTTTATCCCTTACAAACACTAGTGATTACAGTGAGATAAACATTTCACAGAGGTGTTACCCAGCAGGTGGTGTCACAGGCTATGAGTGCTTCCAGCAGCTGGAATAAATATCTGAAATGTAAGTCAGATGCTGGAAAACGAAAAGCTTTAGAAGTGGGTTCTAACGCCGCTTGGGATCGCAGCTCTGGGATCTCTGACCCACAGACATGGTAATTTGGGATCTCCTGACACAGTGGTTTTGTAATTTCTGGTAGCATCAGCAGGATTTAGCTAAGCATGCAGGGAAGGAGTCTGAAATAAATACCCTCCGTGCTCAACACAGCCAGGATATGAAGGTCACCTCAGGGGAAAAAAATCAATGTATGCCAAGGACAAAGGGCCAACACACAATATAACATATTATTATCCCAACCCACAGTGCTGTACACATCTTACTGTCAACACATGCTCAGAGAAACAAGAGAGATGGAGTGAAATCCCTCTTATCACAGTTGTTCGGTAAGAAAAGCAACTGGGAACAACTGCATTCCACCAGGGAGAAATCTCAATCTCCTATGAAATGGCTGACAACTGAGTTGTCTTAGACCAGGGCACAGGAGGAGAACCATAAATAGATTTAACTTTTTACAGTCCATATTTACCTATCTCTTTGATAATTGTTATTTATCTCAATCTTCTTATTATCACAAAATCTACTATGTGTAGTTTTTAAAGTTATAAGCTGGTGGTGTGCTAGATGGAGTTTGAAGGATTTGCTAAAACTCCAGTAAATGAAAACCTGAAAAGCATGAGGTTATAATCTGGATTATGTTTTATCTTCATTTACCACATTTTAACAGACTTTTAAGTTGTGGTAGGAGTGGCTGCAGACTTGGTCCCTGCAGGACACACAGGGTACACAGCACATGAGGCATGAACTCATTCAGCTCTGCAAATAGAGAAAGGCTGAAGCAACTGTGCCATTTCAAAAGGCATTGCCCAAATTCCTCTGGGGGAGAATTGCATGGCTAATGAACCACACTAATATTTCCGAGTGCTAACTTCTTAGTCTCAAAAAATCATCATTTGGTGATGATCAGGATGAGCGAGAAGGGTGCTTTTGGCAGTACTTCTGAACAAAAGAACAGAGCAGTTGAGAAAATACAGCTTTGGTACTTCCCATTTGCTTTGTCAGCCTAACAAAATCAAGATAAAATTAGGTATTAAATACAATTTCTATGGGGCTAAAGAGGAAGGTCTTTATTGTCCAAATGCCAGCCTTGAAAGAGAAGGGAAAGCCAACTAAGAGTGCAAGGTAAATTTCTGCACAGAAAAAAAATCAATGAGCTATGGCAGTTGTCTGAAAACTTTATTAGTTCAATGAATCACATTTATATAGACACTAATAATTATAATGTAAATAAGGCAGTCAGAGTAATGTAAAATAGCCCATCATATAATGCTGAGTATGTCAATGTTATTACCACAGTGTTACAATTACTGAAGTTTAATAGAGAAATATAAGACACACATAGAAAGTAATTGAGATAAAAGAGCACAGTAAATTGGTATAGTACTGCAGAGAGTGATGAGCCACACTTATTAATTTCAGCAATTACAAACCTACAGAGCAAGTTCTACTTCTCTTATCCCAATGAACGATTGTGTTAAAGCAAATAGTCCACACTCCTAATGGAATTCCCCTACTTCATAAAACCGGAAGGTTTGTTAAACATCCCACCTGGATTTTCTGCAATGCTGTGCTGCTTGTACTTGAGCGTTTCTTCTGCAGCATTATTTGCAGAGTGGGAAATTCCTTGAAGTGCTGTAGAATGTCTCTGCACTTTGAAGTGTCTGTCATGAGTGTGGCAGACATGTCATCAGCCTGCCTCAAAGCTAAGGACCTCCACAGCTTTTTACAATAAATAAACCAGTTATTTTTGTGTTCCCCTTACTCTAAAAATACCTCTCCTTTACCATTAGTGTCTGTCATGAGTGTGGCAGACATGCCATCAGCCTGCCTCAAAGCTAAGGACGTCCACAGCTTTTCACAATAAATAAACCAGTTCTTTTTTGTGTTCCCCTCACTCTAAAAATATCTCTCCTTTACCATCCCTGAAGTTAGCTCATGTGTTCCTGCCCTTTTGAGTAGCTTCTTCAAAGAGAGATAAAAAAATTGATTGGCTGTCAAAACAGCATTCAAAAAGAAGAAAAGAGAAAGAAAAAAAAAAGAAGGAGAAAATAATCCAGTATGACACAGTAGTGTTCAAATTTCTACATGTCAAGGAGAAAAGGTAGGGCTGACATTTTGTATAACCAAAATAATTGTCATTATAAGGAACAAGTCACATCCAGAGAAATACTAAAATTGTAGCAAGAAATTCAGCCTGGTGGCACCTTGGCATGGTTTACATCAGACATTTCCTGGAGAATTTCTATTGGAGAGGGCAGGGAGGGGCTCTGTGTCTAAGGAACAGAGGACTACCTGATCCAGTTGGCTTTGGAAATCAGCTGGATGAGATTTTATGATTGATCAGAAAATGCACAAAATGAAGTGTTGATATGGTAGGATACTGAGCAAAACCCTTGCTGAGCTGCTCCTTGCAGAACTCACACATCCTGGGAGTTCTCCTGCTTGTACAGGTGTCTGTGACTTGTCTAACAGCCCCATAAAAACTCTCTGACCTTATACACTACTGCTTTGTGATTAGTTACCTGGTCTTAAAATAGTATGAAAAATTAGGGTGACCTAATTTTCCACACAACCACAATATCCAGCAATTAATTTTTCTGCTCCCAAAACAATAATTCCTCCTGCTAGTTGCACAGGTGTTCCTTCTGTGGCTTCTTTTTCACACCATCTTCCTTAACCCCAGAGGACTGCAGAGGATTCTCAGCCTGACTGCTCCACAGAGCAGCAAAAAGTCTGAAAAGAAAGCATAAGATTTAGTGTCTCAGCTGGGAGCCAAGGGAAAAAATAAATATGCAGGTATCCTGAGATGCTTCAATGCTTTTGATGAATGAAATTGTGCTGTGAATGAAATACTGTCAAAGAGAGAAGGAAACCATTTTTAAATGTTTGCAAGTTCAGTTTAGTAATTAATACTTTGCATAGATATTACTAAGGAACAGTTAAAGCTGGGTGAGACCAAAAATACCTGTTCTGAATTTGAATTTTCAAAAGCAATTGGAAGCACAGTTAAAAAGGATTATGTGCAAGTGATAACAGCTGGAGAATTCATTAAAGTAGAATCTCAAAATCTTTTGACTTGAAGAACCTCTTCAGTATCGCATTTAATGACTTTTGCAGCATTCTTAGGATTTACAGTTTGAAACCTTTAGACTCTGGGAAAGATCAAAGTCTTGTGCCTGTTTTACAGTATCACCTATGAGTCTGAATAGAAGGAAAAAATATGTAAAGCTGGGAGAGGGAATTGTTGCTGGGACATGGCTATGCATTTTCCTGCCACTGTAGGAATGCACAGATTATCAGTCTGGGTCGCTTTGTCTCTGGAAGAAATTCAAGAATTCACCTAGACACCTTGTTTTTCCAGCTGCTTTTCTTCAAAGGCATCCAAGTGAGTTCTGCCAGCATAAATCTTTCCATGAAAGAGCAGCATCTGCATCCTGGCCCATAATACTCACAGGCTTTTACAGGCTGCTTCGTGGAGATGAGGAGTCCTGTCTGATGAGGTAAAGAAGCAGTGTCAGTTGTTGTAGGGCTCCTCTAAAACTTGTAGCCAGGATGAGATATTTCAGGAGCACCAGAAGAACTTCTTGCTCTTATCAGAGGAGTCTTTATGTTTCTCTGTGTCAGCTTGAACAGAATGTGATAGCACAAGCTGCTACTGAGAAAGCCAGATCTGTCATATGAAAAACGATTAAGCACTTCTTCAAAAGTGTGCTTACATCTCTTTTGATACAGACCAATTCCTAGGATTTAATAGAGTAAAATAAAAAGTTGAAATATACTTCATATTAAAGCAGAGTCAAAATTTTAAAAAGGCATTAAAGTTTCTTAAATGAGCTATTTCAAGCTTGAGAGCATTTTCCAAATTGCATTTCAGATACTGAAAATCTAAATTTTTTTTCACACTGGTTCATATTTAAAAGGGAGATAGAAACCTTGAAATGTTTCATATGATGGAAATCCTTTTTCCCCACTAGGTATACTTTTATCTTTTATTCCTCCCCCTGCCCCACCTCACTCCAAAAAACACCAAAAAATATAAAAGGAATCCATTATGTTGGTCACTGAGGTATTCATACAAAAATTAAAAGGAACTTCACCTTTTTATAATATAATTATGCATGAATTCCCTTTAAAGTCTGACCCAGTATCTGCTGACTTCAGAACAGACCTTTTTTGGATGAGACTAGTCACTGAAGAGTTTGGATGATATTAGTCACTGAAATGCAGATTCTGTGTTACCAGACTCTCTGCCTATATTATGAATCTTAGGTGAAGTCACAATTATTAGCTTGAGCCCACAACAAGCTTTACAAATTACCAAAGTATTATGAAGTTATAGCGGTATATTATCTCTTAAGTGTTCAAATCTCTTCAAAATTCTCTCTCTCTTATTATGAATGATGTATAAAAATATTGTTAGTTCATAATCAGGCTGCAAAATTTATACATGAAAGAGCATTTATTTTTTGAGGAGCCTTGCACTAAGTTGAAAAAAAAACAAAACAAAATAAGAAAAATCTGTTTACCCATAAAATGAATGCATCAAACCTTCAGATTTAAAAGAAAATGTCATAAATGCAGAAACTTACAACACTTGCATAGACAAGAAATTTCCTCTAATCTACTGCCAGTTTTATCAGTGTTATGTTAAATGATCCTTTCCTGCATTTGCTTCATTGAGTCCTAATAGCATTTGTCTTTAATTCTGAATTGAAATTATGTTAGCATGACAAACACTAGAAGATAATTCTGCTGGGGATTATTTAAGAGGAACTTGGCAGAGCAGCTTTTAACAATACTTAATCCTGGAACCTTACCCATGACCTTCATTAACCAGAGAAACATCCCCAATTACTAAAAAAGATGAACTTGAAGCGCTGAATTTTACCTAAAAGCATGAAAAACAAAAGAAAACAAACACCAAAACTAAAGAAAAGCAGGGGAGAAAACAAGAGAGGAAACCTATAGGGGAGAAAAACACCAGTTTCCAAACCCAAATAATTTGTGAAGGCCAAATACAGGACAAAAGCCCCAGATGTGAGGCGACAGGCTGTTCCCCAGAGGTCAGGTCAGGGACAGTGGCAGTGCTGCTGCTCAGCTGGGTGCCAGCTCAGGAGGCACTCTGTGCACCAGGGCACTCTGTCCTGACAGAGGGGTGGCCCTGCCGGAGCACGCACTCAGAGCTGCCGGTGCTTCCCTGAGGATGTTGGACAGGACGTGCACGGCTGCAATTCCCAAGCACGCCCTCCCCCTCTCCTTTCAGAGGAGGCTCAGAACAGATGAGGCTGGGGCTGTGTTTTCCTTGCCTGTGACAGATTTGCACAGTGTCATAAGCTTGCTGCGCTTGGTTGTTTTCCTTCTATCAAAAGAAAGATGTTGCAGAACTGTTTAGAGTACAAATGAATCCCTTCCCCATATGTTGCTATTTATATTTATATCCACTCAGGAGACCCAGCAGACCTGGTTATGGAGCAGGTCCTTGTTGTTTGCAGCTCCTCCTCTGCTCATAAACATTTAAGTGCAAACAATTGGATATGGCCACGTCTGCACTTAAACTGCTTGTTGTAATTTCACATCAGCTCCTACTCCATACCAATTTTCTAGGCAACATATTACAGTATCTGCTCATGTACTTTGTGCAGACTGTGTAGGAAGCAGCTTAATCTAAAACATCTGTGGCAAGATGAGATGATCACATAAACATAATTTCTTGCAGAGGTTCTGTCTATAAACTGCAATGAGGTATGTTTCCACTGCATCAGCACAATCCTACCTTTGCATTTACCTTTTATCATCCAAATGGAGAACAAAGGAAAATACAAGAGGAAAAGTCAAATTCCCAGGCACATAAACACTATGTTCAGACAGAAACTGACAAAGCTCTGAAAATTATGTCCCTAATCTGAAAGCTGTTCAATAAACTACATTAATTATCACTGCTGAGTATCTGTTTATGTGCCTAAATTCCCAGTAAGCCATATGGAAAATTACTTTCTAATGTGGAATCACCAGAGTTTTTTGATTGTGAAAGCTCCACACACACACTAAACTGTTGCAGAGTAAGTCAATAATCAGTGAGCTGCAATTTTCAGAGCCTAATGGATTCAATAGACACCTAAGGGATATCTCAGCTTCAGCAGCAGCATTGTGCTCCATCACATTACCCTGCAATAGGAACGACTCACAACACAGTCTCCTAAAAGAGGGTATAAATTATCCTTGTAGCTGAGATTTACCCTTCAAGGTCAGTATCCATGCCCAAGCAATTTCTCTTCAGTCCTGCTCCTCAGGCACTTTACCAAAAGATAGGAAAGGTGCTCCATATCAGGCATGTTCCAGCTCCGAAGGTACCTACATGCAGTTTCATCTGCACATAAAATACAGTACAGAAGCAGCTTGCCATCAACACACAAATAGCTTCTGTCAGCAAACATGTTAATTACCAAAATTTGTGTTCCAAGGCTTCCCATGTTAGTTCCTTAAAAAAACTAAGCACATTAGCTGTTTTCTCATTACATCATTTTGAATATGAGAATGAATGCAAGTTCCAACAACAGTCTCAGGCACTAGAGAAGGGCATATAATAAAGATTCACCTAATAGCTGAAAAATCTCACAAACAAAAGAATCCCTTTTACACAAGAAAGTGCTCTCTGAATGGAATATCTGCTAAACAATGCATGCCCCTGGAAGTCAGTGGAGCATTTAGATCCCCTGCTTGTAAGATTTTATAAATAAAAATCTAGTAAATTCTTGGAATTTGTAGCCTTCTATTTGATCCTTTCAGTCCTGAGTGTTCTTTGCCTTCCTCGCTGGAACATAAGCAGAAGAGTTACATACTTGTATTTCTAAATGCAGATGAATATTTTTCCCTTTATTAGGATCCACCAAACTGGATTCAATAAGTAAACTACTCTTAACTCCAAATTAACTATAATATTGTAAGTCAGACTATCAGAGACTGGTGTAAATGCAAACATGTCAAACGGATAAGCAATCCATTGGCTTCTGTAATTTTAACCAATATAAATTAATTTTTGGGGGCAATATCATAATTCCAAGAAGACTATAGGAAGTAAACTACACTGGCTTCAGCAGTTGAAGTAGTAAAAGGAGTAAGATCAACAGGAAGCAAACTTGAGGGAAGAAGGCTCATTTTCAAACCCCAGAACTTGGTTCTATGCCCAAAATTGCACTGAGGACACAATACTGTCCCCCGCTCATGAATTCCCTTCTTCCAACTTTAGGAAGCCCGGGGTTAAATGATGATAAAAACCCATGCATGGTGGGAATGCCTGTGTTCCAGATGGTTGTGCAGGAGGAGGAGCACTGCCCTGTGGTACTGGGCTCAGCCTCAGCTCACAGTGAGATCAACACTCCTGTGCTCGGTGCCCAGGCAGAGCGTCCCTGGCAAGGACAGGTTCCTGCACACACAGGCACCAGCACGTCACATCCCCACAGGCATAATCACTGCCTCTGCACTGGGGGGAGAAAAAACTGTGAGAATAAAACTGGAGGCCAAAAACTGCCTAGAGCCTAAACACTGGCAATGATTTCGCTTTTCTATTTAGGATAGAAAGGAAGGTAGGAAGTCCTATTATGTGCAGGGAAGGAACAAAGTCCTTGAGGCTCATTGGTGAAGTCTATGAATTGAAAAGTACTAATTTAACACAAGGGTAGTAAGTGGAATGATGGCATCTCTTCAAATGAACTCATAAACTAAAATGTATTTTACATTTTTAAGGGAACATTTTTGTTGTTTATAAAGAAATTAAGAAAACCAAAAACCTCTGAGTAAGACATTGTAATTGGATTCACAGGTTATAACTGAAAGCTTGTGTTAAATGAAGAAAATAACAGCTACAAAGGTTTTGAGCCTAAACTGAAAACTATAGCAAAGTCAGTTTAGTTCTTGGCAACTCTTCTAAGGACACATTGACTGATCTCTGCCCACATGAAAGAAGAAACTATACTTAGTGCCTTCAATAAATTGAAGCTTTGGATATTCCAAGAAGGTGCAGAGAATATGGGAGAAATGTAGATTCTTAAAAAATGCCAGGTATTTCCTTCTGCACAGTTACTGTGCTCCACACAGCGAATGCTGGATGTGATGCTCACAGTATATGGAAGAGAAGTCAGACCAGGAGAGCCCTTCTGGCCTTTAAATGGAGATATACCTTAACAACATTTTAGGGGACTTTGGAGCACAGGCATCTGGACAAAACAAGTTTTGTAAGAGTATTCTTTTGCACTATAGTTGTGTATTTAATAAGACCTCATACTTACCTTTACTGTAAATTAGTATCTGTATCACAGTACCAGGCTGTTTCCCACCTGCTTTTTGTTGCTTTTTACTTCATATTTCTCTTCCTTCATATTCTTTTCTCCAATTGCTTGTCCTTTTCCACTGTATTGTCCCAGTGACATTCTTTCAGTCTTGCATATCACAGTTCATTTTGTTTCCTGTTTCTTTTCACCATCATCATGAAATAGATACCTATCATGTGGCATTTTGCTGCTCTGCCTGCACTACTAAACTTATTTTATAGCTGAGAAATTGGCACAGGCAATAAATAATTTGCTGGTTTACTTGGGCACCTTTAAAGTATGTCTCAATGCTAAAACCAGAAAAGAGATCTCCTGCCTTACTGGACAAAGCCCTAATTTGAATGTTTTTCTTCTCTTTTACAAAACTGAAAGAACTTTATTACTTTTAAACTATTACTTTATAAATTTTAAATACAGCATACTCCCACAGAAATAAACATCCCACTTCTTCAGTGAGAGATCTGAAGAACAGTTTTGGGAGGCCTTTCTCTCGTTCCCCAGGGCCAGGCAGAGCTGTCAGATTCTCTGCCAGGGTTCAAGTTAGTCAGTGAGCACACTGGCACCACTGCCCTGAAATTGAAGTTCTTTTAAAAACTACACCCTAAATCCACTCCCACCTTTTTCGTACACCAGTTGAGTTTCATTTCTGTGGTTTTCTTGTCTGCATTAACTTGTCATGCTATATCCCAAATTAGACATGGACCTGGCTTCCAATGCATTCTCTACAGAGGATGCAGAAGACACAGAAGTGTCTCACAGAACCCACTGATCATGCTGTGATTTATTAAGAAATAATGAAGAAACTGATTGGTATTAGTTTCAAAACTTTGAATTGAACCCTTTGAGAATGGATGTAATTGGATTGCATGATATTATAAGTTAGCAGATTTAAAGAAGACTTCTTTAACTTTGGGTTATATTACAAAATATGCTGAAGATTTTTATTTAAAAAAAATAAATCAGGCGGCCATTTCTCTGTTTGTAAAGCCAAGACAAGCAAGTTAACAACTTTAAAAAGCTGAACAATGACACACCTAGCCAGCCTCATCATCTAGTTTGTGAATTAAACAATTGTTTATATGTGTGACATTCTCACTACAAGTTTAAATCACATTTATTCATTGAACAGCAATTCAAAGTGGAACCACTGACTGAAAATATGGAGGCCCTAATCAAAACTATTTGTAGACAATTGGTACTAAAGTAACTTTATCAAGAATTTATCCGTGGGAAAAGGAAATTATCTGATTATCTGGTAATATTTATACCACCACATTTTACTAGTTAATCAAATAATAATTAATTTTTTCATCTGAAACTTTTATTACTGAAAATTGACATGTGTGTGTATTAAATAGGGTCTTGTTTCATAGCAGTGACAGATTTTTTAGTGCACAAGGAACTGTCATGACTTTAAATCAAGCTTTCACGGAATCTAACTTTTCACTTGTGCCTGCAGAGGGTCATGATTTTTTTTTATGCCTGTATGAAATCACAAAAAGAAAGTAATTTTATTTTGTAAATGAGCATTTATTCCTCTTAAAGCAAATGGTCGACCTTGTTCATTACCACAATTACTGACCTAGCCAGAATTAAATGAACTCTGCATTTAAATATTCTGTAAACAGCAATGAATAAGGGCACATAACAGCAATTTAAATGCATCCATTTTAGTGGAGTATTATAAAAGAGAGACTTACTTCATATTAGAAATAATTTCCTGCCCAACTCAGCATCTTTGCATTATCTCCTGTGCTTATTTACTTTTCATGTCATTAACACTGTGGCTTTGCCAGATCTTTTTTTAAATGATAACATCAGCTTCTCTCAGCCAAGAATCTTATTTGACATAATTGCTTCTCATATTTGAACTTTTTGAAAATTAATGTCGATTTGGCACATTTCTGAGGTGATGCTGAGGACTTTCTAGACAGCCAGAATTAAAATACACTTCCAGAAGAGCACTGGTAAGCAGTTCCACCACCAAATGAAGGTTCCTAATTCAGCTGGTGACACTGACCAACACTAAGCCACCAAGTCCATCCAGGGGACTTCTGAATTCAGTGGAGATAGTCAGGTTCTGTTAAACTAGAGGCTGGGAACACTGAGGGTTTCTGGAATAAAAGATGGGGAAGAAGGTTCATCAAGCATTTAGAAGCCTTCAGAAACAACAGCTACTGAATAAAAATATTATTATGTTATAGTATTGCTATTATGGGACACTGACAGGGATGTGCACTGATTCTTTCTCACCTTCCCTGAACTCAAGTTGTGGCTGTAAAATCATGGCCAAATGCATCCTATAGGCAAGTCTGAGTATCTGCTGCTGAAACCTGCCTATTCCAGCCCAGTTTGAGGGCCATGCTGCTCACTGTACATCCCATATATTCTGGTTTACAACATCCACTGCCCAGAATCAGGAAATCAAAACATCCCTTCCTGCTTTTGCCGCAGGGCAGCTGCAGTTCAGGCTGCTGCTGTAGCAATGTGTAGCCCAGGTTCTGAAAACCAGCTGCTCTGCATTAGTATCAAGGCAGGCTCTTGTTTGGGCACTGTAATCAATGCAAATGCATCCTGGGTAGTTCTGAAAATAGCCATGGATGTGTGGGAGTACAGAGACATTAAAACCACCCTTCTTAAAGTCATCTGTAAATTAGCTAAGATAAATACAATCAAAATCTAACCTAGAGATTCTCTCTGGGAAGATTTGCCTATGAATGTATTTCATGTTTAGGTCTGCTGAATCCACTACAGAAATTGCATAACTTTATTTTGAGACCTTATCAGGTGGTCCAAATTTCCTCACAGCTCAGTTGTTGATTCTATAAAGTTATTTACATGCTTTAGACATCTTGATGAGAAGCCCAAAGGCAAAAGATAATGTTCCTAGGCTTTCTATAAACATTAACAGAGAGGTAGGACAGTTATAGGACATGGTTCAGAATAGCAGCTAAATTAGGTTCAAAAGGAGCATGAACATTCCGTCTTCCTTTGTGACTCTCAGAATTTTAGTTAGATGGCACAGTCCAATACTTAGGAAAGACAGAGGCCTTATGTTATCCCTGAAATTTCAGAGATGCCCCAGGTATTACAACAGCACTCAAAATATGGTAGCACAAGCCTAGAGCCTTTTATAACTGGCTTGTGTTGCTTTTGCACAGGTGGAATCCCAACCTGGCTCCCTCAATCCTGACATCTTCCTGAAATTCTTCTGGAGTTGGTGATCTGAAGAGCCCTGAAATGTTGCAACATCTTCAGAGTGGTTTGCAGCAGGAACCCCAGGAGCACACACCCACTGCAGAGAACCTGGTAGGGAATTTCCACGGGCCATAAATGATCCTCACTCCCTCAACAAACAAAAATTAAGGTCCTACCAACTCAGCCACAGAACAGGTCTGCTGTTCATAATTTAGGGAGCAGAAAAATGCTCCACTGACAATACTTTATGACCTTTGAAAAGACAAATGTCTAGGGTCTCAGACCTTCTAGCTGCTTTATATGATAAATTCCTTGACAGATTGCTCTGGAAATTTGGTGCTTGGAAAGCCAAGGTTCTTGTTTTGGAGAATCCTTTGGGTTATGGCAGTGACAACGCTTTTCTAAACCTGTCTCATTTTATCCAGCATTAAGAAAGGGTCTAATATATTTCATGGCACTGTGTGGCATAATTGCTAGTGGCTTTTTTCCTCTGACTCTTTCAAAATGAAGAATGTTACTCCCATACAGCCTCGCAGGCTGTGCATCATTAATGACCATCCAGGCCACAGCTGTGTATTTATTTCCATGCACGGTTTCATGCTGTCTCTCTGAAGTCTTTGCTTTTTAAAGTCATTCAGTCTTCTCTTGAAAATGTGAATAAGAGACCAGGTGATTTGTTCCCAAAAATAATCACATTCTGCAAGAAGTCTCCATGCTGGTTTTTCATACACAACTCTTACCTCTAAGGACAGAAGTACTTTTTAAATCCAAGTGGTAAAGCAAGTCAAAGACAGGAAGGTGATTCAACCATGCACTCACATTAGGATGAGATAACTCAATGCTTTCATACTCCAGGATAGCTATTTCATTATCTTTTGCTTGCAAAGGGAAGCAGCAGTTCTGATTAAACACTATTTTATCTGTGCTCTTTGTAAGCATAACTCGGTGAAGATGATGGTGTGATATGGCTGAGGTTTGAAGGCTTGTGCTTAAGAGCCATATATCTTTAAGGCTTGTACCTTACATGGATTCTCTCCTAATTAAGAACACCTGTAGAGGCCTGACCAGACCCTGTGGTTTGCAGCAAAACTGCCGAAGGGCTCTGAAAAGGCAGAAACTTTGTGTTGTCTTTTAACCTAACTTATAACAGGGTTCAAGCCTGTGCCAAGCAGAGTAAAACTATATAATTTATGAGCCATGAGGGCAGCTCTGGGCCCCTCTGAGGTGATTTTTATCAGTGCAGTAGCATAAACAGTTCTCCTTTACTTGAGCATTGGGAAGAGGGAGCAGTGGAAGGCCTGCAGTATAAAGGGGATCCAGCCTGTGCCAAGACCTCTGTAGCCCACGGACAGCCAGGTAAGTGTGTTTGCACTGCTCTGCTTTTTGAGCAACAGCTGAGAAAATTGTGCAGTGTGCTGAGGCTGAGCATGGGCTGTGTGCTGTGGGACTGCAGGAGCTGCGCTTCAAGGCCAATGATTCGCTTTTTGCTGTTAAAATTTTAAGCTTGTTACAGAGGATCTACTTTGATTCATTGTCTGCCTTTGTCTTGGAAGGTTCAGTTGTGCCAAACCTCACCAGTGGTGTAATAGAACTACCCACAGTATTACAAACTGCTGTACTTGGCTGTAATGATGGGTTTGGACCCTTGCTCTCTCTGGGTTTTGAAGTCGTATTCCTATGAGCAAGCAGGTGTTACTTAAGGACTGGTCCTTAGTCAAGAGCAAAACTATTAGATATAAGGAGAACATGTAAAGAATTAACATTTTTTGCTATGTATTAGTAATGTAATTATGTATAAACCATAAATGTGCCTTTGTCAAAATGACAATATGGAACAGAACTCAATCTATTAATGTTTTCAATTAGGGTTTGAGGGGCTTTAGGACATTTAGATAATATTACTGCAGCTTTGTGTTCTTCTCAGCAAATAGTATGCACAAAGTGGGAATAGCCTAAAAATATCAGTTAACTGGAAACAGAACTAAGGCAGTATCCAGCTGACCCACCTCCAGAAACAACAGACAGGCTCCAGGGACTTCTGGCTTTTGTTTCTGTCTCAGAAGGTTTGGGTTTTGTGGTGTGGAGGTTGGGAGGGAGGAAGGGGGGGTTTTGTTTGGTTCAAACTGACATTTTTAATCTAATCTTTATAGGAAAAGGGACACCTTGAAAATCTTAGTGCTATGTTTCCTTATTGCATATCTCCAGCAAGAATAAAGCCTTTGTTGGTATTGGTTCCTGATGATTAAAACAGCTACAGTTGTGTATTGTATTTAAAAAAAAAAAAAAAACAAAAAAAACCAAAAAAAACCCCCTTTGAAGTTGCTCTAATTTTTATTTTCTCTGTAATGTTACATGCAGAGTGCTGCAGAAGGAGAGCTAGGGAGGTACGTTTCAGGCACAGCTTGCCAGCTGCAGCAGAAGGGGACTTGATATTTAAAAGCTTTTTCTTGATGAAAAGCTAGAGCTCTGCCCTTGTTAAGCATTGTCAGTTGGCACAGCTCTCCTGTGCTGCCCAGTCATACCCCATTAAGTCTGGGATAAGAAGCATTTCTTGCTAAAAGATTAAGAGGAAGACTGCTAGAAATGTTTTACAATGTTATATAAGAACAGAGTCTGTTTGTAGGCTGTCCTTGGACTTGGAACAACCAGGGTCACAGTTCCAGCCTGAACATGAGCTCGGTGCTCTCATCTTCAAGTTGGTCTAAATTTTAAGCCATTATGGTCTATGATTACCTCTGTAGTTTAGATTGGCACAGTCTCAAAGGAAGGTATTTCCCTGCATCTGGAAAAAAGTGGATGCAGCCAATGGCCTTCTAAAGCACACTGCAAGAAAACTCTACAACAGCTTGAGGCATCATGTGTAGGTTGTTTAATTTCTTCAGCATAATTATCCTTCTAATAGGTGTGTGCTAGTACCATAATCCTCCTTTCAGAATTCCACTAGAAAACTAAATGCTTGGCTAGTTCAGGCCAATGACTTCCATGGGATCTGTACTGTTCTTTTGTTGCAGATTTAATGTAATAGGTTTGTTCTGTAAACAGAAGATCAAAGTCAGATTTCTCTTGTAGGACTGAGCATCAAAAAAAGTTAATAGTTTTTAATTATCAACTTGCAATATATGAAGTAGTTTATGTGATGCTGATAGCATTGCTCATAGTGTGATTGAATAATACCATAACTTTATACAAACAACATCTTCAAAATATGGATTGTAGACAAAGCCCAGCAGGTTGTGTATAAGGGTTTTGTATAGGTCTTTGTATAGGTTGCTTTTTATAGGTCTTCATTAACCAGGCAAATCTGCTGGTCAGTTCCCAGGGCAGGTGTGGCTCAGGAGTATTTTGTACTCAGCCAGCTGTCTAATGTCTACCTAGACACTGCTTATTTCAGGATTACGGGGTTTTTACTTGCATCATTTTTGCCTGACAGCTGTGGTGGTCATAGTGTTGAGAAACACATAGACCTCTCTAAATAACCTCTTCTCAGCTGATTTTCTCTTCTATTTTCCTTTAAGACTCAGTGGTGTTCAGAGAATTGATTTGGAGCCAATCATAACTAAGATCACTACCTACCAATCTCTACCAAGATGTTCTGAGGATTTTACACTTCAGCAAAGCCTCTTTAAAAGGCTCTGTGTACCTGAAGTCAGATCACTGTGCGGAGCAGTTCTTGTCATGGGACTGGACAGTGGAAGTCAGCCAAAATCTTTCACTTCCTTCCAAAGCTTCTGTTGGGTGTCCTCTGTCTTGACTTGGTGCTGGGGGCACTGTGTGTATTTTGTAGCTGTGCCTGTTCCCCAGATCAAACAGAATTAGCAGCTCATCAAAATGAGCAAACAAGCTCATAGAGAGCCGATAGGAGACCTCCCACGAGGATATGTGCTGTAGAGAGCATGCATTCTGTGATGTGAATGGGCTGCACTCAAATGAGAAGATAATGTCTGCCTCAGATAAGTGCAGTGTGTTGCTAGTGCAGAGATAAGCTTGCTCTGGAGCAAAGCAGTGCACGTGAGGCAGCTGCTGAAAGACTGCTGGGAGCAGACATCAGGCAGGTATCTCCACACAAGCAAGGTGCCTGCAAGCAAAATAGTGCCATGACCTAAAAGGCCAAGAAGCCATGCTGAAAATAGATGGATCTGTGAATCATCAGCCTGAGCCAGCCTACACTGTGAGGCAGGAAGGACAGTGGGAAACCCGAGAGTCGGGGGCTTTGCACTCCTTGTCTGTAAGGCCTTCAGGGGAGGGGATCACTTTCTGGGATGGTGGAAGATCACACAGGAAGCTTAACAGTCAGTTTGAACACTTCCAATTACTGTCCACCCACACTCCAGTCAGTTCTAGAGGCATAGTGGGATCAGTACAGCAGGGAGTTTGGGGAGGTCCATGAGGAAATATGTTTTACTAGAAGAGAAGCACAGCAAAAATTATAATCCTTATCTTCACTATCATCACTACCAGCTGCACTCTACAGAGCACCTGGAAAAGCATATTCATTCATCCCATCACTTCTGGTGGACTTGGCAGCATTAGGTTTGTGGCTGAATTCAATCTTAAATGTCTTTTCCAACCTAAATGATTCTAGAAGATGATCTGAATACTTCTATAAAGATGTTATTATTATCCAGCTACACAACTGGCCACAGTCACAGCAGGTAAGAGTATGGAAGATCAGGAAATGGCAGCATGGTTACCAGAGAAGGCTCAGTGCATCTTCTGTTGGATTTTTGTACCCTGTTTAATCCTTAAAGAAATTATATTAAATACAGCAGTGGTTTTTAGCTAAGAGAATTTCCTGGATGGCAGAAGGAAAAGCACCATTAGGAAGGTGCATGAAATCAGGCTGCTAGAACAAAGCAAGGTCTGCTGTTGATGCTCCTGCTCACTGAGCCTCTGTAAGGCAAAGGGAGATCTGTAGGATATCAGTGGATGACTGGGATTACATGTGCTCCTAGCCTCAAAATCTGCGGAAAGAAGGCAGGAAATATTTGGTGTTATGGAGGGAGGTAAACCTATTTTGTATAGGAATGGCATATTTGAAGAATAAGCCAAAAATGGGTGTTATCAGGTGTGGAATACATAGCACCAGGAGGCTTAGCTTTGTATTGCTTTGCACAGCTTTGGGTTTTCTTCAAAAGAAAACAATGGGTAGCTGTCTCCTGGGTAACAGGAGAGAGGGAAATGGTGCCACAAGGACTAAAAATAATCAAATCCAAAGTATGAATTCTGGCCATGCCCATTAAATTCTCAATAAGCCAGAAATAATCAGGGCTTAGGTGACAATCTTGTTTAGGGAACAGGGTTTGCTTATGCTCTTAGAACTGGCTTCAGATGTAGCTGGGTGATTGCACTGAAAGGCCTAGGAAAACTGAGAAAAACTAATTGTATTGTCTGTAAAACTTCTATCATATTCAAGACAAACATTTAAATCTTGAAAAAAAAATCTACAGATTTCTTCTCTCCTTTACTTGAGCACTTCTTGTATAAAGTTGCTACAACCCTTTCTCTTCATCACGATAGGAGTTTAACCCTGCAAACATTCTTTACTCACTTTTCCTTTCAGCTCACCATAAAATTCCATGTGTGATGTAGCTAGTGTGTTTTATGGGATCAGAGCCACACCTTGCTAGTAACTTTAATCTCTCAAAGTCTTTGGAACACTGCAGTCTGTGTTTCTTGGGTGTTTCCATTGAGGAACATTGCTTATTCGCACTCAGCTTCAGCACAGTTCAGCTGGAGCTGCTGCAGTTCTTTCCAGTATGCAACAGAAATGTCAGTGTGCTTCACTAAATGTTAGCATGGTTTATGATTTCTTTTTAATCTGTGCTAATTTGGGGGCTACTTGGTATTAATACATAGCTTGAAAAAGAGAATTAGTGACTCAAATATTGTTGCCAGGTTTCTGTGGTTTGCTTTTACCCATACAAAGCATTAAGCAATTAATCTCAAGGTCTTATGTATGGCAAAACAAAACAACCTCTCAGATGTGGCTTACATTTGTTTGAGAAAAACTTTCATTGGAAATGAGGAGTTTGAAAGAAAGAAGAAGAGAATATTTATAAACAACTATATGACAAAATGCTTCTGTAAGAAGAGGCTAAACTTAGCATTTGCCAGACTAAGCTGTGTTCTGGGTATTCTTAAGCACAGGTAAACCATTTGATAAGTGAAATGAAAGATCTTGTACATGTTGTCTACAGTCCTTACATGTGTGTTTTTATAACATCTTTCGGAGAACTACTTTTTTTTTTCCAATAAGATCTTTTTCTCCATTTGAGAACATTTGATAGACATGTCTCAAGTGAAAAGTTATCATTGAAACTGATGCCAAGTATTGTACAGATGAATTACATTGCCTCCAGTGAATGTTGAGCAAACAGGGGGTGTACAGCTTATGGCCATCCATGCTGAAAGTGACTGTCCCTTTAGAGGGGAAAGAAAGTCACAGAGCACCTGCAGTGCTGGGAACATCTGATGAGCCATAGCAGTGTGCAGAACTAAAGCACTGGAATGCTGGGGGTTTTCTCATACTGCAAAATGGAACAAACTCCCTGGAAAACAATAGAGAAAGAAAACAAGATCTTTTTTTTTTTTTTAGTTCTGCACCATCTAAATATGTTGTCTATTTATAATTATGCAAGCCAGAATAACCCAGCTACAGAAAAATGTCCTATGTAATCCAACATTTTGGACAGTAATTATTTGCATACCTGAGTCAGGTACTGTAGGGGGATAGAATATAAGAAAATAAAGATAGTGTAGAAAGTAATCTTACCCCTAAGGAGTTGCAGCTGGGCCAATTAGCAAAGATTAGGAACAGGCCTGACTTTACCAGGCCACAGCTGTAAGCAATGAGAAGAAGATGCTATAAAAGAGTGGGGTGGTTAGTTGAGAAGGGAACTGGAGTCACTTGGCTGCTTTGTGAAGAAGAGTCAGTGCTTGGAGGAGCTGCTCATGAGAAACACCAAGCAGGTATGAAACTTTTGTGATAGGAGACAGCAGTGTGGAACCCCTGCAATTAAATGGCAACAGGTACCATACCTTGGGCTTTCTCCCCTTCTTTTGTGAAATCCCCAAACTTTGCCTGGGACCATGCTGACAGATGAAGGGTGAGTTCTGTAAATCTTCCTGAACCAAATCACATCAGCCTCAAGTGCATCTCTTAATAGGTCAAGATGACCAAGTGCCCTATTGAAATGCAGATAGATTGGCCAATGACCAGTGCAAAAAGCCAAGGCTGGGTGGTCGCACAGCAAATTTTCTGGAAAAGTCTTCCTCTCTGCTTGATGCCATTCTTTGCTGAAAATCAGGATGAACTCTGTGTGACAACATATAAAAAACCAGATCACTAAATTACTTGAAGTAAACAAAGGTTTTGATGATACAGGTTGCTTTAAAAATATACCTGTGCCTTCAATGCAAGTGCAGCTTTCACATACTCTCTTTCCATCTGTCCAGGTGCATATTCCAACCTCATGAGATTGAAGGGGGGCTGGGTTTTTCTTCTGAGACATTTGTGGGAATTAAGATGGAAAATGTTTGAACAATACCCTTGTTCTTACTGGAACATTTCTTAATGGTGATAGTTCAGAGAAATCTTAGCAGAGTGTTGTCAGAAGTGTAAAATGAATCCAGGTAAAATAGCTTTTGCAAAGGTAGCAAATGTTTTTGGATTTCCTGTTATGGGGTATGCTTTCAAATCTTTGTAGGGGGAAATCAAAGAGACTGGAAGGAAAGAACCACCAGCCAAATACTTTTAGTGTTTATAAGAGGTGTGCAGAAGGTATATAATTTGCTACAGCCTTTGCAAGCTTCATTAGAATGCAAAGACAAGGACCTAAAATTACCAATGTTTTTAGAATTATATTGCCTCATTTTTCACAGTTTTGGAGACATTGGACACTTTTAAGCAGTTTGATGGGAGAGCTTTTAAATTTAGTGAAGTTCCCTGCAGTTGCTGTATGAGCAGGGAAGAGAATTCCTATAGTGAGTGCTACAGAAGTTGCCCATGGATATATTTGGTGCTGCCCAGGCTGATCCTGATGAGGTTTGAGAAAAGCTGCAGGGCTTCTCCCAACAAGCACAGTGTGCCACAAGAAACATGGGAAAGTAGAGTAGGAGTAGCTAAGGATGTGAGTCTGAGGGCAAGAATATGGCTTCTCTCCTTCCAACAGGATTGTTCTATGCTGATAATGAAGTAATTTTTAAACCAGCTTTTTGCAACAGCTCACAAAAGAGCTGTTCTCCTCTCCTAACTGTTCTACTACTATTTAACAAAGTGGAAATCTCACTTTTCTTCTTCTGCAAGAAGCAATAGACCTGGCTTCCTCATGGTCTGCCTGCACCACACTTCCTTCTTTAATACACGTTACCCAAAGCTCATCTGTGTGGTTCTCCAAAACCCCTTGCCTACCTTCATATTATCATAGTCTCATTTGAAATGATTGGTTTCTGTAGTTAAACTTTATTTTTATCCCCTTAGGGATCTTATCTGTCCTGCACTTGTGGCCCCATTTCCTCTTCTGGTGAGCCCCTGGAGTGCTTTATGCCTTTCCATGGAACAGTTTACAAGCTGCTTTTGAGGGCACAGCTGTCACTATAAGACTAAAACTGAATCCAAAATCAACTAAGTATAGCTGCTCCACAGGGAACCATCTTTACTGATAAGGCAAATAAATTACAGGAAAAAATAGAGATCTAGAACATAAGTCCTGTACAGCCAAGACCTGAACAATGGCTAAAACAAAACAAGGTTCAATACAGCCAGGGAAAAACCCAACCATGTGCAAACAAAGCAGTGCAGTTCAGGCAGCCTTGCCTTCCCTCCTGCCTAGCTGAGATGCAGTCTGGGGTTTTCCCTGCTGCCCAAAAGGCAGGATTACTGCTGAGTGCACACTGAGGGTCACAAGAAGTCAGGGCTAGAGTCAGTAACGTGCCACACCAAATCCACCTCTAGCTGTGCCAAAAATGGGCATACAACAAAGGAATCCCACAACTCCGAACTCTTGATTTAAAACTGGGGCCCTGTGATGAAGTAAACTCTATAGCTTCCCCCTGTTTAATGGGATTTGATGGGGGCAGGAGAACAGTAAATGAAGAGCCAACTTTATTTCTATGCCTGCCATTTTCAAACAGTATGGAAATGAAAGCCCTGCAATGACTTTGGTGAGATGTGGAAGTCCAAAGAACAGAAAAGGAGCTGTAATAGAGGTACTAGGGAAGAACAACAAGCTTCAAGATGCCATGAGGCCCACAGCTGCAATATTGACTCAGGATAGGATAGACTGAATGTTTAGAATGTATGTTTAACTTTAAAAGTAGGCACTCATTTGCATTTTGTTGATATTAGGGTAAGATTTAGAAGATAAGAGCTGTACCCATTGTGCTGTTCTCTCTTTGTTAGCCTGCAGAGTGAGAAGGATGTTGGGGTTGGATATCATTTTACATTCCTCTTAATGAGTGTAGAGATGACTCATTTATTTCAAAGTCATTAATATAATGGAAATAAGATTTTCCACCAAAAAAAAAAGGCAGCAGGAGAACATGCAGACTCATTTTCTACACAGTTTTGCATGGGACCTAGCTAGTACAAGGGTTGTTCCCAAAATTATAAGTCAAATTATAAGTCAAATTATAAGATTTTCATTTTGCTTGATTCCTTTTCAAAATACTTTATGACCTTCCGCTTTAAAACCAAAAAATTTTTCCCTCCTCTTCCTGAATGTCATACAATATTATGAATTGTTAAGGTTGGAGAGGACCTTTAAGACCATCAAGTCCAACTATCATAGAAAAATAATATTCAAGAATTTAGGGAAAATGGACAGGCTGCTCCCGCATTCAGTGCCTGCCCTGATCCAAAATTAGCTCCACCAGGAATGTCCATGTCTTCTCCTTTCTAGTTTGAAGAGCTGTCAATAGAGCCAATACGTGCTAGGAACTCTAAGGAAGCTGGGCACAATCAGTAGGTGTAAACCTATACCACAGCCAGATACTTAGATGCTGGGGCAGAAGGGTCCAAATGGCATTTATGAGCTTCTATCAAAAACTTTTAACTTGGCCAAACTTGGATGGTTTTTTTTTTCTTCTCTTGAAACAGCACAGGATCCCTCCTTGACATGTTTCTCTCATTTGTTTTGTACATACAGTCTGCTCTGTGAGACAGAAAATTGTTACCATTGTTTCTCTCATTTGTTTTGTACATACAGACAATTGTTACCATAATTCTTGGTAAATAGCTAGAACTGGCAGAGCTTTACACACATACTCACCCACACTCTTAAAAATAAAAGTCCCAAATCAGCCATGTACTGGGCATGGAATGTTCAAGCCCAAATGATAAACATTTATGTGCCTTGTGAGACAGGGGTGATGAGCAAGCACATTAATACATTTTAACATAGAAGCTTTGACATTAGCCATTTCAGATTAGGCTTTATCTCTTGTGTTCACTTACCTGTTATGAGACTGGCTAAGTGAGAGGGACAAATGAGATTTTATTCTTGGAGGGTTTACATCCTAACATCTGAAATGCAGGATGCTTTTAAAGAGTGTTTAGTACATACTGGAAAATAGTATAAAACACTGTATCTGTTTCTCTGTAACTTCATATGAAATATTATTAATCTTGTGAAATAGTAATAATAAGATTTTATTTCCTTTGTTTTGGTTCATCATCATTAATAAAATGTATGTAGGTCAAACTAGATTTTTATTGACAATTGCATAACCTTATAGAGTTGCTACTGGCTTAAAATAAGCAATTATCCTCCCAGCCTCTTTTTTTCTTTTTTTTTTTTTTTTTTAATTAATGAAGACCTAGGAAAAAGCAACTTTTCAGCATATTCTTGGCTGGACTTTTAGAGATGGCAAGATAAAAGTAGCAAAAACTCTTAACATTAGTAAAGGAAGCTATTAATCTACCATACCACAGAATTTATCAAATGAGTGAGCGGAATATAGAGGTGGAAGAAATATGGAGTACCAGATACTCTGAAATGTGGTGCTGTTGGAAATGGTGCAAAGGTAGTAGAGATGGTGAATAATTAGACATTAGTAAGGTATAATTTCTTTGTGTTTTAGAAGGGATAGCACAGAGGCAGGAATCAGCTGGAAGTACTGTACTGGGTATATATTCCTGTGCAGGTTAATTAATAATTGTTTTTCCTAATGACACACCACACTGTTACTGTGCACAGAGTGCTGTGCAGGCCAGCAGGATTACTTCTTCAGGTAATCCTGCTGGCCTGCACAGCACTCTGTGCGCAGTAACTGAGTCTCAAGCAGGCCAGCACACCTTGTGCCCATTTGAAGCCTCCAGGTTTTTGTGTTGCTCAGAGAACATGGCTTCTTATACAGCCTGGCCCATCAAGAGAACACAAAAACTCCCCCATTACTGTTTAGGAAGTGAATTTTCTGCAGAAATGAAAACAGGATGTAAACTAACACATGTTCTGCAGCACAAAATGTGCTTCCACTGAAAATCCCCTGCGGGAGTGTACACAGATTTGGGCCAGAGGGAATCTTGATAGATGGAGCAGTTAGTTCCCCTTTCTCTTTCCAGTTTCTCTGTAGGAGAGCAAAGCTTTGAGGGATTATCTATCATAGCAGATGCAGTGGGGAGGAAAGGAGATGTGGAAGAGATGTTTATTGTAAGAACTGAGTGAACATACATATTATCTCTAGCGCTACAGCATCCCATTTCCTGTATTCAAATATTTATTAACATTACAACTGAGCCACAGATGTTCAGTTGAAATGTTGGTGTAAGGAAATTAGAAGGCTGGAGTCAATAATCTTCCAGTTTACAAGTTTTAGGGAAATAAATTAAGGATAGTGGAGAATGAAGACAAAATTGGGCCAGTACTAAAGAGAGTATGGGAGTCGCACATGGACAACAATCCAGGAATCTCAGGCAGAGCAGGAAATTACCTTGAAGGTCTTGGGACTCCTGTTCCAGTGAAGTAATGGAAATGGACATGGAGAAGTATTTAACTCCTTGACCTACAGGTGACTTGAACCTTGCTATTACTGCAGCTAGTGGTGACCTACTGACATGAAGCTCACAAAAGATGCAGCAACATGGTCATGGCTCAGAGAGAAAACAGATTTCTGCAGCAGGAAGGGAATCAAGATCTTCAGGGGTGGCACTGGTGGTCAAGGGAAGGACAGAAAGCAAAAGAGAAAAAGGAGAGCACACAAATGACCTGATGATGGTAAAAGCAGCACTCTAGGTTCACATTAGAGTCTACATGACAAACACAGCAGTGAAAAAAATCTTACCAGTGACCCACTGAAGGAACAAAAGTCTTAATCGGAGCCTGAAACAACTACAAAAAAACAAGAGCAGTTGAAAGTGATGTGTTGGCATGTGTGAAGTCTTGAATTGTTCCTTCATTTTCCACCCTCATCAGTCAGATTCCTTTCCTTCTGGTCTTGCTTGCCCACTCTCCTCTTCCCAGCAGAATTCCTTTGTGGTCACAAATAATTAGTCAAGTTTCCTTATTATCAATTCTCTCATTATCTGATCTTCTTTTAATCTTGCAGCTGAAAAATTATAATATGGCAGGATATCATATGTGTAGGGCTTTTTCTTGTCATGGTTTGGGGCGCGTGAGGTTTTTTTATGGGCTTGGTTTTTAGGGGTTTTTTTAATACAAGGCACATGCAGATTATCTTGTCTCACATTAGTTCTGCTTGGTGCAAACCAAAATATTCAGCACTAGATAGTGGCCTGATCTGAACACTGCTGCATGCAGCTGGCTTTTGATTCAGTGTCAGTGTAACTGAGGAGAATGAGCTCCTCTCCAGAGATGTATATTTACATCATTAGCATCTAGACAAGCCAGCTGAGATCAGCTCACTCTTTCTCTAAATACTATGCTCTGTACAAAGCAAGGCCATAAAACCTTTGCAATATGAAGATCAAAGACAATCAGCCCCTAATTAATGTGTTGGGGAGCAGGCTGCAAGTTGAAAATCTGAAATATGAGAAAGCAAGTCTTTGTTCACAGACTGGCTGAACTGTGGTTTCGGCACACAGCAAAATTACATTTGCCAGCTGTCTGGCAAATGACTCACAGTAATATCTACATTGACACTTTTTATTTGGCTGTGTAGTCAGGTAATGCAGCTTAGACAGAATCTCTGTGGAAAAAAAGCATACTGTGTCTTGGAAGAAATCTACTTCCATTTAGAAACACTGATAGCATCAAGGAAACTGAATTGACAAATCATTTTATTGACTCTTCAATATAAAACTCAAATGAGAACTGAAAGTCTTAGAGCATTAGAGAAATAAATTCTGGTGGTTTTTTTACTGAAACATGGGATATATTGTGGCAGCACCTCAAGCACAGGCTCTGAAGCTTCCTGGGATACAGTATGAGTTTTATGGTCAGAACAGGTGTACAGGGAGAACTAAAAGTCATCTCTTAAGCTGAACACTCCTAACTAGATGGAGTTCATTTCACTGCTTCTCTCTGCAGTGAACAAGGCACACACACACATCTTACACTCCAGGTTACAAACTTGGGGCCTTTAGAGAAATGGTGTGTGCAAGGGACTGGGCAGTGAAAATCCGACACATTTAGTTGGGGAACAGATGGGCAGACACTTCAGTCCATAGGCTTTGAAGAGTTCCATGCATGCTTATTTTATGCAGATCAATAATCTTGTTTGCTTCACTGAGTACCTCCTATGTAAAGCTCTGTAAATCTGTGTGTGCAAGTAAAATGCCTTCTGCTGATCCTGCAGGGACTGTCTGCCCCTGTTGTAGGGCAAAGCTGCCTGCAAGCCTGTATCACTGCCTTTAATCCTCTGTGTCTATGTGCATTGTTATGTGACAGCACTGCATCCCTGTGAGCATTCCAAAGCATTTATCCACTTCTGAGAACACTGTACTGCTGACCTAATGGTAAGCACACAGAAATGTGGAGAAATGAGCTGCTGAACTACAGGTTAAAAGATTTAATAAACAGGAATTTTCACAGTCAAGTTGCAATAAATATTGTGGGCTTCAGTAACAGCAGATTGAACCTTACTGTGGTGTGAAACCTAACTGCAGTGTATTTTAAAATATCATGAGGTACCATCAGCAGTAATTCTTGCTAAAGTTGCACTGGAAGAGGTGAATAAAGTTTAGTAATTGGGCCTTTACTCAAAATGTAAACATATGATTTAACAGATTGATGGAACAGATTATAGACATAAATAAACCTGGATCATGTTACTTCTTTAGAATATTAACTGAGGTTAACAAATGCTGCATGAAGAAAAAGAAATAGCCTGGGATCCCACTGTCAGCAGTTTAAAATGCATTCACTGCTAGTCTCGTGACAAGCATACAACCAACCCAGCTGGACCTGGGGCTCTCAATTGTGTTGGCATTGTGATTGTTGGAAACTGAATTCCAGGCCCATCTCCCTGCTGCTGCCATGCCATAAAGGGGCAATTTTTATATCCAACTCATAAAGCATTTGTCATCCTCTAGATGTTAAAGAATTTTAGCAAGTGATGTGTGAGTTTAGAACGTCAGGATAAATAAGGTATGAGCTTGGAAAGAAATAAACTTTAAAATGCCTTCTAGCTTTTTGACTCCAAAGGACTTGAAGCAAGGAAACAACAACAATCACATCCTGTTTTGTCACTTAGTCATGTCAAGTGCCAGTAGCCATTACCATTCTTTCAGCCTTTCTGTCCATATTCCCAGCTGTTCCCATCATTAATTAAGTCAAACATGCTGCCTCTATTTAGAACCTCTGTAGTTATAATTCAGCCCTTAATACCAGTAATTAATCACACCTTCTTGAAATTCATCTCTCCACTGGAAATGGCATTGCTCACCAGACTTTGCTTTTAATTTTCGCTCTTGTCTCTTTCTATATCTATTTGATTTGTTTTATGAGTAGCAATACTTTATGGATATGGGCTGAGAAGTAAAAGTAATTTTAAGTGCAGGAGAATTTAATTCAAGGAACTGAATTTTCAAACTTAACTAGTGATGGATTGTAAGGGTTTTGTGGGTTTTTTGTTGTTCTAAGTATTGAAATGCTCCATAATATTTGGTTCATTTCTGTTTCACAAATAATGTTTTATCAAGAAAAGTTAAGAGACCAAATAGTTTACAAAAGTATAATAACCAACTGTGTTTAGAATTGCTCATTATCTGTAAAGCAAAGTGGGAAACTCTGAGGGACTAGTTTTTAAATTAACTACCTGAGCCATGTGATCTAGCAAAGCCTCCAAAAAATGAAAAATATGCTTAATCTGGTAATGACTTTTTTGATCTCTTACTACCAAAGCAACATAATTAGTGTTGATTTCTGGAAAGTTTCTCTTTGAAATCCACTTAACTTTACTCTCAGTAACATGCACAAATTCTCCCTTAAACCTCTATAGCAAATGTTAAGGCTGAGATTTCTGAGTCCAGTAAAGCCCAATGCCTACTGCAATCTAGTTGTAACAAATAGACTTGCACAGAAGGCCTAGCCCAACATGCTTCAATTAAAGACACATTTTGACTTGACTGTGGCTGTAGCTTCAATGACAGGAAGCAGTGATGTTTAAAATACAACTCAATAATTTATTGCCAGCATTAAATCTTCCTGACACCTTGAAGTTCCTCTTGTTCCCCACCCCTCATCTGCTGCAGCTCTTGAAAAGAGCCGGAAGGATCAATGCAGAGAGCGGCACCTCCAGCCTTGGGCCCATCTCCCTGCAACTGAGGTTATTAAGTTCTTCTCAAACTACAATGAACTTGGCCGGGGGCAGCTTTCCATATCCAGCATCAGAATATCTCCTGTTGTACCATACTTCCATCTAGACCTGCCAAGGGTAGGGGTTTTGGGTTGGGATGGGGTTTTTGCACTCAGCTTGGCGGTCAGGGTGTGTTATTGGTACTGCAGAGAAAGGGAGAACCATGGTTAGTCAGTGTTTGAACACCTCAGCCATGTCGTTAACTCACATCATTAGCTTGCTTTTCTAGCTGGTGCGGGGGAAAGGTTCTCCTTGTACTCTGTATCCAGCCTCTGTTTTGGAGTTACTGCATGGTGCTGGTGCTGTGGTACTGACGCCTCTTACATCATAACTTATTCTGCCATTCCTAGTTTTTCTTCGGTGGAGTTTTTTGGGGTTGGTTTCCTTTTTTTTTTCCCCTTAGTGATGCTGGCTTGCTCTCAGCTTTGTTGATGGCCTGTAATTAGCTGTAGGTTTTCAGTAGCTTTATATGGACCTACAGTTAGCTTGGACTCTTAGCATCATAATTCAAAATAGTCTATCCTTAGCTCTCCTAATAGCTTCTCGTAAATGAGTTCATGTATATGTCACCTAATAATTATACATAATATATATTGAGTAAACCTGGCAGTATAGCTACTCACAGCTTCTTCTAGACTCTCCAATGAAAATAGCTTTATTCTTTGTAATTTTGGGGGCGTAGTTTGGAGGTTTTGAGTTGGGTTTTTGGTTTCAGTTATGTTTCAGTTTTGTTTGTTTGGGTTTTTTTAATGATCCTGCTAATCTGTTGTTGTTAAATCCAGATGATGCTGGTACATGTGACAGCCACTGAATGTGAGTGAAGCTATTTCTGTGTTCTTACTTTACTTTGTTTCAGTCCAACATCACTATAAGCTGGTAGTTTTCCCACCTATGATCACAGATGCAGAGAGTTAAGGCAATACCTCCATATTTTCCCACTGCACTTGGGTCCAACTTGCAGGTACTTTCCACACAGTTAATGGTGCCCAGTTCTAAGCTGAATGCTTATCTTCAACCCAGCATTCAGGGCAACTGTTTTGAATGGTAAAGCTTCCAGCATCAAAAGAAATCATGTGCATGTTTGTGTGTGGCCATCACTTGTTTGCTGTCTGGCACACACATCCATATGCCGCTTTACATCATTTTTGTGCTTAAACATTCCACATAAACTCTCACCTAACAACGGTCATGAGCTGCGGAGCTCCCATCCATAGCTAACATTAGCACATCTCATAGCTGAAGAGTTACTCAGATTTTGTTTGGGCCCACCTCAAAAAAGTCCATCCTAAGAGAAATTTTCCACATTTTTTCTGCTGCCACTCCCCCAGAGCATTTACAGTGTTTGCTTACCTTGGGGCTCAGGAGGGAAGCAGTCTTTCCAGACAAGCTGCTGTGTTAGGCTTTAATCAGTTGTTGGGAGGAGCCATAGTTAAAACTTTTACCTTTTTCCTAGATTGATGACCTCCTGGCTTTCCTTCTTTCTTTGTTTCTTGCCTACAATCCCAAATGTGTGGCTTTGGATCCACTGAAAGGTACAGAGGGCTTTGGAGGCCCACGTAGCAAAGATTAAGGACACTTCAGCAGACTTCAATTTAGGAACTAAAGAGAATAGCAAAGGTTAATCAGGAGACTGCTTTTATCAAAAGTTTTATAGTCTGTACTGGTGAAAGTCTAAAACATATAAACTGATCAATAGCTTTAAAAGCTGGATGTATTGTCTTGCTTGGGAGCTTTTTCCAAAACAGTCCTTTCCAAAAGCAGAGGATAACTTTGGAAACTGCAGACAAGCTTCCTAGAGCTCCATCCAGTCTGTAGCAGGGCTAGTACTTATTCTATCTTCTTTCTGTTTTGGACATGCTAGAAGGAGATTGAGAGCCTAAAGTTACATTTCTGCAGAACTATCAGCATAATTTTCTATGCTCCAACAAGGCACTTCTACTGCCCCTCTTGGACCGTGACACTGATTTAACTCCAGCTGCTTTAGCGTGACAGGCAAGACCTTCTTATTGACAGATATTGGTGCTTACTATAAGAAAATACATACTTCATAAAATAAAGATGATAATCATAAACTTGGGGAAACAGCTGGGGGGGATAACAAAAGGTTTCTAAGTGAGTGGAAGAAAATGTCTTTTCCACTGGAAGATATTTCACTTTTTACCCGAAATTACCAAATTCTTTCCAGTCTGTAACCAGAGTAGCCCCAACTCAGATCTGTTGCCTGTACCATCCTCTCTGACCCCTACATCCAGTCACAGCCAAAGGCAGTGAGGAACAGCTACTGGACCAGTCCTACAGAGCCACATTTGCTCAGCTGCTCTGCCTTCAACTCCAGTACTGCCCTCAGGATCTCTGCGCTATGTTCCAGTATGTAATGTAGATAAGGCAGCAAATCATCACACTGCCTCATCTTAAAGGGGAGGCTTTTCCAATTCAGGATCGTTGATTGCTTTGTCCCAAATGCTTGTTTCCCTTGTCCTTTTTTCCTAACTCAAAAGTTGGAATCATTGTCAGGAATCCATTCCTTCAGAAAAGGACAAGGTAAATATACAGTGCTGCTAAATCTAGTGACC
>NW_005054298.1:26829138-26852102 GCF_000277835.1 Geospiza fortis | reverse complement strand
CAGGAATGCTTTTTTGTTCAGCTGATTAAAGAGCTTGTAAACAGATAATGCTCAAACTGTGTGTATGCATGGGTGTAGGTTTTAAGGATGGAAGAGAGCATAAAAAATTATTAAACTATACAAGTATTTTAACTAGACTTTACAAACTACTTTCACGTTGGACTTGGGCCCAGAGTGTAACCATATTATGATTTCTTGGCATGAAACTACAGCTCTGATGGCTTAATTCTTCTGTGAATGACTAACACTTTACCAAAAACTTTGTTTTAACACAGAAGAATGGGTGACCTTCAAACAAATCATTTTTCGGTACCTGAGAACCTGGCTAGGAACAGTGCAGGAAGCACATGGATCTGGGCAGTGTACCATGAACATCATCCCTTCCTTTTATCCTGCCCCTCATGCCATCCTCAGGCCCTCTCTGATTGGTGTCACTGCAGGGAAGTATCTCCACCTTTCTCTTTGTGAGAACAAAGGGCTTCACTACGTGTTTGCAAACCAGTTTACTTCTTGCAGCCTTTCAAAGTGGTTCACCAGGTGGTGCTTTTCTTGCCAAAAGGGAGGCTAAGCTCAGCTCTTGGGTTCCTGTTGACTTCCAGACTTACTGGGAACTGGATGCCCTCATCCAGAGTTAAGCAAAAAGATGCATCCTTGGTTACTAAATATTTGTTATCTACCATCATTCTTTAGCTGCTCATTGATAAAATAGGTAAGGGATTGTAATAGGTACATGCTTGGGGGAATTCCAAACAGGAAAGCAAACATTTCCATATTTAGGTGAGTTGTTTCCCTGCTCACAAAAGCCTAGGTTTCAAATACACTGTTAGCATGGAGTTTTGATATTCATGTTGCTGCCTTCTGAATAGGAATGAAATAGGCTTTGCACTAAAGTGGGGAAGAGTGTCTGGTCTGGAGAGGGAGGCAAATATATTGGAATTAACACCTACACAATTCAGAAAATGCATTTCCTCCAAACCGTCAATGGCCTTGCACATTGGCAGCTTCTCTGTCAAAAAATTGGCTGTTACGGGAACAGCTACTGACAGCCAGCTCAAACCAGAGTGCTGCTGGATGAGAGGAGGTGGCATCCTCCTCTCCCTGAGAATCTGCTGAAGCCCCACATTTCAGATGATTGGGCATCAGCACTCTGCTTTGACTCCTCTATATGCAATGAGGACCTCAGTTACCTTCCTTCAATGCTAATTAGCCAAATCCATATGCAATGCTGCTGAGTGAAGGAGCCCCAGGTATAGGCTCTGTGGAGATGACTTTGCCCTCAGAAAATAGTCCAGCTTTTAATCAGACTGTGTGTGTGAGTTAAAGCCACTGTGTGGCTCTAGGTGGCCATTGATAATGACCTTGGTGGAAAACTGTCCTAACAGCTTGGGCTCTTGCTCAATCTCACTTCTTCACCTGGTGGGCATCCACATGAAAAAACAGAACGCTTACAATTTTGTGATCCTTCAACACCAGCCTACCTGGTTGTGAAATGCAGAGGATGGCAAAAGCTGCACTTGATAATAAGCATATTAACTATTAAATGCATACCCTGCAGCATGATGTTCTTTCCAATAAAACAGGCAGCAACAAAACCAGATTGCTCTGGATAGGGAGCGTTCAACAGCCCAAACTGGATTTTGGCAGGATGAACATCACAAACAGTAACAGGCTCCCTCTTGTACAAAAAAAGAAAAAAAGACATTAAATTGTTAATGCCACTATATAATCAGAGCTTTGATCTTGATTCCAAGAAAAGAAACCTCAAGCCAGTAGTTGAAATCTCCACAGCCAGCACAGGCGTTGGTTTAATAATGGCACAGAATAAGCTTCATGGTGTTGTCTGCTACTAGCTCTTCCACTCTCCTTGGCCTAAGCCTACCTACTTAATCTAAAAAGTCTTGGAGGTTTGGATTTTATTGATCACCAAAGACCCTTAGAGTTTTTAAATGCATTAATTCTAAAAACAGATGAGAACCCTCTATTCTCCAAGAAAGGATGTCCCATGGCAGATCACTCCCCTTGCTTCCCAAGCAAATCTGAAATGATTACAATAAAGTTTGCTTTGGCATTAATTCCCTTAATGGACAGCTCTGTTTGGAGCTCTCATTCTTTCAGTGACATGTTACCTGTCAAATCCTAAATGTTCCAAATCTTACCTTTACGAAAACAAATTAATTCTCTTGCTACTTCTTGTGTGAGAGCATGTAGAATCTGGAGGTTCTCTGACCATCCTCCAGAGAGTTAAAAAATGGCTTCCAGGACTGCACTTTTAGGGCATGTGGGGTTTTGTTAAACAGCCTGTACAGAACTCAGCTGGTAAATGCAAGCTGAGTTACAAGGGCAGCTGAGTGACAGCAATGAAAGGAGATACTCAACAAGTCGAGGCATTGAAAATGACTGGGATTACAGCAAAAGTTAAGTACTGTGTGTCTTCAGTATTCAGGCCTTAAGTAACAGCTTTGCTTTTGCTGCAAAGCATTCCCTGCATAGCTCCTGTTTTTCTTCCTGAGCATTCTGAAATATATTTGTATCTCGAGTGTGATTTGTGGTGTATTTCAGAAAAAGGGCTGTATCAAGGGAGATCTAAAAAAGTATAAAATCAGGCCACTGCTTGTGTTTATTATGTGAGAGGCAATTTGGGCATTTCTTCCCTGGAATCCACCTTCATTAGTGATGTTTTCTCAAATTACTTTGGCTGCTTTAGGTATCTCTTTAACAGAAGATGTGTCTATTTTTACTTGCCCTGACCTCACATCTGTTTTATTCTTATCAGCAAATATCTATTCATTGGTCCTATCTAACTCTTTTACATTTATCTGCATTAAAATGTGTGTCGCTCATTAACTCAGGGTTTGTACATAAATTAGTCTCCTGTATGTCCTGTAGCAGTGTTATTCTTTCTGCTTATTGCATCAGCTAAAAATAAAATTACATTTATATATATAAATTTCATTTATAGCAGATATCTGAATTCATATCCCTTAACTATTTCTTAGTTCAATCAGTCAATTTTTGCAATTAGATTGTGTTTGAAGTCCTGTGAGTTTGACAGAGTATTTGTATTCAGAACATTCCATTTCCAAACTTGATGCGTGTGGGTTTTTTTTTTTTGTTTGTTTGAGTTTTTTTGTTTGTTTGTTATTTGTGCAAGAAATAAAAGGTTTCTGACTATTTTGTAATACCTTTGAGAATTATTTCAATAGAAAACTCACAGGTCTACAAATCTGGACTGCATTAGCCTTAACCTGGTAATGAAAGTCCAGCATCTAGAAGAGAGATCATATTTAAATATGAAGTTTTAGTAAGCTACTTGTTGTTTTCTGTCCTAGAAATCTACTTGAGAGACAATCTTTGAGCAGTTCTAATTGCTCTGTAATCATGATGATTTTTTTATTTCTTGAGTACTAAAATATTCTCTATGTAGGTATGTTCACATTGGCTTTTCACACAATTTAAAAATCTTTCCACACATTTCTTTTATTACGAGAAATATAATTTCTCGTAATAAAATAAGATGTTCATGGCAAAGCATTATCTTATACAGAGAATGCACTATTGCAAATATGAAAGGTAACCTTGATCATCTAAATTAGGTCTTGAAAGTTAATTCTGATCTATAATCTTTGCCCAGGAGAAATATAATAAGTCTTCACAAACAGTTGCATCAGATTTCTAGCATTTTATCTAAGTAAGTAACTCTACCCCAGCTGAATGATTAAATCCTTAGCACTCAAATATGGGTTTGTAATGGGGAGCATTTAATTTGTTTCAGTTACCTGTACAAATAATTCTAATCTACAGATCACTTGCCCTGGTTTGAATAATGTTCATACTTAACACAGTGAAAAGAGAACTTGGCTTGCAGTGCTGAAACAACTTGTTTAGACAGACAGATATTTGATGGATATTTGGTATCTCAGATATGTTTATCACACTAATTCTGTTTGTAATACTAACTCTATTTAGTTAAATGTGCAGTTTTTCCAGCAAATACACAAAGACTATTAGTATCATGTCTGAGCAAACTACCTGTAATTAGTTCCTGTCAAAACTGACGTAAAAGCAACAGGAAAGAAATTACCTCTCGTAATTCTTTGATAGTTGATGTTCTATTGTCTGATGCGAGAAAAAAAAAAAGGAAATAATTTATTACTGCTATAATCTTATTTCTGTAGCATAGAAATTGCCTCAGAATTACATAACCATGTCCTTTGCACAGTTAGGTGCCCTTTGTTTGTAAATCATCTCAGGGGAATCCACTAAGCCACTACTGGCAGTCAGAGGTGGGAATTTTACGTAGTTTTCATGATAAGCTTTTTCCCAAAAGTGCCCTACTTCATGGTCAGTTCCTGGCAGCAGCATCATGTAAACATCCTCCATGTGTTTTAGACTTCCTTCTCCATAAAATATTGTCCCAGTAGTCTTCTGTGGCACTGCTGTGGATGGAGAGGCTTAGGGAATGCTTTACATGTATTAGAGTAAAATCTCTAGTCTCTTTTCCCTCCCTGTGAAGAAAGAGTCCATCTCCAGGACAGGCAGTAAGTATAGTGGGATATCTTATTTCTTTCTGTTATCCTTGCTGAGCAGACAGTATGTTACCAGACAATGAAATGGTGAAACATAAAAAACCTCTACAGAATTCTTAAGAAAGTTGCAGATGCAGAATGAGTATTTGAGTTTGCTCCAAAATCCTTAACTCTAAGGATGCAGGTGTAAACCCAAGGATTAAAAATTGGCTTACTTTATAGATTTGGAGTTATAAGAAATCAATTAGCTTGTCCCATCCTATAGACTGTGACATATCAGGGAGAGAGCAAAGAGAGAAAAGTAATCCTTCCATTTGTAAAGAGAAGCAATAAACATGGAAATTCAGGCTTATACTTTTAGATTAGAATTTGTTGTGGGCATAAAATACTCTTCCAGGAAATTGGTTCTCGAGTGGGAAACATGCTATCAGATGTAAAAATGATACATGGGACCATCTCTTGTATGAATTCAAAAGTGCTGTAACTTCTGCAACGCCTTCACTTGGGAGTGCTGGGTGCTAAAGCTCTAAGCAGAGCTTTATGAGATGAAAGCATGTTGCACTCCAAATCACTCCAAATGCACTTAGCAGCTGGATGAACAGCACAAGGCTGGCTCCCAGTATGTGCCATTTACTTTGCAAACAGGGAGCTTGATAAGTAAAGACCTGCTGGATGATTGCAAAAAAAAAAAGAGTAGGCAGGTATGGAATAAGAGAAGACTATAGCTGCATCAGCTGTATTGTGTTTGAGCAGTAATGAATGAGAGAAATATGCTGTCAGTGTGTTCATCACCAGCCTTTAATGACACACCATGACTATTTTCCCATCATTCATGTGTAGAGCGTTAATGGCATGTGCTCAGGAGCAGCTCCAAAAGAAACAAGCAAACTACATCACTTCCTCTTGAGCTATTCTCTAGGGTTGGTTTAAACATTAAACAGATTAGCAGTAATGTGAAAGTGGTGGAGCAAAAGGTTACATAGTTGTCCAAATGGATTCATCAAACCCCTGCATTTAAAAAGGTTTATTATAAATTGGTTACATTCTGATGAGGCAAGGAATCGTTTTAAGTGTGCATAAAAGTGATTCTTTTCTTCTTTGTTTTTGTTAGATTAAGAAATGTGTTATAGAATTAAAAATTTAGTTTGCTAGTAGCATCATCTGTAGCTAAAATCAAGCAAAGGTAAGGGCTGACACCTCAAGTCAGATACCAAATCCAGGTGTGGCAATATCATAGTGTCCCCCAAAAACAACTTTTGGAAGGAAAGGGTTCAGGGAGCAGAAGAGATAGTCTTCACAAATGCACTTCTACAAAATGCAGCATTTGATTTCATGTAAGGTCTGATCTTGGATAAACTGCAGGTAAATTGAGTCATGCAATTAAATCAGACTGGCAGGTTGCATATGCACATGAAGTATCAGGTTGCATGAGAAGCTGTGTGAAAACAGCATCAGACTGGGTCCTGAATTGCTTGAAAAGAAAGGGTGTTTTACATCACAGCAGGTTAAAACTTTATCTGTGATTCTCGAGCACCATTAGCATAATCTGATTACTATCCAGGCAGGTGATGGCTGCTCCGGGATAGGCCTAAAGGAAATGAACATTGAAAGCATAAAAGAGTGCTCAGTAGAAGGGGAGAGGAATTCTGAACTTATTTGGGACTGAATGGATACCACAAAAAAATCAATGCTGATAAATTTTAAGAAGTGTCTTGCCTGTCCAGATTTCTTAAGGTTTTAAGTACTGCTTAACCTTTCACTCTATCAAACTTGTTCTTATATCCATTGCCCTTATGATTTCTAACTTGGTCCAAGAAACATATTTGAGGGATGTGCTGGGGCAGAGGGAGCGCTGTATTGGGTTGGTTGCTTTGGGGTTTTTAGTATTTCTGATTATTATGTTCTCTCACATCATTTAATATATTCTCATTATTCCCTGAAACTAACTCTATTAAGCTCCCATTTCGACACTAGCATCTCATTCCAGGTGTTAAAGAAGCACTGGCTATTCAATTCTTTCAAAGTAAAGCCATGAGTTGTACTCCTTTCTTCTAAAGAAAATTATGATTTACTGGCAGAGAGACAGGGTGAAACTGACTGTCAAAAACTCTGTATTGTGTTTCCAGTTGTGCATCTCTCCTGGTGTGTAATTTACTGGGACTTTCTTGTGCTTCTAACTTCAAGCTCCAAGCTTAGGCATTGCAATGCTTATCTTAATTCTTGCAAGCATAGTCTAATTATTTGCTTTCATTTACAAGCCTTGTTCCTCAAACCAGTAGAGATTATATTACTAATTAATTGTGTCTAACTGAAACACTAAGTGGGCTTTTAGGTCCATTCAGAAAAAACTAATAAAAACCAAATACATTAAAATTTTTGAATACCAGATACATTAAACAGCTTCTAGGTTTTGCATTTCTTATCACTGTTTTTAAGCCACTTTTAGTCCCTCTGCATAGGGTTTGAGTAGCACTAGGAATGACAGCGTGCCATTCTTTTTTATGTCATCATTTCTGATACAGTTAATGTTAAATTGGAAAAGTTAATGTTCAGAACATGATCCTTTAGACATCATTGAAAGAGAGCTCTAGAATGATATTTTTCCTTTATGTCCCTGTCAGTTAAGTTTTCCATTCTGATTAAGGTGAAAAGACAACATCTCTGAGCTCCTATGCAGGTAGAAGGGCTTGTCTGCTCACAGCTAGGACTTTGCAAGGGCACTCCTTTCTATGTATGTAATAAATGTGGCACATATAGGGAACCTCAACTTCCTGCATGGAAGCTGCAATAAAATACCACAGATTTCCAGATAAAAGCAAATCCTGCATGAAAACCCTTGTGCAACTGCTCAAATCTGCAATAACTGCATGGGAGAAGTCTGAAGGCTTTCACTGAGAATGGGACCAATATGCCAAAGCATTTATTCTCTTAAAAAAAAAGATTCTATCGAGGACCTGAAGAAGATTCCTAGGAAGCACAAAAGCATCACTGGCCAGATCATCTCACACCAGTATATATTCATGGGGATCTCCATGTATGTCATACTTGAATTTTAAGGCTGTTAGGGAGTTTGTCACTGCTGAGGTAATTCTCTATTGCTAAAGGAACTTCTCAGACTTTTCCCCAGAGCTGTACCAGTGAGAGAAATCTGGAATCTTAATCTACTCAAAGCCTGAATGTGGGAAGAGTGGCTTGTGAATGACAAATAGCTAGAACTGCTTTCCAAGAGCTTCAGGGACAGTACTATACAGCCTGGAAATTGCTGAAACTCAGGATAAAAAAAATCTCTCATAACCTGTGTCCCTTGGAAAATTGGTTAAGTATGTCAGAAGAGATACTTTAGTGTTCTCAAATTCTTCCTTTCAGGCATTCTTCCAGGCCAGCAATGGCTTTTGAATTTTCCCTAAAATACTACTTCAGTGCATTGGCCATCCACCTGTGCAAAGGGGAAGGGAGCAGAAGGCTTTTTGGCACTGCCAATTCCTTTAGGTACCTGACTCAAGTGACACGTGTATATTGCAGATTAGTTTCCATTTCAGGTCAAACCTTTTATTTTCTTCTATTAATGCACTGAAAATATAATTATGAGCATTTTCTACCTCTTTAATTTTGTCTGAAACTGATCCTGACCCTTTGATTTTAATTACCCTGAGATGATCTTGAACTACATTTTAAAACCCTCTGTGAAGCAGACCCATGCTGTACATCTTAACTGTATTTTCCAGTGTGAGGAGTCCTGCTGTCCAGTCTTCAGCTATATTTGAACTGCATCCCAAAACTGAGGTTTGTAGTGAACGCACACCCACACTTACACCTCCCACCCCCACCAAGCCTTTCTCTAGGGCAGTACCTCCAATTCTAGTTCAGATGTGGGGTAGCCGGCTGAGTTATCCCTTCAATCTTCTCAGGAGAGAATTAAGCGCAAGGCAGTGCATCTGCTTAGGAACATTAGTTTTTCACTTTGTGCCTTTCTTTTATTCCGACTTTTAAAAGTGTACCCACCAGTATAAACAGATGGGGCTCAAAAGAGCAATTAGATTAGCAGAATTTCAAAACCCATGGCTTTTTATGACTGTATCTGTATTTTCTTGGCCAAGAAAAAACATTATTATAATTCCATCTGCATAAAAGATGCTTACCACCTCCTCAACAATTTGTTCACTGTTATCTCTATTGGTATGCACTCCCATACCCTTCTCTGATTTCTTATCACTGGTTGCTAACTCTGAGGAAAACAGCAAGAGGTAGGACTAAGGGGACAGTTAAATTAGCCCACTTTCACACTTCACCTCCAGTAAATCTGCACGTGAATAAAAGTCTTCAGTAACCAGAAGAGATAATAGAAGAAAAACTATAGCTCAAGAGAAGCAAATCTCTGGCTGACTTCTCAGATGAAGGACTTTGCAGGTGTTCCCTGCAATGCTATTCCAAGTCCATATCCTCTTATTGTAGACCTAATACTACTCATTCCATATAGCTTTGGCATAATTATTGGCTTAACCTTAAACCATCCTCTCTCACAAAAAAGAAAGCACCTTGCCTCTACACAGATGAGGTGTCAACTCTCCACAGCAAAGCACTACCCCTGTTACTGCAAGGAGAAACCTCATGCAGATAGTGGAATTAAGCTGATCTAAAAATACATTCAGCATCTTCTCTTTAACAGAGAATGACAGATCACTGCTGGGATTAAAAATACAGCTTTACTGAAAGGGTTTTTCTTATTCCTGTATTTCATTCTGTGTTCAAAAATTCGCCTGGAAAACTCTAAGCTTAGAGCTGATCGTACAAATAAATGTTCTGAATAAGGAAATAGAAGAAAATATCATCATTAATTTTATCTAACATGAGGAATCCTAAAACAAACCAGTTACTCCCACAAGAGATATCACACTCTGGAAAGAACATGGTAATTTATGCTTGACAACACAAAGCATAATGCGTGTATTTTCCAGATTTACACCAGGTAAATCATGAGCCTGTCTTTTACTTTCAACTTATTGATCATTAAAATATTCTGGTAAACCCCCAGCCTTCTAATAAAAAACAGCCTGATCATAAGAGAAGCATCAATCATTGGAGACAGGGTCTATGAACAGGCTGAGTGCTGTGCACCTAATTAGGTTTGGCTGAGCTAACTGCACTCTGAGCATATCTTCCCCTGCTTCAGCTACAAAACCATCCTCAGGGAACAGCTAGTTTCCTATTCCCACTGTGCTGCCTTAATCTAGTAAACTTCTGCCTCTGACCTCAATAAATATTTTATTTTCTTCATAGCAAGATCCTTGCTTCATTCCTCTTCAAGATCACTCACCCTGATTCCATCTCTGCATTGAATGTTTTTAGATTTGGGCATATCTATGAAGACAGATACACAGATACAGACTAGACAGAGAGGGATATATATGTGAACATATGATATATGTAGGATTATATCACATGAACATAAGCAAAGAGGCAATGCAGCAAGGCAGACAGTACATAATTTCTGGAATAGCAACCCTGCAGACTTTTCTGCAAGGGCTTCTGGCAGTTGGAAGCAATCAAACACAAACACCTTGCTGCTAACAACAAAATCAGAAATTTTCTGTGATGGCTTCAAGGAACTAAAAACTAAAACAATTTTCATGATGGAGTGAGAGGGAAGGGAAGCTTTCTTCTTGTGCAAAGATTTCTGTGTGAAAGAAAGCAAGCCATGACTCTTAATGATAGCTGAGCATTACTGCTTCATTGTAGATGTTAGGCTTATCTTTTATATTTTTCTCTGTCATTTTCATCAAAAAAAAAATATCTATTGAAACTGAACCTTGAGAACCAAAACTAATGTTGAAGTTTATTTCAGAGCTGACTGAAGCGAGCATATTGATTTTCATAGGTTTTGTATCAGCTTCTTGGTATACTACATTTCTCATTCAGCCATGTAATATTTGTGATAATGTTTCTCTGCATACAAGAGGGTCCTAAATGCTGCTATCAAATAGAGAAGCAAGCACTGTCATCTTGGTCCATACTGAATTGAGTGTGTATGAAGCCTTTCCTTAAAAAAGCAGATTCGTTATGTTGTTTTGGTGGTTGTTATGGTGTCACGTACCTGCAGAAATCAAAGTGCTGGTTTGGTTTGTTTGGGGTTTTGTTGGGTTTTTTTTGTTTTTTTTTTTTTTAATGCGTATGCAGTGTACCTAAAGAAATAACACAGCTTTCAAAATGCCTGGATTTTAGCCTCTAAAATTTCTCTGGAAATGGCAGAATTTGCTAAATATCTAAACCCTTAGTAGTCTCACAGCTGAAAATATTCATCATCTCCCTTCTCCTACCCCACCACTCACACACCAGCCTGATGTCATGGCACGTTCTGCCTTCCATAACAATTTTGGTGCATGGTCACAACCACATTTTTCAGTACTGACTGTGACATGCAAAGGACATGATTCAGCAAGAGTAATGCACTCACTAATAGCACATTTACATTCCTATTGATTTGATAGGAGCTACTAAGCAACTGAGTGAGGTAAATGCTCACTTGCCTGTGTAAAGCCAGCAAAATGCTTTAAACTCTTGAATCAGAGCCTGATAAAGGGTAAGTACCGTGTTCCTTTGTAAACTTGTTTGATCGTTGTTTTCAGGGAAAAGAAATTAAACCAAGTGGACTTCCTTTGGGTTCATTAGGTGTCTACTGAAAATGGTTGTTTCAGGGTAACAGAAACCTTTAGAAATCTTTTTCCTCTTGGAACTTCACCAGCCACAAGCACAATGGGGGGCGGAGGGAGGAAAGTCTTACATCCCATTGTCTCCACAGGACTCCCTGTTCCCTACTGAACACCAATGTCAGTTTTTCCGAACAGCTTTGTCTTTCTGCCAAAGATAATAGACATGTTTGGAGTGTGTGGGTAAAGATTAAAACCTTGTCACTCACATATGGGTTTTGAGGCATTTCAGTAATCATTCCTACCCTGTAGTTTGTGGATGCTTTGCAGTACTTAAGACTAAATTGTACTAAATCCTAGCTTCAAACATCTCAACAAAGTAGTAGAGCTACAGGTATCACAATTGTGTACATCACTTTATATATTTTTTATTTAAAATCAGTGTGGAATTAAGTTCTCTAAAAAAAGCTCTGTCAGCTTTTTTGTTTTCTGGGAGGCTTCTGGTGTGTGGTTTTGCTCCTCCTAGAACGTGACAAAGTGAAACTAAAGGAAAAAAATTTCTGCCTCCTGTCTGAACTTAACAACATGATTTTTTTCCAAAAACAGAAGAGAGTTCAAGACCATAAAAATATTATTGCTAAATTTTAATCCCCTGAAAATAAGGTCAGGCTAAAGCAAACAAAGTCCATTGAGGAGAAGTTGTTTTTATGAAGGCATTAACTTCAGTGGTGCTGTGAAACTCAGCCCCGGTGTGGGTTCACTATGCAAATGTCAACTAGGAATGTGTTCTCAAGGTCTTTCTCTGCATGGTAATTGAAGGATAAAACTTAATTCTGGGCAGATCATTCCTCACCAATATCTCAGGACCAAATGCATACACACAGCATGTCCTCTGTGTCACCAGGGCTTGCATGGCTGAGAGAGACACTGTGTGACAGCAGTCAGTGGTGAGAGACTTCAAGGGCCTGCAGTGAGAAGAGTGACTGGCCAGTGAGGAGAAATAGTTACCTGAAGTCTCACATTTGAGCCCTTATCAGCAACAGATTTTTCTCATTCATCCCTCTGTGCCTGTTACTATTCAGTTACAATTCCACCTTGGCAAGCGCTGCCACAGAGGAACCACCAGCACTAGTTTAGGTACTGTGTTTCCTGTCCTTCACACAACCTTGCACTTGGCCTTGCTGAGCCTCATGTAGTTCGCATGGGCCAAGCTCTCCAGCCTGTCCAGGTCCTTCTGGATGGCATCCCTTCCCTCCAATGTGCCAAGCACAGCACCACACAGCTCGGTGCTGTTGGCATATTTGCTGAGGGTGCACTCAACCCCACTGTCTGTGTCACGGATGTTAAAGAGTGCCAATCCCAACATCAGCCCCTGAGGAACATCACTCATCTCTGGTCTCCACCAGGACATTGAGCTGTTGGCTCCGAGTGTGACCATCTAACCAATCCATTACACACCAAGTATCCATCCACCAAATCCATGTCCTCCCACTTCAGGGACAAGGATGTCACTGAGGGACAGTGCCAAGTGCTTTGCACTGCTCCAGGCAGATGAAGTCAGTTGCTCTTCTCTTATCCATCACCAACATTCATCAGGCATGACTTGCCCTTTGTGAAGCCATGCCCGCAGGCTGTCATCACTCTCCTCCTTATTTTCTATATGCCTTAGCATAGTTCCCAGGAGCATCTTCCAGGATCTTGCCAGGCACTCAGGTGAGACTGACTGACAGGTAGATTATGTTCTTCTGTAGAATACACTGTCAGAAAAGGACATGGAAATACTGCCCCCAGAAGAAACAGAACTGCTGGCCTGGTTTCCTACAACTGGAAGCCAGAATGTCCCTTTGGGGCCTCCACCCAGGTGAGACTGTACACTGAAGTCATGTTAAGAAAAAGGAGGTTGGTTGCTTTTGCAGATTCTTGAAAATACGAACTGCCTTATGAAGAATCATCTCATGGTTAGTGGTAATACAATATGGATGGTTGGACTGGATGATCTCAAAGGCCCCTTCTGACCTTGATAATTCTGTGATTTTATCATCTCTGAAAAGCTTTCTGTGGCAATTCTCACTGTATCTGTCACACTTCAGGAAAGCAGATTTTCTGAGGACAAGAGAGCAGAGTTGCATGTTGTCTTTAGACAGCATTATAACCTATAATCCAAGGTGGCTGCGTGACTTTACTGGTGGCTCCAGCCAAAGGGCTAAACATGAGCCATACCAAGACAGAAAGCTCTGGGATATGTCAGGAAGGCACAACTATTATGGTGCAATGAAGAGACAGAGATGTTTGGGGGGCAGTTCCATCTGCCTCTGCCAAACTCTTGAAGTCCTGTTCTTTCCTCCTCACTCACTTTTTCAATGAATGCTGATCAGGTTATATTAAAACTAAGAGTGGATTTACACAGTCCTTAACAAAGGGCTCTGTCCTTTGGCCTCAGGAGATCACTGATTTTTGAAACAAAATGCAGTTTCTGTGCTGTTTTGCTGTACAACACAAGTGGCATTAAAAAATGGAAAGCATTGCAGTAATATTGATCCACCAAACCCTTCCCTGAAAAAATCACTTTTTTCTATGTTTTAGATTACAGTTAAACTACCAGCAATAACCTCTGAAAAACCATCTATTGCTGCTTGGCTGTTCACAGTAACTGGGGCTTGTACACTGCAAACCTCTCAGTTTGAAGTGTCCTCTTGTGAAAACAGCAGCTCTGGTTTTATAACTAGAGCACTACCATAATATTGTTTTTACTAGCTCAAAGTTCAATTTCAATACAATAATAAATAACAAAACCCTCTTCAAACAGCTCCTTAAAAATACAGTAGTTTAAAAAAGAAACTGCATAGACAGCAACTCTTCCTGTTTAGGGAAATGACTAAAGGCCATGCAGTCTCTCCCTCCTGTACAGGAGGAAGAGGAGAAAGAGAGAAATTACAAGAATCAGCCACTGCTGTCCTGAATGATGGAGCTGGCACTCAACATCGTGTAAGTGGCCTGATCTGATGTGTAGTGTGTGCATGCTGCTCTCAAGAAGGGGATCCTGCAGGACTTCCAGGCACTGGCAGTTCCTTTTCTGATTCACTATTTTTAGAAGCTGCATATCCAGTCTATTTTTTATCTAATTGGTGATAGCTGTGATATTGTTAATATCTTCTGAGACAATGGGGCCAAAATCTGTATACTTCTCTGAGAGTAAGAAAAGCACATTACCTTAAAACCAAAGCCCCTTGGAAAAACAGGAACAAATTCTGGTCATTCTTATGCTATGAATTTGTCACATCCCATAATATAAATAATGTTATCCCAGAATCACACTGTCCAAAATCTTTCCTGCTTTTCTGTCATCTGACATAAATTTGAGTGAAACTCTGTCAGCCGGTCTGAGATTGAGAATTTCCTGGAATCTGGCAACGAGCCAGCCCAGCTTAGGTTCATGTGAGCTGGAGAGCCCCAAGCAGCCTCTCTTAAAGTAACTGCCTTAACTAAAATATTCTCATTTCAAGCTTCCTTGGAAATCATTAGTAAGTATTGACTTTAGTTTTAGTTTCTGTTTATCTTTAAGAAGCAATGCCTTGAAGCTCCTGTGTACCAATTCCTTCTTTCCATTATGTGTATTGATTTGCCAAAGGATATTCTGTCATGCTTTGGAGCCTTGTTCTCAGAATTTTAGTAAACTGAAAATCTGACAGATTATAGGCCTTCAAACTTCAGACTGCACTTGCAATTAATCCAGTGGGTTTCTCTCATATATCTAACAACTAACAGAAAACTAATTTGAAAATGTAAATGACATTATAATGCTTACCCAGCTACAAATTATATTATACCTAGCTACATTTATACTGAACTGCCTGCAAAAAATAGAGACTGGTGACTCTCTGAAGTAAATGCTGTTCCAAGTAAGGTTATGATTCTATGAACTGTTTTAAGGTACTGGATGTAGGTAACTACATCAGTGGCCTGACAGGCAAAAGCTGCTGTGTGAGGTTGCTTTCAGTGAGAGCCACCACACACTCACTTTAATGGATGAACAGGGGAAGCACCTTCATGGGTGCTTTTTTTTTCTTCTGAGAAATAACTAACAAACCTGAGCAGGAGATAAAAACTCTTCAGAATCATACAGATACACTCTTCATACATATAAAGGAAGCCGCCCATTGGAAGCAGTTCCATGAGCAGACAGTTATTGAGAGATGGCATCATGATTAATGAAAAAATAAATATCAGTTCACTCACAAGTCCTTTAATTTTGCCCCTATCTGTCCAAAAGGCAGTAGTATTTGGGTTTTTTTTTCAATTAATATTTAGCTTTGAATTACATCACTGCATACTTGTGGTGCATTTTGATATACATTCAATAATGTAAACCTTTTATAAAGAACAGACTGCATTTGCTCTTCAACATTTTATTTTGAACATCCTTGGGATGCTCTCCTTAACCAAGAAAAGGCATTTACTTCTGTTTTTCTTGGAGAAGTGCACAATAATTTCATTAGAGCTACTATAGAAGATCGTTAAGAGTTTACCCTTTGTGTATGTGGGAATGACTTTTCATTTGTATTTATGAAGAGAGGGGTAAGAAATACAAGGCAAGGTTATCTGAGAAGAGTAGAAAGACACTAACAGTGTGAGTGAAAGCAAGTGTTTTCAAATGTAACTTTTTCTTTCTTTTTTTCTTTTCAATTTCACTGTTGATGAAACTGGCATTGAGTTTTGTCTCAGAGTGATTTTTCTTTCCCTGAGCTTGTGAGTTCATTTTCTTGTATGACATGTCCATGGATGGACAGAGTGGATGTCAGTCCAACACCTCAGCAAAGTTAGTCCAGCCTAATCATTGCAGAAATGCTTTATTTTCTCTCTGCTTGCTTATTGGCATTGCCACCCTTGAGTCTCCTCAGGGCTCTCAGTGCTCTAGAACATGGCAAATGCATCACCTGATGGGTCAGCAAAGACACATGACCACATCCCCTCTGTCACGAGCAGTCTCCTTTGTGCCATGCTTGAGAAAATGCTCCAAAACTTCTGTTCTCTTCTAAGCAATAACAGGAAGTATTCACCACTGTGAGAGCCTGTCCTGCCGCTGCTGTACTTGCTCTCAGAGGAGTTTGCTGGTTTACAGAAGAACATTTCAAATGAGGCTGCTAAGCCATGCAGATCAGAAATAGTTATGTAACAGGCCTCCCCATTTCTCTGTTCTCTTCCCAATTCTACTGTCCCACATCCCCATGGTGTGTCTCTCCCTGTAATTCCACTGATTCTCATCTCTGGTTTTCACATTTCTTGTCATTTAGACCCTATTTGGGTGTCTCCATGATTCATCTTCTTGTGCATCAGCTAAAGTTTACTCCCTTCTTCATAGATCTTTCTGCTTAAATTCACACTCCTTCTTGCATCATCAAACCCAAAAATTATCATCCAACTGTGCAAAGGATCAGGGCAGCAACATGGAAAATAAAGTTGCAACACATAAAAGCATTGTCCAATGGGTGACTTAAAGGCTTGGAAACTGGGGGGTTCCCTAATATCATTCACACTCTTCCTTCTGCCTCTTTATTTATTTTCTCTAGAAATCATGAAATACAGGTGTAAAAGTTACAAATGTAAACGATGGGGGAAAATTATCAAGCTTTAGGTGCATACCAGCATTTCAAATCAAAGGTCATGTAGTTTTAACAGTGCCCTAAAGGCCAGCAGCCTACTGGTCCCTTCAGTTCCCAGTTCTGAATTACCAGGCATGGAAGGATAAACACAGCTGACCTTAAGTTAATTCTTACCCTAAACTGTGGGCTAGCCCTTGATATTTTTGATTTTGAGAGCCTTTCTCTTGATTTTAGATTTTGTTACTGGTACAGTTTGTTTAAAGAAAAGCAAACAAAACACCCATTTCATAATTTGCTTTATTTCTGCAAACAATACCTTTATTTTCCCTGCCACTGCATGTTCTTGTTCCACCTGTTCTCTGTAGGTGCCTCTGAGGTTTTGGATCTGTGCTAAAGATGGGATGAGGCTGTATGACATCCATTCAAATTCGTATTGGCTTCCCTTTCCACTGCCAAAATTTCACAGAGAAGCAATGGCCCAGAGGTGCCCCAGTTCTTCTTTGGCCCCTGTGAAAAATTAGGAACAGTTATGTGTTATTTTCAGGAGTTCAAAATTTGTCATTTCCACTCCCATGTGTAACAGAGGTGAAAGAAATGGGGAACTTCACCTCAGCTGCCTACTAAAATCCAGCTTTAGCAGAGCTATGCTTCCATTACTCAGCTAAATCTAGGTCATATATAAAAAATGCCAATTCACCAAATTAGTGGTTAAAATTTGACAGGGACTGAGAATAAAAAGATGCTGACCTTTGATTTCTTATTTTAAGCTCCTCATTGATTTCTTCAAATAATGTCACAGCTAGCCTCATAAATTTTTTTCCATTCTGTTTGAAAAGAGGGTGTAAAACAAATTCCTCAGCTTGTAAAGAGATTACATTAAAGCCAATATTTTCTCTTTGGTCAGGTGAGTCAGTTTTGGAATCAGTCGTTTGCTTTTATAAGTGAAAGCCTTTAGAGGAATTTCTACCCCACCCAGGCAGCTAGCACAGCTTTGTTTAATGTTTTGAACCCTGCCTGGCTCCAACAGATAATATCCATATTTATTGATACAGAGGTCTTGTGTGAACATGACCAGAGATTCTTTGTGCTCTGCAATCTCACCCCACTCATGCTGCAGGAAGCAGCTGACTGGCCTTTCCCACCCACCACTTCCTTTGGAATGAAGATGGTATCTCCCCACAACCACTGCCTACAGACAAGATGCCACAAGCAAACAGGTGTTTTCAGCAGGCAGGCAGGAAGGGAGAAAGATAAACAAACCTGAGCCTGCAAGAGAGGAAGAAGGCTGTGACACACTTTCTAACATCCTCCACGTCAAATTTTATCCCAGACATGCAACCAGCAAATCCTGCCTGTCTCAGATCCAATGAAAGGGCTTTTGACTGCAGGACTAGACAGTTATGTTTAAAACAAATAATAACTAAACAAAGGGAGAGTCATTTAACAAAGTCAAGTTTGCCAGCAAGCTTTCCTGTGGATAAGTATGCCAGTGTTTGCTAGCCTTGCAAAATTAGCCAAAGGTCATATTGGCTGTTTCCCAAATTGCAGACAAACCTTTGAGTGCACCAAAGCCTTCAGTTGCTCCTGCAGCATCACACCCTTCTGCTAATGTCCTTTAATGTTTATGTAACCTTAAGTCTAGAGCCAATGAAAAAGGGTTTATATTTTTTCTAAAAATGTCAGCCCATGTTTAAAAACAAAACAAAAAAGCCCAGCCCTTCCCCACAAAGAGTCAATTCAAAAACTTCTAAAACAAAGACCTTTAAAACCTATATCTTGTTTTGGCATGTTAAAAATAACAAAGAAAAAATTCCTAGATTTCTGTTTGAACTGACTTCCCATTGGCACTTACATTGATATTGTATTTAAAATTATGCAGATGGTATCATTGATTTTGATACTTTTGCTTCAAAACCTATACAAATGCTCACATATGTTTAGATACTGTCTTAACAGAGGGGTATCTACATGTTGTAAGAGAAGGAGGATAAGAATGGTTTCTAGAAACAAAACAAAAAAGCTCAGATGGATTTCCCTTTTCTTCCCCATCTTACAACTAAAGTAACTTTCAAATTATACTTACTAGTTCATGCAAAACCAGCCAGATCTACTTTGATTTACCACTGGAATTCACACAGTTGAAACCAAATAGAGCTAATTAAAGGAACCTGCCAAGTGAAAGCTTCAGAGAGAGCACCCAGTTTGGCAGAAGGGTGGGAAAAAAAAGCATATATAGTCTCTACTAAAAGTCCCATTTTTATATATATGGCCATGGAATACAATGAACTTGGGCTTTAAATTCACTGCAAACAAACCAGGCAGTCCTGAGGCAGTGAAATCCCCCAGAGGACATCACTTCCTATTTCCAAGCACAAGCTTTAATCACAGAATCACTACCTGCTTGTTTAAGGTCCCCCTGATGTTTAAACACTTCCCTTCTGTCCTTGCCATAAGCAAAGTCTCTGCTGCTTCAGCACCAGCCTCAGTGCCTGGAGATGAGCACAGCCCAAAGTGCCAAGCACTGAAAGTACAGGTAAATCTGCAAACATATCTCTAGCCAGAGATGGTCTGACAGAAAACACACCAGTAAATTCAGAGCAGAAGAGACAACTGTCAGCAGGTCATATTTAAGACACAGAGTAGGAAATGATGGTTTCTGTATGATTCCCTGGTACTTCACTTCAGAGCTCTTGTCAGTGTACTTGTGAGCAAGCTTCCTGTAGCAAAGCTCTTCCACTCCTGAGGAACTGGGTAAAATCCTTCTGCTTGGCAAGTCTGCATTGACAACCCCTGTGCCCTGTTAGCCATTTTCTCCCCAAGGTTAATTCTGCCACTGAATTTCTCTAGCAAACTGAACAATACTTGTTGGTCTTTGTCACAGAAGAAATGGCATTTCTGACTTTGTTTCAGGCTCCCAGAATGAATGAAAGGCAGGGACAGAAACTAGAAAAAAATGTTTTAAAGAGCAGGAAAGAAAATATGTGTGTAACGTGCCACAAACCCAGCTACGTTAACATTCAAATGCCTTAATTTCTCATTAAATCTTGGACAAGATGATTTAAAATAAAAGGAGGAAGTTGACGCTTCAAGCCATTACCTTGGCTTTTTCATGAGACATCAGTACTTCAAAAGTAAGAAAATTAAGTTGGGCTCTTCAACCAAAATAAAAAGCTGAATTTGCCAACAAGTTCATTTTGGCAACAAGCAGTGACATTTTTCTCCCACTTATATAACAAGATTTGTGTACACCTTCAACTACCAGCCTTCTACATTAATTTCTCCCAGGTGAAATATTTTTCAGTATTACTGTTCCAGTTCTCCAAGGAATAGTCATAAGACTCTTACTTCTGTTTACAGTCAGAGGCATTATCACGATATAAGAACTAAATCTGTGTGCAGAATTATGGAGTAGCTTTGGGTTTTAGTTGGGTTTTTTGGGTTGGTTGGGTTTTTTTAATAATTTGTCTAAACAAACTACTTCTTTTGTATACATATACATGTCAACCTTCTCCCCCCTCACCTGCAACTGGATTGTTGCAAGGAGGGACAGGAAATCAGTGTGTGAGATCTGTACATATATATATACAAAATTCCCTTCCTCAGCCCAAAATATGAGCATGTGCTCTGCAGTCCTACTCAGCAAGGAAGTGCCTTGTGAGAGGAGAGGGGAAAAAACCCCAAGCCAGTTCTGTTCTAAAAGTATGGTAACATATTCCTTCTGAAGCTTGAAAAGTCAGTCTGGGTTTGTTGCATACATGGGTGTTTTCTCAAGCTCTCAGCACTCTTGCAGTGCTGGCTGCCCTGCTCTGCTGCTCCAGCTTCCCTGCAGCACAGAAAGTTGTTCCACAGGCTTCACAGGGAAACACACTCCGCAGATTTTTTTCATGGTAAATGCCTGATCTAATAATTTTGGTTTGGGTTTCTGAACCTGTGTTATAGAAAGTCCTACTTTCTTTTCCTCAAATACTTTAGTGCAGTTCTTGCACTAAAATGTATGGTGAAAACTGCTGAGAAGAAGCCTAAATGCAAGATACAATGTACAACTACAGGGAAAAGATTCTAGATACAAGCAGGCTTTTCAATGTATCAGGAGAAAGCCACGAGCAGACTGCCGGGGAAGGTTCTAACCTAACTCCAACTACAAATGAGACTCGTTTGTTAGCAGGAAATGTTAGCAGAGCGCTGGCAGGCCTGCTAATGGCCCCTTCTGGATTTACAATGAACAGATACACGTTGGAGTGGGGAACAGCTGGAGGGGAGGAGAACCCACTAACAGAGATCTATTTATTGGTACACCTGGGCTGGGTGAGTTTCTGGGAAGTCGCTGTGTAGCATCACTATTTCATTTTATTAGAGTTCTTGATTTTTTTAAGGAGATTTTACATTACTTGAATTTTACTCAGAAAAAGTAACAAACCCCATATGCTCTATTTATTACTGAGTACAATTCCCTGAAAAAATTCTAATGTAAAAAGAAAACTTAATTGTAAAATTTCTTTTTCCACTCAGTGGATCTATTTCTAGAGCAAACAGCAATATAAATCAGTCATGTCTAGTCATCAATAGTGGCACTGTGATAGATGTCTAATAACTATTGTCATAATCAGATCTGTATTCTATTTGCTGTGCTAAAATTCTGAGAGATAAAGGACCTGCTTCAAGGTAAAAAACATTCAAATCATCATATAAAATGATCTGGTGCAATGGTTTGCTATACTACCTCATCATCACTTTATATCAGTCCCTAAAACTTGATGTGAGCCACTGACTTTGGACTAGTATGGTTTATATTCTAGTGGTGGATTTGGTAAGACATATAGCAAAAAATGAGGGAAGGATTATGGTTGGGGTTTTTTTTTCCCAAAAAATAAATACACTAAAGGGAGAAAAATATGTTGGAGGAGATATGAAATTATAGATTCTGTCACTGAGACATGAACCCCATGGGTAAATAAGAGACTAATCAGAAAAGATTCAGCATCACATACCAAAATATTGGTGTAGTGTAATGCACAGAGCTGATGTGCTCTTAAGTCATTTGAGAGGTCTACATGTCTTTGTTTGTACAGCAGCTGCATTAGAATGGACATTTATCACATCAAGAGAAGTTTACTCTGGTTTTCTCTTGCACCGTGACTTCAGTTTAATGCTTACATGGTTTTTGGACTCTTACAGGTAACAACTTCCTTTAGGTTGCTAAACAAATAGAAGTAATCTTTTACATGTTACCAAGGAAAAATCCTGTAACTTTGGGAGGCTTTTGGGGGGGATAACCATGGGGTATGCCCTGGACTTCAGACATTACTAGAATAGAATAGGACAGGACAGGACTCTGGCTCTGCCAGGCCAGACTTAAAGGAGTGCTGGCATGAATCATCTGGTTTAACAAAGGAACATTTTCAGAAATAATTAGGTTAGTTCCATTCAGTAATATAAGAATCTAAAAGCAAAATGTGTGCATCCTTAACAAATAGAGGGAAGGTCGGCTTGCTTCTAGCTACATTCTAGATACACTGCAGGTTTCTTCCAGATTGAAGCCTGCAATGGAAGCACTAGTTATTTTTTGGAGGAAAATGTTGTGAAAATTGTATGCGAATTTCTCCAAGAGAAAAATGAAACAGCCTAAAACTTATCTGAAACGTTCCTATAACTGTGCTTCAGCCTTTGAATGTGCTTTCTATAAATAACCATTACAAAACATGCTGGTCTATTTTAAACTATGATTTGTTGTCAAAGACTCCACTATATTGTAGGTCTTACGTTATAAACTAAAATGTCCCCTGATCCTCGGCGTTGAGCTAGCGAGGGTTTTGATTTACCTAAGGTTTGGTTTGGGGGCTTTATTTAGCTCTGTAAGTTGTTGTCCAGGAGTGGAGCGTGTCGTTACGAGGGGCTCTACCTCGCCATGGGGAGACCTTCATTGCCTGCACAGGCTTTGGTGGCCTGAGCGAGGCTGACAGGAGTTTCTGGAGCTAAATAAACGGGGTTAGTGCCTACCTCGGCCCCGAAAGGTACCCCCGTAGGAAGGTACCCTCATAGGAAGGTACGAATACCCTGCCGTTGCTCTCTGTTGGGGAGAGACGGAAGGTACCCGATAGGAAGGTACGAATACCCCGTCGTTGCGGACGGACCCTCTCCCCAGGCGGCTGCAGAGGCGGCAGCTCGGCTCCGGCCCCGCGGGCCCGGCTCCCCCC
>NW_005054298.1:26824954-26828196 GCF_000277835.1 Geospiza fortis | reverse complement strand
CGGCCGTGCGGGGGCCGTGCGGGGGCCGCAGGACTTGGTGGTGTTTGGGGGCAGCCTGGGACGGTGGGTGATGAACAAGCCAGGCCATCTGAGGGCTTAAATCTTGAGGGCTTACGGTTGGGATTTAGCGCTAACAGCTGAGGAAAAATCACTCGTGCTGTAACCTGCACGTAACCTTAAATAAGGGTAAGGGCGGAAGGGTCAGGAGGCTTTGTCGCTGTGCTGTACGGACACAGAAAGGATGAGTAAAAAACACTGATTTCCTGTTCTCAACCATCTCTGCTGCTTATGCCGCGTCCTTTGGAAGTACACACTTAACGTTGAAACTGCGGAATAAAATTGCTCTTTAAAATCTCTAGCTATCTTTGTCGTTTTTGGGCCTCTTTGTAGAAGTGTTCGTGCCTGTTAGTTGATAAAACTCTCTGAACAAGAGTTGCTTGAGTAGAAATACTCCTGGTTTCTAGCACTCCTAACGCTGTATGTGTGTAAGTAGCAATCATAATGTGTTTTTTTTTATTAAGGTAGGATCTTGTACCATAACACCAAGGGAGCCTGTGATAACCTCGAGCCTGATACAGAACTGAGAAATGCACACTGGAAGACCTGGTTAGTTTTCAGACGAGCGGAAGCAGTTGTCATCTAGTTAACAAAAGTAATTCCTGGCATGTTCCAGTGGGTATGTTCTTGTATCCCTTTGGATAGTAGTAACTGACACAGGGACATAAAAATAGAAAACTTTCTGTATTAAAAAGGTATCATATGAGGGTTTTTTAATTGGACTTTAACAGAGGATGCAGTCTGAGTTCCCTCTGCTGAATAATGTGCTTTGCTTCAGATGTGCAGGGTAATGGGAATTCAGACTGAGGCATGCTGTGTAACTCCAAAGTGAGGGACTAATGGTTACTCTCTAGGCTAATAGTCTGGCATGGTAATGTAAGACAAGAACTGGAAAAACCACTAAGGTCCCCAAGAACATTGACTAGTGTCACTACACTTTACCAGCTAAATTCTTGTGCTAAATTAATAGTTAAAGTAAAATTAGTGGTGGTGTCCTGCAGCATTTTTATTTTAGACTGCTTTTAGCTCATACTTTGGAGTTAAAAAGTATGCAGCCATGCAGTCTATATCTAAAGGAGAATAGGGTCTAGTAGATAGATGGACAGACTGTGAATTAATTGTGTGTGTTTGGTGAGATTAATGGTGGCAGTTCCATATTGGCATTATGTCAGTTTCCATGGGTGAGTGCAGAGGGGTTATACAGTGTTACCAATCTGGAATAGGTGATATGACTGGAGATGCTGGCTACATAAAAAAATTTCAAAAAAATTGAGCTTTGTTTCAATTAATATCTGTGTAGGTCTTTGTGCTTTCCAGGTTGGCTTACATAAAACGCGGGTATTAAGTTTGCAGCATATATCCAGTCAGTCATATAATGTGCAATTACAGCTGAGCTGTGGTTTAAAGTTATTCAAATATGCTCACAGGCTTTGTCTTAATAGATGTTTCTACCATTGCAAGAAAATAATTTCATTAAACTGGATCATCAGGGTAATTCAGACATGTTCAAGAAAGTTTACTTGACGTGAAAAAGCACGTGCTGACCATCATTACTTTGACAGTGAGATAAATATATATATGTATGGCAAATTTAATATATCCAACATGGCATAGGTTTCCTTCCTGGTCTTCACTAAGTCAGTCAAGCAGCTTTAATTTACTCTTTTTATTCTTAATACATTTTCTGCAAAGCAAGAGAGGTTTAAGTAGTGCCGAGATCGCATGGACTTCAAGCTTGTATATAGTCTTAAAGGAAGTTGTGTTTGGACTTGTTTGCCTTTGCTGTCCAGTTTCAATGTCGTTTGATCATGACTGTGCCTATTGTAAAGACTTATTCCTGTCTCTGTCACAGTTTTTACAGAAGTGGAAGTTTGTTTTGAATGTGTGATAGGCACTTGATAAATCAGTGATGAAGTAAATCAATTTGAGAACATTTATGTGTTTTCATCAGATGAAATTGCTGATTATAATTACAAAAGCTACTTAAAAGCCAAACTTCATTAAAGTTTTTCTGTAAGTTACAATTTGGTCATTTACTATAGTGAAATTTGGTGGAAGGATGGTGGCATCTGTACAAACTGATGGACAGACATAACTGCATGTGTCAGCAATGAAAATTACACCAGAATGAGAAAACCTCATTCCATTTTCTTCTCAGTTTGATGATCAACGATGTCAGAACCCTTGGTATTTCACAGCATATGATTTTTTAGGATGTTTTCAGAATTGTCAGATTATCTTAACTTTTTGTAACACATTTAAAAATGCCAGTAGACGTTTCAGAGAAGGAAAGTTTAATGGCAGTTCTGTTCCTCAGGCAGGTATTCTTTCACAGGATTGAGCTTTAGGTGCAGGGTGAGTTCCTTAGGAGAATTTATGCCTTTCGGGAAGCAATTTCTATTGTAATGTGAAGAAAATCTGTATAACTTCCTGGTTTACTGTGGGAGTCCAACTTAATTTAGAGAGCAATTATTTAAAACAATTTTATCATCTGAAAAGTATTATCTTTGGGAGTGGGCTACTGAAGTTATCTTAAATGAAACTAGTAATTTTATCTTACTGATAAAGGCCTGAAGTAACACTTAATGCAGAAAGAATTAAGACTACTCTTACATCATTCTTTAATTACAGCTGAGATATTACTTGAAATACACCTAATAAGGTCTGGTAAGGAAATGTGTACCACTTAAGCAAAGCTAATAAAACCTTTTTTTTCTAAATTTCAAAAACTGATTGAAATGCTGGAAACCATGTCCTGCCACGGTGTAACCTCCTAAAGGAGAGAAAGGTATGTGCTGCGTCAGTCCCCCTATTCACAGTCTTTTAGTACTGAGTCAGTGCCATTGCTCCAGGCTCTTTGGATGTAATAAAAATCTGAGGAGTAAAGAAGCTAAATAATAATTGTTTGAAGTCCCTTTCATTACCTCTTGTGATAGTGCAAAGTCTGTACAGGTTTTAATACCCAGAAAGCTGGAAAGCAGCATAAAAGACTTGGAAGATGATGGTTTGCTGATGTCAGTCTGGAAAGCTTCTGAGAAGAAGGGGATGTTGGAATTACATGTAGGGTGTTGTACCCATGCTGGGGGACATGATTCATTAGACTAGAAATGTTCTCCTCTCACATTGTGCTGCCTCATCTCTCTTTCCATTTCCTGGCTGCTTTTTCTGTTGCTGCAGAGCAGGAA
>NW_005054298.1:26814505-26824900 GCF_000277835.1 Geospiza fortis | reverse complement strand
AGGAATGACTCAGCTGTTGGCCTTTTTCTTTCAGTGACCAGGAGCTTCATTCTCATCTGGCTGTCACCTTCTCTGTAGCCTCATGAAGTCTGTGAGAGAAACCTGCCCCTCTTTTTGTTCTGTGTTGACAGTCACAAGTCAGTATTAAACAAATCTGAATAAGTGTGACTAAGTCTGAATAATATCCTAAGTTATAAAGACACAGTTCTGAAGTCACTGAGGTAGCCGAACCAATGTAGCTTTGGGAGAAAGTCTTTGTAATACTGGAAGCTGCTGTCTAACTGATCATGTCTGAAAGTCATCAATCTACATAGTGGTTGGTCAGATAAGATAAAATGCATATGTGAGATAAAATGCTCTTCAGGTTAAGAATGCATGAAAGAAGTTTCATGCGGAATTTGTATAAAATTGTAAATACAATAAACAGAGGCTTTGTGCAGTGTTTCTGCATGTAGGTTATAAATGCTTTAGAAATAATTACCAATTGCAGGTCCTAATAAAGACCACTGTAATCCAACATGAATTCCAGGCAGGGCTTGTCATAAAATTTATATATAAAGATGCAGATACCTAGATTACCTGACTTGCACTACATTCATAAATAGCTGATTAGGGTGATGATTATTAATGGACAAAAATAATACCTTGAATTCTCAAAGATAACTGTAAATGATAAATTATTTACACCTGGTGATTTGATATCTATAAATAGTTACCCTTTAACCAGCTAATTGCTGATAATAGAATGCAACCATACTGAGATTGGAGCAGCAAAGAAAAACAAAGGAAAAGTGTGTGTAATCCTCAAGGTAGTCTCAGTAGACATTGTTCAATATGATTCTTTTTATGGATTTTTTTTTTTGAGCAATATCTTTGTTAATATTGATGTGCATTTTCAATAGGATTGAGTAGCGAGAATTCCATCTAGGATTGCTCATGATAGCCATATGTCATTTGTACAGCTGGCAGCTGAGTTCAATCCCTAGTAATGTCCCAAGTGAGTGTTCCTGCAAGGGGGAGCAGCGAGCCAGGGCTGCTTCTCAGTCCTGCTTCATTCATACCTTGTACAGAGCAGTACAGAAAAGCTGCTTCACTGCCAGTGGCAGATTGCATTCTGTGTTTCACATGATGGTTGCATTACTTCCCAGGGTTCTGTGCAATTCCTGTAACCATTCCTGTCAGGGAAGGCCTCTTCCCACCAGGGCTCCACCACCCTGATAAGCACTTTGATTCCATGAAATGCAAATGGTATCATATAGGCCATATATATTGTCTGGTGCTATTTGCAGAATATAGAAGCTTTTTTTTTGTGCTGACCTGAACATCTGTCTCTAGAAGACAGTATCTCAGTTGCAAAATGACGTGTTGCCTTGCAATACTAAGTTTTTAATCTAAATATAATATATTCCTATTTATTTGATGTCTGCTACAATACATAAACAGGATAGATTTCCATCCTTGCTGTTCTGAACTGTGCTTTGAGGCAATTGTTCAGCAGAGGCATTGCATTATATTAACAGGGTCCACTTGCTCCCAGACCATACATTCAGTAAATAAATACTCAGTAGCTGCAGCAGGATGTAGATACAAAATTTTGCTTTTCATTGTATTATGCCCATAACTAGTTATTTTTTCACTGAGTTGCTGTCTTTGTACTCCAGATAAGAGATTGAGTTCTCTAAAGTGGGTAGTCTAAATTTATCCATCTGTGTCTAGCAGTGTGATACGGAGTCACAGAAGTTCATTTTTGGTGGCTTTAGGCAAAAATTCTTACATTGGCTTTTGCTAACAATGTATGTTCAGTAGTAGGGAGAAGAATGTGAGGGGTTAATGCTGACTCCTGAAAGAACAGATGAAAATGAGATGCTTTAATAACAATGCAGCAAGTATAGCAAATTATTGTTGTTTCCCTTGTATCAAGCTCTGTGATTCAAATTAATTGCAGTAAACAGTTACAATGAGTGATGTAAAATACTTTACCAGTCTTTTAAGATGATACTTTGCCTTGTATTGTACTGTTGTTGAGTTCTTAAAACAGAAATGAAGTAGAGAAAGGCAAATTGCCACTTATTTGTGGAACATCCTGAGAGATTTTATAGATACAGTAATTTACTGGAATTTTCTCCATTACTGTAGCTTAATTGATAACAGTAAATCAGCAAAGACAAAGGATTAATTATATTTATAAACAAAATATTCTCACAGTGAAACACCTAGAGGAGTACATTGTTCTACGCTTAAAAGGAATGCATCTCTACAATGGGAAAACCCCACATGTTTTGCTGAGTTTTGCCCATATCCTATTAAAAATGTCATACAGGAGTTCCTTGTATTCAATCAAGCAGTGATTGAATAGGAGTGAAATACCAAAATGATGCCTCACGTGCTCTGCAGGTTTTTATTCTGGACATGCAGTTACAGTTTGCTTCAGTTTTACTTTCCTTGACAATAAGCAATGCCAGACCCTTAATATTTCTGCCTCACATATTACCAGTAATATTGTGCTTCCTTGTCCCTCTTCTGTCTCTAATCTTGCACGAAGAGTAATATTGGATATTGAATTCTGTGTTTTCATTATTTCATCCTAAACTTGTGTCCCTTCTGAGCTAATACCTTGGTAAGAAAGGTTTATTGTTCATGGTGAGTGATTTTTAGAGCCAGTCAGTATTTGTATTAGTTTGAATGGTTGCCTCCATCACCACACAAACCTGTAATGAGTAGCCAGGTAGATCTTTCAGAATAATCCTGGTTAAAATAAATGATGTCAGGGAAATGGCACAAATTCTGTTGAGGTCTCACCTGGAATGTGATGAAAATGACACTAAGTGGTTCAGCTGGCTATTCTGTTGGTGGATTTGCCTGCTGAAATATGTACTGCTATTTTATTCCTGTGTCAGACTGGTTAAGTGTTACTTCTGAATCTGCCAAGACACCTTCACAAACTCCTTTGTCTCCCACAGTTACTGAACAAAGACACATTTGGGAGCTCATTAACTCAAGATGTCACTGGTTCCAGTAGCTGCCTGCTAAGAGTAGCAGTTTGGGTTTGTTCTCTTGACTGAATAACTTTGCTAAGAAGAATTTGAGTGGCTTGTTGGTAGAGCACCTTAGAAAAGTCTGTGATGTTGGTTCATTAACTAAATCCCTTATTTAAAAATACAGATTTGATTCAATGGTATATAGTTTGAAACCTCTTCGTTCTAGGAATGGCCTTCACAATCACTAACTTGGGCTCTAACTTGGCATAGCACATGTAAAAGTTTGCTTTAGTCTCATGTTTGAGTGGACTTCCATAATTGACAGCTTTTCTAAATTAATTTTTCTGGTTTTTTCAAGTGAGATAAGCCATTGGCTTAGCAGTAGGCATGCATAATTCCTTTTCTGATTGTAGCAGTGATGAAGAGAGGTTTATTATAAAGATATAGGTATTAAACACTCATCAAAGACTTGCCTTTTATGCCTTCTAACATACCACAAGTACTACAATGTGGTGCAAGGATGAAGTAGTTATAGTGGTGTAAGTTATGAGAAAATAGAAGTACTGCAGCTGGTTTTAATACTTTATTAGAAATATTGTTATATTCTATTCTGAAGGGAAAGTTGGAGAAATTATTTTCAAATGGCTTTAAACAGGAAATAAGTTACAATGTTATTTGAGTGCATTTTGAGGTGGCCATTTGTTTTATTTGTGCTCTGTCAGAATGTTCTGTTAGACTGCAGATCAACCAGATCAGTAACTGGTGCTCCCACCTACAGCTGGGTGGCTCTTTTTTGTGCGTGGACAGTGGTGTTTGTGCAGCTGTATAGTAAGCCAGATAGGAAAAGTAATCTGTCATGAAAATAATTTTTTTTTTCTTTTTCTAGGCTTTTTTTCAGCAGAATCTAGTTGTACAGCTGCACAGTGAACAGATCAGCAAACAAATGTGCTGGTGTCCACAAATGGTTTTGTGGGCATGGGAACGAGAGAGTGAAGCAGTGGGGGACGGCAGCACTGCTGCTTTAAGTGCAACACCATCTTAAAATATTTGTTGAACTTCAGCTTTGGTTGTAACCAAAACAATTTGCTTACTTTCAGAAGAAAAATGAAGTATTAAAATGCAGCTGTAACTGGTTTATCTTTTCAGTTATTTCAATCTTACAAGTGCTGGTTGGTATCTTAATAGGATCTAATGGAACAGTATATTCAATACAGAATATTGGCACAAAAGCAAATTGGCTCTGTTATAAATTCTGTGCATTAATAGGTGTTTCATGGACTACATCCAATTTATATATGAAAGACTGCAAATTAATTCTTGGTGAGCAGAACTAGTACTTACAGAACTTCCAAGTATTCTGAAGTTTTTATATTATCTTGAGCTCTGAGAAGGATCCCGTACTCAGCAATTTCTTACAAATAACTGACCCTTTGAAGAAAGCTCTCCAGTTTTCTTATGTTCAGAATAAATGCTCCTTTCTGGATAACTGAGCTGGTAGATTGCTACTGTATTAGTTCAAGATCATTTTATTATGCTTGGGACTTGGCTTTTCAAATACTTCACAGTTCAGATTTTTAGGGAGTATTCATGGTGTGTTCAGTTATGCATAAATGCTTTCTGTACTCTGTAAGTCTTATCTGGTATTAACTTGGCAAACAGGGCTTGGATCAGTTAGTTAATGCTCTGTTCTTACAAAGTGCCCCTCCTACTGAGCTATAGGTTTTCAAATGAATGAGGTTCACTGAAATCCACAAACCTGTTTCACTGAAATCCACAAACCTGTTTCACTGAAATTGAAGAAGGAAGAAAGTACAGGAGATGGGTGAGAACTGAAGTTAGAAATGGTTAATTTTAACTTTATTGATCCGTAGCATGTTTTCCTGTTTCCATTAGCAGAAGCTGCTGTCAGCTTAAGACTGATAAAACAAAACCAGATTGTTATTTAGTTAAAATGTGTTTATGGCTTTCTTAAAATGTCTTTCAGTAACAACAATATATTAATTTCACATTAAATTTTCAAAAAAACTTACCTTAAAAATCTGTGCTAGATTAATAGGATTTTGTATTCTAGTATTTGTTAAAAAATATGAAATTTTAAAAATATAGAGTAGGTTCGTTTGGATTTTCAGATTCCAGCCTTTTTTTTTAACTGAATATTTTTATGAAGGATTGCACTGTTCAGGATGGGGGGGAAGTTGCATACATCTCTCCTGCACATACATTGGAGTGAATACCTGCAGTATAGAAAAGCTGCTAAATTTCCAGGACTTGTAAGAAAAACTGTCTTTGTGTAGTCAATAATGATTTCAAGTAATATTTCTCTTTTTAAGAAACTGGCATTTCTCATAGAGCTGGTATTCTGAGAAGTTCCTAACAGAAATGAATTGCACAAGTGCTGAACTTGCAGTGCCTCACAGTGAGAATGCCTTAGTTTGGTAAGAATATTGCTTTGTCCTTATTTTTAGCACCTCTTGTCTCTCTGGGTTCTCTCTTGGCTTAGCTGGAGCATGTGTTTGGTGTGGAACTCGTAGGTGCCCATGAAGTCTTGCTAAGGCACTTTACTCTCTGGCATTCAAGCTGAGTAACTTAGAGGAGTCAAAGATGTTTTTCGTAGATGAGCAGAACATTCTTCAGAGCAAACAAGGATAAGAAAGTTGAACAACAAGGGAGTGAAACTGAAATTACTTGGGAAGGAGCGTGGGAAGGGAAGAAATCAGTGCATTTATATTACAAATATTTCAGGTTATTAAAATTGTTGGGAGTACACAACGAAAAGGATTGGGGGGAAGAAAGCTGGGCACTTAAAATATTCTTGTCAGCATTGTACATGGAAAAAATGCTGTACTGCGTGGGCTGCAAGTGCTGGAATAACAGATGTGGCTTTCATTTGAGTTTGGATTTTGTATGACTGCATTATTTGAATCCAAGTTTGTTGTTTCAAAGGAAAGCCTAACTCTTGAACTAGTTTTCTAGTCTCAGTGAAACAGTCAGTGATAAATAAACAAAGATGTCCCCACAAATGATATTCCAGGCTTTAAGGCGTAAAGTGCTATGTAAAAAGAACAGTTAAAATAGATAGTAAGCACTATGGATAAATTTCAGAAATCCAAGGGACATTGAATGAAAGAAAGATTTTTACAAGAAACAAAACCAAACCCAACTCTGATCACAGGTGCCTTTGCTTAGGTAGCTGAAGCACGCTAGGCAGACAGTGGTTTGCACAGAGATGTGTTGAGTTCTCCATGGCACTGCCCATGTGCTTGCACCTGAAGCTTCTGTGTGTGTGGAAGCTCAATGGGTTCTCCATTTGCTGGGGATGATCTCTTGCACTGCTGTGTGGGGAGGGGATGGGTGCCCTGGGCAGCATCGTGTGCATTTCTGAAATGCCCTCTGGTGGGACACACTGATCTCTGCCCCCCTGCATGCGTACATGTTCTAATTGTGGAGCTTGGCTTGGGGGGGCTGTCCTGCTGCCTGAGGTGTCAGAAGGACTCTGCTTGTTCTCCCTGCAGCTCAGGGAGGTGCAGCAGGTGCTGTTAGTCCAGCCCTGCCCTTTAGGGGTGCTGTATTTCACTGCCCCACAGCTCGGCAGTCTTCCCTCCTGTGCTGGGATCGTGCTCCTGCCCGTCAGAGCTGTGGAGGGCCGGCAGCAGGGAATCAAACACTGAACAGAATCAGGCAAAGGCTGACAGCAGTAATAGGCAGAGTCTTTTTCAACTTTGCTGTAGCCTTGTCCTCAGGCTGCCCTTGCATATTCTCTAGGGGGATTTGAGAGTCTTAATGTTCCTATAATGAGATCAGCTATACACAATTTTGTGCCACTGAAGTGTACAGAACTTGGACTTCAGGTTTCCAGTATTATACACATGAGTGCCGCCTGACAGGTTAAACATGACAGGTATTTACAGTTGCCTAGAGAATAATGAAACTCGTTTAAAAAGAAAAAAAGAATTAATTCTTTCTGGTTGTTCTTTTGGAAACTTTTTATTATGGGAACATTTGTTTTTTAAGTATCTGTTCCATAGCAAGATATGCAATGGAAGATACCGAATATTATGCAATAGAAAATCAAAAATACTGTGCTAGGGTTATTATTGTTCTAACTGAAAACAGACAAGTAATTGATTTTGAAACTGCTCTGAGACTGCTCAGCTCTTCAGCAACGAGACACAGTCATAGGTTCAGACTATTTTAACCACTAGGGCATGGAGAAAAGGTACCATTCAAAGCTAAACACCACAATTAGGGATGCATGACTAAAGTTTCCAAGTAATGTATTAGTAGTATTGTATGAGACAGTCACATGGAAAAGATCATGAGGTTGTGAAAAGGATTATGAGCATGCTTTAGTCATGAATTTCCTGGTAGAGATATTTTAGTCTGGATCATGCTTGTTTAAATGAGAATAATTTAACTTTGCTTGTTCTGACTGTATTACCAGTATGTGGCAAAGGGGGAGAAAAGGTTTCTTACCTACAAATGTAGTATTACTTTATATATATATACATATATATATATGAGAATAATATTTCAATAAGTTTTGGGGGTGAACTTACCATACTGAAGTACTTGAAAAAGTTTAGCACAACCCTGGAATCAGTAACTGGAATGTAGGGGACTGAACTGGAGACAAACTATGATTATTCCAGACTGATAATTGACCAGCTGTTTATAAAAATAAGCCACTAATGTACAATGAGTAGCCATTTACCTATCTGGCATCCATGGAATCAGTTTTGATGCCGATGCAGACGCAGTTTACATGTAAAAACATAAGCCCAGATATTCTTCTGGGCTTATGTTTCTAAATGGGACAGCATTGCAAAAGAGAGGTTTGCTTTTTAAATAAAATTTGTCAGCTTTTGAAGTTCCAGTGAAAAAGTGAATTTTCATATTTTGGATTTGTAGAGATTAACAAGAGAAAAGTTTTTCCCTGTCTTCTGTGTTGACACATTTATTTGCCATATAAAGTCCTTAGAAGACAGCTCCTTCCTTTTCTCTGCCGACCTGTTACAAGTATAGGAGCTTCCAACAGATATTTTGGGAAAGTAAGATGGACTTCAAATGTATGTGGTTTGCTGCAGAGCACTTACCTGGCCGGTTTCACAAAGCACATTTTAGTGGGCTGCTGTGGGGGGCTTGGGAAGGACAACCAAATTTCTCCTGTCTCATGTGAGAGTCAGTGGCACTTTAGGGTGCAGGTCACTCGTGTCTGGGGATGGAGGGCCAGTGGCAGCTCGAGTCAAGGTGCACATCAGGAACTAAAACCACTGGCAGTGGTAAGAGCTTACAGCACAGCTGGCCTGTGTCCTGTCTCCTCACATTCCTACATTTGCTGCAGGGTAAAGTGGTGGCTTGTTTTCAGTTCTGATCACAAGAAAAGCTTTTGCAGTGTCTTCTTCATAACTTGGTGTTGAATTGTAAGTTTTTTACATGTAACACTAAAAAACCACATTGTCCCAATGATAGAATTTCTAAAAATCAGCACTAAGTGCTTTCAGCTCAACAGTTGTCAGCATTAACAGTATTTTTTGAGTTGCATAAGCAGATGTTTTCCATATAACCCTACTTTTTAAATGGCTGTCCACATAGATCTTTGAAGTCAGTAAACAAATGTAAGTGAAAAGTACTAAAAATATGAACATATAAGCAATACATTGAAGTTAGTTAATGGCAGCTTATTTGTACATTGATAATGGATGATTTCAAAACAGGGAATTGTGCAGTGTGTGTTTAGTAGAGGCACTTCAGCAGCACAAAAAGAGAACAAATGGTGTGTGGGTTTTCAGCTGTATTACCTGCCTGTCATCCCTGTGAACAGGAAATTACAGCATTGTTATTTTAAAATAATTCTCATTCTTTTGTAGCTTGTGTTTTATCAAGATTTTCAATATTACAGGTTATCATAAGTATAGATGCCTCTGAAAATATGCACAAAAATATTCTGATATGACTGACTGTAAATGTTGTTAATCTTTTTCTTATCATCACCTCCTGTCAGTATGGTTTGTAAAACCACATCTCTAAAATACACAGTCTGTCTCACTGTTGGATAAGAAAAGTACATTAACACAATTTCTGCAGTAAAAGTACTGCAATTGCTATTCTTTTATTGCCAATATCTAAAAAGCTTTGTGAGTGATTCAGTTGGCATAAGTACCAAACTGATAGGCCATATAAATTGACATTGAGATTGCTTTGCAGCTAAGTGCATCCCTTTGTGTTTCTTGTAGGAAACAGAGATGAAGGTACACATGCACACAAAATTTTGCATCATTTGTTTGCTGACATTTATTTTTCATCAGTGCAATCATTGCCATGGAGATGGACACAACAACGGTCCCAAAAAGGATCGTGTGCACGACCATAATGACTATCAGATCTCAAATGAATCATACTTCCAGAATGGAGGAACAGAATCTATGCCCAGTAAATTTTCAACGTTGGAAGCAGAAAATGAACAAAAATACTACATTGAAAAGATTTTTGATCGCTATGGTGAAAATGGAAGATTATCTTTTTTTGGCCTGGAAAAACTGTTAATAAGCCTTGGTTTGGGAGAGGTAAAAGTAGTGATGATAAATCATGATGATATTGGCCACGATCATGTTTCTCACTTGTATGCTTTGGAAGTACAGGAAGGAAAGCATTTTCATCCTCATAACCATGCTCACAGCCACTCAGATTCAGAAAACCAGACCGCGGTCGGTGCGTCTGCAAAGAGAAATCACAAATGTGACACCGAGAGAGAGGCGGCACGCGCCACTCGCGCCACGACGCCGGCGGGCACGGCGACCCTGCCGAGCAGAGCCACGAGCCTGCCACGGACACCAACACCACGCAGGAGCAGCCCGAGCGCAAACAGCGCAAACAGAAGAAGAAGCAGAAGAAGATCAGCGAGACGTCGGGAGACGCCACGTGGGATTACGCTCCGGAGCACGATGGCGGCGATCAGTACGAGCACAACCGCGTGCACAAACACGACCACGTGCACGACGCCTCTCACCTGCACGTGCACCACCACGAGCACGGCAGTGACCGCTCCGCTGGCCACGGCCACCAGGACGGCAGCGTGGGCAGCGCCACCGGGCACCGCCACACCAGCAAGCGAGAGGCCTCGCACAAGCAGATCAGCGTAAGGAAACATGCCCTTCCTGCGGCACGCGGGCACAAGGAGCACAGTGAGGATGAGCACAAGCATGAAGAGGTGAGTGTGACATGGAGAGCTGGTAAGTTGACTTTCAGTGCTGTCACATAATGACTGAAGGTGCATACCCACAAGTAACAGAGAGGCGTGTTTGGGACCGTAGTGTAATACAGTGTATGAATTGGATCTGTAAAGCTTTTCCCCTTCCCAATATTCCAGAATACTACCACCACACACACCTTTTTTGGGCTTCTTTCTGAATCTGAGATC
>NW_005054298.1:26802966-26814486 GCF_000277835.1 Geospiza fortis | reverse complement strand
TTTCCTAAAATAGCAGCATCTTTTCAGCACACTTCTGATATCTTTGTCCTGAGAGATTAAGAAGCAATTGCAGGTGTAGCTTCAGTAGCACTGTGCTTGGTGAAAGCTCTTCTGTTTTGTCCTTCAGCATCCATTAGTTCTGCCAGCACCATAATCCCTTCCCCTTACAGTTAACTACAGATGCAGGACTTTGTAAAGTGATAATTTTAAACTAGAAGGATGGAGGGGGTACTGAGTTCAAGGTTTCAAACTGTATTAAAAAGTGAAACTCAAAACACGGAAGGTTGGTAGGTAAACAGAAGTGTTTAAAAACCAATTTTGGATTTACATTTTTCTACTCTTCACCTGTTGCTTTTTCTTCATTGCCTGTACTGTGCAAAGAATATGGAAACTGCTTTTCAGTGACATTTATCAAAAGTTATGTAGGTGTTGGGAGACTCAAGTGTGCGGTGCAGGTATTTTTACTGTTTCCTTCTTTCATAAACCACTTAGATCAGTTTAAGACATGTTTTAGCACTGGGAGAACATTTAGACCAAAGTTTCTGCTTTGTGTTCTCAAATAATGTCCTGCATTTTCCATACATGAAAATAGATGCTTTTATATTTAATTTGTTTGTACAATTTGCTTGCAGTGCTTAAATGCTACACAGCTGCTACGGTACTATGGTCTGGAAGCCAGCTCCCTAATATCTCCTGAGCTCTTTGTGTACATCTGTCCTGCTTTGCTCTACCAGATTGAGAGAAGGCTTTGTATTGTACATTATGATGAGCTGGAAGATCTTGCAAGAAATAAAAATGCATCAATTGAGAATAAAGATAAAACAGGTGCATCAGGTAGGTGTCTTTTTTTCTTAATGGCACTGAGGTGGTCCATATGTTTATCTCAAAGTTGGAAAGTTGCAGTGTTACTTTGGCAGTAAATTTCTTAATAAATTTGATCTGGACCTGTTAATTCAGGAATAGAGAACAACACTATCATCACCATTCATTCACTGGAAAATGAGACTTTAGGTCTTACTATTTCTATATTTTAGCAGTGATACACAGCTGTAGAATTGACATGCATAATTTTTGGTGAACTTAAAAAATAGGCACAAGCAAGTACAAGAGCATTTAAATTGTCATTTCTCGTACTTCCCTTTTCTGACTATTTCTCTCTAAGCACACGAGAAATGTGCAATCAAAATCTTCTGGTTTTTCTATGTACCTTGAGTAAAACTGAGTAGACTTCTTATCACCACAGTTCTAAGTTAAAATATTTTTACTACTGTTAAAGCAGTTACTTTAAGGGTAGAATCCACTGTTGTTATTTCATAACTGAATGTACTTTTCAAATAGGTCTACCTCTGCTATCTTTCATAAATTATAAGGGAACTGTTGATGTTTAGTTGCATTAAAATATTAAAAATCTAAAAAACCTTAGATATAATGTCTGTATTTTGAAAATGAAAGTATATTGGTAATGTGAGGATTGATTAGTACATAGGTGCATATTAGCATCATTAGAAATAAAGCTTGATATAACTGCATTCTCATAGATGTTAATAACTGCTGGGAAGAATGCATTGCTGGTAATCTTTCTTACCAATTGCAGATTCATTAAAATAATTAACTTCTTATAGATAAATCTCCTCTAGTGACACATCTGCTGTCTTGTTAGCTGCTCAGAGATTGCTGTAGAGCAGATACAGTGGGTGTTTTGTACAACAGCAAATTGCTTTGTGCTGTGGTCTCAGTGTAGTAAGAGCTGACCCCTGCCTGATTACCAAGAGCATTGCTAGAGCAACTCTAAGCATTTTCTGCCAATTAAAATGTTGAAACCCTATACAAAACTGTCATGTTGCACATGCTTTGGACCAGTTTAATTAGGAAGCTTCTACAGATGAGTGCCTCTTTTTAAAAGATTGCATTTTATTTTTCTGTAATGAGAAAGGGAGTTCATTAATAACTCAGCTTGAAGACCTTTAACGTTTTAAGAGACTTAATCTGCAAAATTAGTCAAGCTTATTGTGAACATTCAACATGTTTTATGGCATCTGATACCTTGAGTATAAATAACACTTTTGCCAGTTAGCTGTTAAAAATTTGGGTTCTAACTCATTGATTTGGCTCTCAAACAGTAACCTGCAAAACAAGTCAGCTTGATTAGATAATGATAAATCATTCTTCATAACAATTCCCTGTATTCTCTTGTATTAATTACAGCAAGATTTCAGTTGATATAATAATAATTGTTCCTTCTTATGTAAGGAAGTGAATCAAAAAATAACAAGTCCTTATTGGAATGTGGGGACTGTGGGAGGTGTAGGGCAAATGTCAGTCATAGAGTAACTCAACCTGTAGGTTGTAGGACTTTACTGAAATGAAAGCATGTGCCCACCTAAGCTAATATAAACATTTTAGATAGAAGTATTCACCAAAGTTAGGAGGATACAGTCACTTTTAAACATGAGTTTTCTGTGGTTTACTTTAGTTTCAGTTAAAGCTTTCAATCAATCTTAGCAGGCCAGTGTTGCTTCTGTTCATTGATACCAGCCTGTGAGGTTTCCATTACCTCTGCTAACTGTGGTTTTCTAAAGCAAGATAATTTACTTAACTGACAGCCAAAACCTTATGAAGCCATGTTGGGTTTCTTCCTGTAATTTACAGATAGTTCTGTGACATCTTCTAATGGAGGATTTTCAAGGGCTTATCCATAGAACTGAGCTTTCACAGTGTGGCTGCTGGGAGAGGGGGCATTGTCACCACTGAGGCCCCTGAACAATTTGAAAGGAAAGGCACCCTCTGCTACTGAATGAAGCCAGTAGAAGTCACACAAGTAAACAGAGGGAGCATTTAGTTTAGAGCTGGAGATGGCTTAGAGCTGTTGATGAGAAGTGTCTCAGTCCAAGCTGTAATTCTGCCTGTGCAGCTGCCAGTGCTCCCTGGGGCTCAATCTGAGAGGGGCACAGATTCCATGTTCTAATCCCATGTGCCTTATCTTAATCATGATGCCATCTTTAGGTCCTGTATCATCCACAGGAGTATTCCAGCCCCTCAGAGGTGCATCTGCCAACCCTGCTGTGATAGATGAAACTTCAGCCTTTCCATTTTTCTCCATGTAAGGCTGTTGATCATCTACCCTGGCACTGAGCACCAGAGTGTGCCCACCTTGGGGCAGTGTCCTGCCCAAAGGCTGTGTCATTTTTATCTCGGCTGCTTGTGCATGTGTGCTAGATTGAGCACTGAGGGACAGCTCCATGTATGCTCTTGGTCCAGGCTACGTGCCTGGAGTGCTCTGGGGATCAGTCTGGGGACCTGTGGCAGTATTTTGGTCATCATGGTGCTGCTTCCACTTTAGACCTTCTTTCGTATTCCTGTTTTCCAGCCTCAGTTTTTCAGTTCCTCATCTGACAGCAGATTTTATCTCACCACCAACTCTCTTTTTCTATGGTCTCAGTCTGTCAGTGCACACCTCATACTGGCTAAAGCTTTTTCCAGTCATTTTCTCCCAGTGGATGTGGTCTTGTACTCCTTGCATTTCAGCTGAATTGTTTCCTTTTATGTAGCGTTGTGGAATGACAGCCCCAGACTTAGTAAGAATGAATATCCCAAAATAAAATTTAAAGCAGCAGATGTTGTGAGCTTTGGTGTTGAACCAGACCAAGCCTGCTGCTGCACTTGTGTTGGCAAAGTTGTATAAATCTGCTCTGTAGTGGGTTTGGTACAGACAGAATTCTTGGGGTGTTTCACCCTCATGTTGACACTGAGCAGATGCAACACACTTGTTCCTCTTCTCCTCTCACACATACCCTTGCCCCGTTTTCCAGGATGTTTTCCCCTACTTGTGGACCCTCAGAGATGCAAGGAAAGTTAGATTGTACTCTGAAATCTGGAAATGTTAGGGATTCTGAGTCAGGAGCTGTAACTTACCTTAAAGTTGGCAAAATGTGGTAGACATGCATTTTTGATTAAAAGTGGAGCTAGGAAAAACCCTGTGGAAGAAAATCAAAGCCTCTGTACTAAAATTTAAACAAAATACTTTACTGGAGTGAGATGCTGACTGAAAGAGCCATGTTTCTTTGTTTATAGGATGTTTCTTCTGTAATTCCTTCTTTTCAATGTCGTGTAGAAATTTTCACATCTTCCCTCATTAACAGGAATATGTTGGGTGTACCACATCCCATTATCACTTCTTCTAATGGCAACGGTAAAGATTCTCAGAAGAAATAAATGCTGCTATTTGGTGGTAGCAAGGTGCTTTCAGCTGTTCAAGCTCTTATTGTGGCATTCAGTTTTAGAGTTCCTCTGCCAAAGGTTGAGTCCTCTCATGAATAAAGGTGTATGTTTCAAAGCACCAGGTGAAATAAATAGTGCCAAACTAAACATGTGACTCCAAACAGGGAGAAATACAGAATCCAGAAAAATTTTGCATCAGAACCATATTAAAAATAAGTGTTACATACACATTAGTGCTTGTAGAGCCCTTGTAAGTAAAGTAGCAGACATGGTTTTGTCCCAGTATGAGACCTTTCGTTTTTAGTTTCATGAAGGGCTGCAAAGCCAAGCCTGGAACTAACAGTCAGGAAGAATTGCTGGGCTCTTTCTAGCTAATTGTCTTCTGATGTCTCACTGTATTATACTGTGCTGTTAATAAGCCTGTGTAGTTCTGGTTTGCTGTGGACTTCAGTACTGCCTTAAAATTTTTCAGCACCTTTTCAATGAACAATCACACATCTTAGGTTAAAGCAAAGTCACCTTCTTAAGAGCTACTTGAAAGTCATTAATCGGGCTTAAAAGTTTTGCAGGTGTTGTTCTGATAACCTCTCTGTGTTCATTTCTTCCCACAGCCTGGTTTTGTGGTATCATCTCTATCACCGTCATTAGCCTGCTTTCCTTGCTAGGTGTGATCTTGGTTCCCATCATTAACCAATGGTGCTTCAAATTTCTTCTAACTTTCTTGGTAGCTCTGGCTGTAGGAACAATGAGTGGAGATGCACTGCTCCATCTCTTGCCACATGTAAGTATGATCTCCTCACCTTTTATTCTTAATTGTAAATGAGTCTAGAATTTTCGAGGAATTGTTTGATAGTGTCAATAAAGAAAGGTTCACTGATGCACCTGTAGATTGACTTGACTGTGAGGGACACAAACACTTTTGGAGACTTTCTGCTGACAAAAAGGAAAGAAATGTGTTTCTCTCAACAAAAGGTGGGGAAAAGTAGTTGCATATTCATTGTTGAACTGATGTCACACTATTGTAAAACACCCAGGAGCCCAAGAAGAGTATTTTAAAATTAGCAGTATTGCTGTCTCTTGTTTACTGATAGCTGTGTATCAGTACCTAAAAGTATTTCCTGGGGATTAACCTGCCTGCTTGCTATATTTGAGGGAGAAAGTAACCACTCATGTACTGAATCAAGCAATTGCCCAAGGAAGGTGAGCAACTTTTAATGCATGATGGTGTACTATAATTCTTAAAAGGGGAAGTGTTTTCTAAACATTTTATTACCTCAGCTGTTTAGCACAAAGACTAATATTTACATGTTTTCTTTGTATAATTCTAATATGCATTTTTGGTCATGGTTTTAGGAGTTTTTTTAAGTTCATATTTCAGTTTAGAATTTAGGCTGTAACTGACTGTAACAGTTTAAAAAGTCATAAGGCTTGGTTGCTAGTGGGAGTGTAAGAATGGTGGTAATTCCTTGTGATGTTTCTGAGTGTTAGTCTCATCTTCAGCATTGTGAGAGAAAAGCTGAAGCTACATTATCTACCCGCTCAAAAAAAAAATTCCCAGAGGAATTTTTTTACTAATTAGGGTAATGAGTAATCTATTGAAAAACTTATGTGGCAAAATGTGTTAGCGTGAAGAAAAAGCAAAAAAGGGTGGGTATTTCTGTTGTTTCTTCTGGCCCAGTGCCACTTCAGTGTCATGGCTGCCCCAGTGGTGTCACTGTTGTCTCTCCCACCAGTCCCACGGAGGCCACAACCACAGCCACCACCATGGCCAAGGGCACGTGCACGAGCACAGGCACTCGCACCGGCACGGCCACGCGCACGCCGTGCACGCCGAGGGCTTCCTGGAGGAAAATGACCCCGTGCTCAAGGGGCTCCTGGCACTTGGAGGCATTTATGTTCTCTTCATCATTGAGCACTGTATAAGAATGTACAAACATTACAATAAACAAAAGGTAGGTGCTGAAATTGTTTGCTGTTTAAAAATGCGTTCCCTAAAGCTGCCTTGTGAGTGCTGAGGAGTTGTGTTTGCTCTGTGAACAAGTGCTGCTGCTGCTGCTCTGTATTCCGTCTGATGTTATGTGAGGGATCCCCTTCCTAAAGAAGTTGCTTTTCTCAACAAGGGAACTTGGGAAAACAGTGTAGAAATCTGATGGAGGAAGCTGCATCTAAAGCTTCCTGGGTTTTTTTGCAAAAACAGGAGAAAGCATCATGTAAGAAAGATCTGCTTATAGAGCCAGCAATTGTCAAGACAATTGACAAGAAATGTAGCAGTATGCTCTTACCTAACAATGCCAGTGTAACAGAGGTATCCAGGTTCTCCACATCAGAAAAATGCTACAATTTTCAGACCTGCTTTCTGTAAACTGCTGGTCAAATTTTAACTTGTTTCTCAAAAAATGATTGGATTTTTAGTGCTGGAAGCACTCTGTATTTATGGTAGGGGTATAAAAGGAGAGCAAGTACCCTGGGGAGTGTGATGGTGGATGAAAGTTCAGTTTTAGCCTTTGCCTTTGTCATTCAGCTTTGAGGAGAAAATTATTTTGGTGAAATTCCAACTTGCTTCTCCCAAAATGACTGTGAAAACTTTTCACCTTCTCTATTTTCATGTCAGACTTGCCGTCTGAGCGGACAGGCAGCAGAAGATTTTCTGTGTTGGAGAAAGAATTTCTTAGATCTTCTGATAAAAGGATGAAAACTGTTTTATCGTGCATATGTTCTCTGAGATTAATTAAATAATTAAATCCCCTAGGCTGCTCTGGCAAATCCTTGGGATCTGCTCTATAGGCTGCAGATAGAGAAAAGCTTGCTGCTTTCTTAAAGGGAAGTACAAAGAAGTTACAGGAATATAAAACAAAAAAATAAAGTTGAACAAATTAGAGGAGCTGTTCTTGCTGCAAGTTTGCTTTCTTGAACAAATCTAATAGAAGTATTGCTATTAGAAATGGAAAAAGCATGGAAGTATTTCTGAGCTATAAGAGCAATCCTTGTCAGAATATTCCCTCTTACTGAAGTGAAATGTATCTTTATGTAAGAGTTTGGGAGTGAGATTCCATGGTAAGTAGCTAAGCACTCCCACTGGAATAGGGATTGTTGCTGAGCCTTATAAAGATCAGTATTCTGAAGTAACATATTTCTGTCATACATGGTTAGAGAGAGTAGCTTGATCTATTTAGGAGATTTTTGGACAGCATTTCTGTACCTGTTATTTCCATCAATGTCCTGTCACAAACCAGATTGTTACCTGCTTTCTGTTGCAGAGTAAGCAGAAATGGTGCAAAAAACCCCAGCCTGAAGAATCACCAATTGGAAGGAAACTTTCTGATCACAAATTAAATAACAGACCAGATGCTGACTGGCTTCAGCTGAAACCCCTTGCAGGTAGGCAGTTACTGTCAGAATTGTCTGACTGGGAGATGCAAAGTAGGAGCAGGTTACTGGGGCATGGTGTGTAGCATGTAACCTCTTGTACAGTTTTGCTGCTATTATGCAAATCATTGTTAATAAGACTTAATAGGCTTTTCCCTGTTAAATCTTTTTTGTTTTCTTTAGATCTGAGAGCACTCTGAACAGTTCCTAATATGCCATAGAGATGGTTCTCAGACTTCTGAAGCAGTCATGTTTTGAGTGGCTGTGGATCTTTGGGAGTTTGTTTGTTTGTTTGCTTGCTTGCTTGTTCGTTTGTTTTTGGGGTTTTTATGTTGTTTTGGTTAAGCTGTTACTGACTAGCTCAGCCCTGGCAAAAATTAGATCAAAAATGAACACCCACACAATAAATGGGGATATATTCCACTTTGAAGATCTCATCATCTGACCAGTTACAGATAAACAAAATCTGTTTCTTTCCACAAATACAACCGAGTATCCTGAATACTCCTCAAGTATCCAAAACAACTTTTGCACACTGTTCCTTCATGACAGCCTGTGGGTGCTCATTCTGTGTGTACCCAGAAGAAATGCTCTATCCCCCTTGTCACAGGGGGAGAGAAGGGCAAAGGCTTTGCTTCATAACCTTCAGATTCTGTTGCCTGCATGGCTGCAGAAGTAATTTGTGGATGAAGAACCTATACAAATTTGCATTTGCACAAATTAGGTTTATTTAATTTGATTGGTTTGTAGAAGAGAGGGTTAGAACTGCAGCCTTCTCCACGCAAACAATCTCAAATGGGCTTTGGGGCACTGACACAGAACAGGGAAAGTTTTCAGCAGTGCAGGGATTGGAACATATATTTGAAATGTCTGCATGGCAGTGGAGGCTGAGCTGTGACCTGTATGGGCACATGCAGACAGAGCCAGCTGGGGTTTCCTTAACCATTCAGATCCCATCTACAGCTCTAAGACATAATCATCATTCTGGCAACTCTCCTTTGCCAGTGTTGAACCATAAACTTTGTCAGTAGCAAAATTACAGGCACCAGCGTAGGCTGGGCTCAAACTGGCTTTGAGTGCTATGGATGCAATGCTGCTGCCTTGCAGTGGAGAATTTTATAGATTGTACATGCACATTTGTGAAAAAATGTCTCAATGACAGACTTAGTTTTCGGATTGAATGCTGACAACAAAGTTGCAGGACTGGGATGTGTAAAATACTTGTTTTGCTTTCCCAGAGCAGTTAACCCTTAGGTCAGGGTGCAGTGGTTGCTGGTTAAACAGGAATTAACTCAGTGTCTCTCCCAACTGACTGGATGCAGGAGCAGATGACTCAGTTTTGTCTGAGGACCGGCTGAATGAAACTGAACTGACTGACTTGGACGGGCAGCTGGAGCCCCCTGCCAAGAACTACCTGTCTGCAGAAGAGGAGAACAACTTGCGCCACTCTCACAACGACGTCGCCCACGGCGCCCAAGAGCACGAGCTGCACGATTCCGAGTATGACAGCCATGGAGAAGATAAAATGATAGCTAGAAAACACAGTCACCACTGGCATCACAAACATTCCCATCATTCCCATGGCCACTGTCATTCTGGAAAAGACCTGAAAGATACTGGGATAGCTAATATTGCTTGGATGGTAATTATGGGAGATGGCATTCACAACTTTAGTGATGGCTTAGCAATCGGTAAGCAAAAGCACTGAGTATTCCTCAACAGTTTCTCCTTACCTTTAGTAACTCTGCTAATATTTGATTTATCAGTGATCACAGGTAAGGCTTCCAGTTAGCACCTGTGGTTACTGCCATTGTTCAGTCTCCTGCAGAGCAGAAATAAAAAGGCTGTCAATTGTAATAGTTTAACAGTTTACCTTTTGTTAATATTCTGTGCTATTTGCACTAAAATTAGTGTATGAGTAGCAGTGACAATCACAATCTCTGCCAAGGAGAGACTGGTGCATGCAAACCTTGGGATTTATGGAGCACAGTAACCCACCTTTCTTGTTCGGGTCTCAGTTGCCTTAGAATTATAAATAAATGCCTTTCAGCCTTATTTAGAATGATATTTACTAACAATAATAATAATACTATTTATATTATTCTTAATACATAGAATTACACAGTACTTGCAAATAAAAATGCACTGTGATTCAGGTTACAGAAATAATATTTTAAAAGTATTACTTAGGATAATATAATTTTTATTTAAGCAAAATATTGTTTTGGCTCACAGTTAGTATAGATTTATTTCTAGCCAAGTGCAGAAGAAATTGGAAGTACCAAACAGATTTTATTAGATTTATTAAATTAACTTGGAGTCACACAATGTTCTAAATATGATTTGAATTGTAAAGTGTATTAATTTGGATTATACAAGTCAGGATAATGGTGAGAGGATTGAAATGCACACTTTTGATTTTTTACTAAGGTAACTGCTTAAGAGTAAGGGTATGCAGGGTTCTGAACTAATGGCAGAAGGAACACATCCATTTTGAAGGATGGGGGATAAGCATTTGTCAGGGTCTCTAGTTAACAACAGAATCTACTATAGTTCCTCCACTTCCTTCTCTCAACTTCTAAAGAAACTAAACTCCTTAAAAATTAACTTGTTGCTTCAATTTCACATAAAACAGGTAAGACATTTAGACAATGGCTCTTAGGGCCAAAAACAATTGTCATGCCTTCTGTTGAGAACTTCACAGTATTGAGACTCCATTTCTGAATATTTCTGGGTCAAGCCCAAACAGCTGAATTTGTGGTAAAATGTAGATTTTAGAAAAGTATGCTCATCTTTTTAATGTGTCAAGCTATGAAGAATCCCAAGGAAAGTTAAATTCCCTCTCTGTCTTCAGATTGTCTTTTCTTTCTGCTTTATGCTGCCTGTTTAGACTGGTCACTGCAGGCTCTTTTTGTGCTTTTCTCTGCTACAGTACAGAAATTTAATACCAGTTTTCTCATCTCAGAATTATTTAAGGTATGACATTAAAGTTAACTGAATTCAATTAGCTTATGCAAAAGTACTGAAAGATATTTATGGCAATGATTTTACCCGTATTATTTTCCAGATCTGGTTTACTAATATTGCTGAAATGTTCTTTGAAAATTAGAGAGATTATGGTTTAAATATTAGTTTGGATTTGCAAGCTGGAAAGGAGAGAGCCAGACTCTTGCTCATGTACATTTCTAACTGCCCTCATGTACTGGAGAGTTCCTAAAAGTGGTGTTATTGGCTTGTTGCCTTTATGTCTCGTTTTTGGCCAATTATGTTCTCCTCTCCAGGGTTTGTCTTTCAGATAAATAAGTAATAAAGCCTGCAATGGTAATGCACATCCAGGGTGCTTCCAGTATTTCTCATTTGTATACAGACAGGACACAGACATAATGAAAAATATTAGTGCGCATTCTAACAGAATGGTGTCAGCTCTGCAAAGTCGATTGATTTTTCTGACCTGAAAATTGTGAAATATAATTTTAATTTTTTCCTTTTTTTTTTTTCTAGGAGCAGCTTTTAGTGCTGGACTGACAGGGGGAATTAGTACATCTATAGCAGTATTTTGTCACGAGCTTCCCCATGAATTAGGTAACTAAGCATAGAAACTGTGCTCCATCTGTACAAAATCCTTATCTAAAAGTTGTTGTAATACTGTGATAAGCTCAATGCAGTGCAGAAGCTGCAGAGGTGACCAGAACTTCAGAGGGTGAGGGAGAAATATTGCTTCAGAGTAGGTACTGCTACAGGATTATGTTGGTAGTGTCTAGTTACAGCACTTCTGTAAAACTTTTTGAGCATGTTTTAAAAATGTTCTTAGGAGCATACATTTTACATAGCTCTGCATTTTACAGAGTTTCACACTACTCTGTGTGGCATTGTCTTACACAAAGTTAAGTCACATAAGTAAACACAGGTTTATTACATAAGTAAAATTCCATGTGG
>NW_005054298.1:26769870-26802925 GCF_000277835.1 Geospiza fortis | reverse complement strand
TGGCCATTTAGGGTAATGCCTGTAGGCACTGTTGCCAGTGCCATTGATTCTTCCCCCCTACTTGAAGCATTTCTTCTGGAGGTAGCTAACCATGGTGAAACCTGTTGTTTTCACATTGTATGAAAATTTACTGCACTCTGAGAGTTTAAAAGAGCAGCCAGAGAGAGGAGGAATTTTCTGGTTTTCCACTGATGTGAAGTTGTGCTAGACTGACCTATGTCTGTACTCACAGCTTGCTCACTTGAAGAGCTGCTGGGTCTAAATGATTAAAAGTGAGGTAAAACAAGCAATTCTAAAACCTTAGAGGTGATGAGGGAGAGCATTCTATATAGACAGCTCCTGAGCTCTAGGTAAATCGTGGGCATAGGGGGGAAATAATAGAGCAGGTGTTCATGGGTTGACCTGTGCTGTACAATCATTAGTTAACTGAAGCTGCTGCAATAGATAAAGGATCGCAGTGTATATTAAAATGCTTAGAACTTGACAGCATAGCATGATGAAATGAACCTTGTATAAGGGGTGAGTAGTTTACACCTATTTTTTTTTAATTTTGTTATGTTTTGATTCTAATTCTTGATACTAGATTAGGCAGATAATTTCAGGCATAGGTATAAGAATATTACATTAATTGTCCTGATGTCTGTACATCATCTTACACTTCTCATGATCACAAGAATTCAGTTTGAATGAAGTAAAACTATTAGAGCTGATTACAAGACTGAAGTCTAGATTTTTATAGAATATCTACTTTTAGCACCTAAATTAGCAGAGCTGTCCTGAATTCAGAATAAAACACATTACCCTGGCATGCCTTTACCCAGATTCAGGGTGGATGCGAAGTCATTCTTTGTGAATGTATCTCTTCCTAGTGCTCAAATTCATTGTCATCTTCTGTGGGGACAAATGCCTCATTATCCTCTTCCTGGATTTGCATTATGAGGTGTGTATAGCTAAGAGGAATTTTCACAGCTATTGATCCTAACTAAGCCTCTGGTTTTATGTGCTCTGGAGAACTTCTGAGTGTGTGCACATGGGTGTGTTCTCTGTGGGAAGAGCAGACCTAGCTAGACTCCTCCATTCACCCTTCACAGTTAATCACTGCTGCCTTTCTGACAATCAGCAGGATGAACAGGCACCTTTCAGTCATAGTTACCCAAGGGATGGCTGTGCCTGAGTACAGCTCTCCAAGGGGGTCGGTTCCTGTGGCTCAGGGTGCCCATGAGCCCCTGCAGCAGCAGCAGCAGCAGCAGCACTCTCTGGTGAGGGGTGTCTGGGTTGCTGGCAGTGGCACTGACAGCCCATGCTGTCCCCGCAGGTGACTTTGCAGTGCTGCTGAAGGCGGGGATGACAGTGAAGCAGGCCATCGTGTACAACCTGCTGTCGGCCATGATGGCCTACATCGGCATGCTGATCGGCACGGCCGTGGGCCAGTACGCCAACAACATCACCCTCTGGATCTTCGCCATCACCGCCGGCATGTTCCTCTATGTGGCCCTGGTCGACATGGTACGGCTCCTGCGCAGGGCTGGGCTGGGGCCTCCTGGGCTTTGGGGGTGCTGCACTTCAGTCTGCTGGTCAGGCTCAGTCTGAACTTTTATTGTGAGCAGCTGGTAATCCTGAGCTGTTGTGATGAGTAGCTTTTAAAAAATTACCTGGTGGAAAAATGCTGCTGCTTCCAGAACACACGGGTGCATTATCCCAAGTGTGTGTGCACCATAGATCAGACTCTTCAGGCAGCAGTGCTGCTGTGCACATGTTACCAGCCGATATTCAGTCCTGATTTCTCTCCTTTAAGCTGCTTCAGAGCTTCATTTAAATAAGGCAATTTTTCACTTCTTGTCTTTACCAGCCCAAAGGTGATGAGATTGTTTTTCATTTCTGGGGTACTTCATCATGCTTTCCACTTCATTATGGAGACTTTAATTTGTAAATATACTGTTGTTATAAAGTCACTCTAATCTCTTAATAGGTGATAGGTCCTTTTCGGGGCCTGCTAAACTGTTAAATAGAATGTCTGGGTAGAATGATCCTTCTTGCAACTTCAGGTGTTCTATAGTAGCCTGTAATGCCTGAAATATCACTTCCTTGTAAGCTCTGTGTCTGATTCTTATTTCCTATCCTTTGACTGAAGATGTCATGCATAAAAGAAAGGAAGGCAGTTCTTTCATTCCTTCATCATTCCTTTTCCTTTCCCTCGGCCATCATAATAGTAACCAAATAGTCAAAGTCCCATTAGCAGGAAAGCTTCTGCACGAGATATTTGAAACTGAACCAGTTTTGTCTTGGCTTTTGCATAATCAGCCTCCTTCTCAAAGACCTCTTTACCTGGCACACAATAAGAGTAGATTTTGATTCCTCCCTGGCTGTGAGCAGAGGTTCACAGAGGTGTGGTTTTCTATCCACTCCTTACACCACCCCATATTTAAAAAGGATGTGTATGTGAGTATGTGTAAGCGTCTCAAATGACAAATGAATGGCTCGGTTAATCAAAGTCATATGTTTATTTGAGCATGACTTGAATTTAAAATTAAAAGAGCAGGACTTGAAGAATATTGGACTGCACCCTATCTTGAGGAACTTAATGTTCAATTACATGGATACTCCTGTGAAAGTTCAAGGAAAGGCATTTTTAGTTTGTTTTGTAAATACATTACGTGATTATGTTTTTATTGAATGTAGTTGTTCAGTAGAGTTTAAGCTGTGTCTTAGTGTATTGGTTTTATATCTGAGCCCTGGAGATATCCTTGACAATATCACCTTGTAACCTTGTCCATGTATAAATGGAATAAAGGTGAAATAACTTCCTCAATTGTTTTGTATTTTTTAGCTTCCAGAAATGCTTCATGGAGATGGAGATAACGAAGAGCATGGTTACTGTCCTGTGGGGCAGTTTATTCTTCAGAATCTAGGCCTGCTTCTTGGATTTGCCATCATGCTGGTGATTGCCCTCTATGAAGACAAAATAGTGCTTGACATCCAGTTTTGACCTGATGCTGGTAATCACTGTGGTTCCAATCTGTTGCGGTCTGGCTTTGAGTCTGCACTGTGTGGGCTGTGTGCACACTGCTCAGAGGACACGTGGTGCTTGCACTGCTTACAAGGACAGGAGATTCCTTTCTGCCTAGAGTAGCTTCTGCTTTTCTCTAATCCCATCAGATGAGCTTACCCAACACAACTCCTAAACTCAAGTGAGCGACGTTTAGGAAACCCTAAATCTGAGAAATAAGGGCCAAGGTCAGGGTGCTGTATAAGGAGCACTGCTTGCTTAAGAAAGAAAAAGTACAGGACAAGATCTCATTTGGGAAAATACCATTCCGTTAGTGCATTTGGACAGAACCCAGATGTTGCAGCTGAAACTCACACCTGTGCGAGGAACCCAAGGAAACTTTTTCGTGCCACATGAGTCTTGAGTAGCTCACAGCTCTATGTATGTATAGATCTGTATAGATATAGACAGATGTGCACACATATACTTGTGCACCTCTGTATATATGTGTATTAATCCTGTGCTGATTTTTCTGCATAGTGGTGACTTGAAGTATTCAGTCTTACAATAGGACATGGCTGGAAACCACTGTGCTGGCTTAAATTTTTAAAAAGAAGCCCCAAGCCTAAACACTGTTTAAATTCTTACAAGCTGTGTTAAGCTGCACTCCATCATTGCAAAGCTCCTGTGTAAGAAGGCAGGCTGTTGCCATGTACTCTGCAAAGTGTAACTTCTGTCGAGGGTCAGTTTGATGATGTTTTTCCCCAGCTGAGATTCATTTGATGTTTGTTCCTTTATATTAGTAGGAAAATGCAAAATGCGGTAGAATTAGTGTTAGCTTGGGGAAATCCCTGACCTTGGAGTTATTGAGCTGTTTCTGGTTCTTTCTTACAGACGCTAAACATGTATTGTGTGCCACTTGCAGCATAAACTACTGAAGAATTGTGGCTGTGAATTTGTGCAAACTCTTTTAACAAGAGAATCCATGTGGGAATTTCTCCATTTTTTAAAATGATTACTTTGGACTGTTTTCTCCTCTTCATGTTAAACCAAGGTGCAAGATGCTAGTTGCTGAAGCTGGACACAAGGGTTAAATTATGCTCTGTGGATGTTGTACTGGTTAGGGTATTTACGATACTGTAACAGCGCATCAAATCTGTTCCTACAATGCCTTGATATCAGACATTGTGACACCAGCCATTTCTGGCAGTAAAGAATATGTAAGAAGATTTCTACTTCCAGTATAAAGGAGTTCATTTCTATGATATTTTTTTACAATTTTGGTATTTAAATTAGATTATTAAAAAGCAGATGTGGTAGAACCATGGTATGTGTCATTTAGAAGAATAGACTGAAAATTTGGGCCTTAACTTGCTGGGACCAGCTGTCCTAGATCAGATTGTGCTGACAGGCATTTATTGCCAGACATGAGTTAGTTCTTCTTGTACCCATCTCCTTAAAAAAAAATAAATTGTGAGTTTGTGGGGAGTGCAAGTTGATTCTGTAGTACCAGTCCTAAGCATGGTAGTAGCTTTTTATCCAAACATCCAGTTTGTCTCTCTACTGTGTATGCCAGGTAAAAGCTGTACTTTGACTGTGTGCCGTAAGTTTTAAAGTTCCGGTCTGCTTGGTGCCAGTGTAGCTGCTAAAAACACTTAATCCTGACGCCTTTAATGAGAGCCAGTGGGTCTCTGCATTCCATTTCAACTTGCTGTGTTTCCTGTGGCCCTTTCCTTTGGAAGCTTCATTGGTCAGTTTAGCTTTTACTGAGAGCAGCTCATGTGTTTTAAAGGTATCAGTTGGTTGCCAGTATTTCTTCCTAATGCAGTATCAGGAAACAGTATTAAGGGTCCATTTCAAAGAAGGGTGCAGTTTCTTCAGTGAAGAAGCCAAAAGCCCAGAGTTCAGGCACGTGGCCATTTAATGTTCTGAACTCAGGATTTCTTTTTTCTTCTTTAAATATATTTAGTGTAGAACCCTAATTAGCAAACACACTGTTGTTACCTTCAGATTGCTGAATTTCTGCAGTGTAAAACTCCTGGATGACATTTTTGCATAGTGCCCATGTTAAGTCAATGAGACAAAACTTCCTGGATACCTTCTGAAGATCTGAGTTTAAACAATCTCTGTTTCTTTTGTATTAAACTGACTGACTTAACTTTTTTCTTTTCTGCTAATTCTGAAATATAAGGGGGTCATTATGCAGCTGGTGTTTTGTCAAATGAATTTTTTTAAGATTTATTTCTCTTAATTCTTTTCAAATGAAGATTTCTGTATTTCCAGTAGTATATTTACTGTTGTGTTAGTTGGAATGTGGTTATAGCTCAATACACTGCCTCTGTAGGAAAATAGTTAACTTCCTTCCAAGACCATCTTCAGACAAGGGAAAAACATGGTCGTTGAAGGTAGGTACTATATTTTTCATGGAATATAGATTGTTTACTTTTATTTTCTAGTATTTATTGCAAGTGTAACAGAGCAGTGTAACAGCTGTGACTTCTCTATGTTTCCACCAGTATTGAATTCCAGATGATTCTAATGTACACCTTTGAGTCATGTTACAGACAATCTGAATTCCACTACATTTCTACTTGGCTTCAACATTCCATTTGGCTTGAATCCAGAGTCTCATTTAACTTGTATTTGTTGGAGGGCATAAATGTTACTTGTATATTTTACAATGCTGTCACTGTGTGACATCCCATGTGAATTCTGATGTAAATCACATTGCACTCAATCCGCTGTGATTATGCTTAGAAAATGTTGTAGTTGCTAGATGCAGTGTGATTATTTTTTTTATTATTTTTTTCTTTCCTCTCCCCATTAACAACTGAGTCTATGGTTTAAAATGTGATAATGGTCCAATAAGATAACTTGCTGAGCTATTGGTTTTTTTTGTTATAACTAAATCATTTTTAAAAAATTTTATAAAGCTGGAAATTATCAAATGCTGTTTTGTTCATTGTCAACAGTGTTGTGTTCATTTTATGTATGTTCCTTATACATAAGGAGCCTTCAGAAAATAAAAAAAAATATTCAAGGAGCAGATATTTTTGTTGAGTTTCTTAAGGTTTGATTACTTTTGTGTTTTAGTATTCCTTTCAGTTGAGCAGACATCACTACAAGTCCCTAAAAGAAATTCTGAAAAGGAAGGTGTCAAAATACTTTGCTTAACAATTAAAAACCAACATAAATACTCTGTCCTACATTTATGTGCAGGGCAGTCAGGCAGGAGCAGTACTGAAAACAAAACAGTGGATTGGAGGATTCCATGGAAAGTTACTGTGATTGTCTGGCTGATCCTGTAGTCGTTGGACTGCTCAGGGAAAAGGTCCATAGCCTCCTCCAGAGAAAGCTGCCCCTCCTGGGAAATTCTCACTCCCATCCTTCAGAAACATGCTCTGCCCAGAGCATGAGTTTACTACCTGTAAACCCGTAAACCCTCCTCATTATTCTTGTTTCATTCAGTGTGGCATTGCTGCCTCTGAAGCAGCAGAATAGAATCCCTCTATTACTGCAGTAAAAGTTACTAGCTTAGAACTAACAAAATCCAGTTGCCTACAGATGTGCTTTTTTTTTTTCCTCCTGAACTGTGGTGGCACTACTGTACCTGGTTTACACACTGGACTAGAACTGGCCAAGGGCTAAAAACTGTTAAAAGCTGGAGGAAGCAGGAGATCTATAAACTGACTGTACAGTCACAAAATGTTTCCTTGGGAAGACAGCCAGAAAAAATAGAACCCCCCCAAAAAAAAGCCTTAAAACATTCTTGAGTGGAAAAGTAATTTCACCAGAATGGAGATACAACACCATGAAGTACAGTGAAAACTCAAGACGGAGCGTGAGCATACTAACATGGATATACAGTAGAAAATTAGGGTAAGGTGGTGTGTGGCTTTGCATCGTACCTGTGAAAGAATGTCATCAAATAGCAGCTGTGTTCCTGACTGATCCTTGGTAACAGCAGCATTTGTGGTCATTCCAAAGATCTCTGGGAAAGGATTCTGTGCAAGTGTCTTTGTATATTCCGTACACCTTCAGTACTGAGAAAAGGTGGGGAAAAATACCTCTAGAGCAAAAAAAAAAAGATGCAGAAGCAGCCAACCAGCCCACAAGAGGCTACAAGCTGTACTTCAAAACCACTACATGATTTCGTAGAGTGATGAATAAAGTGTGTTAACTAAGATATAAATGATACAAAGATAATTCCTGAAAAATTCTGGGAGCTGACAAAAATTCTGTTAAAATGAGATACCAAGTGTAAGGGGCTGCAGCCCCTCTCCAAGCCCACTGCCTGCCAAGCACCTGAAGGTGTTTTGCTGATGACTGACACAACTCCTGTCCGATAATTAAGCTGATTATTGTGGCCTTTCTGCCTCCAGTAAATATGAACTATTTCTTTTATGCCTATTTTAAAATGCTTTTGACTTCACCGGGCTGTGTTTCTCACCTACTGTCCCCTGAGTGCTGACTCACACAGAGTCAATTTAGATGGCAGTAATTGGGTGGTGTTTACATAATGTCCCTTTCTTAGAAGTCACTGAAACAAGGCCTGAGAGAAGATGAGATTAAGCCACCAAGCAAACGGTGACTGAGTAAACACTGAGACACACATCAGTTTCAGTAAAGATACATCTATTTCAAAAAAAAAAAGCTGTTGTTAATTCTGTTGTTCTGACATATATCTTCAGGAGAGGCAACATAAACACCACTTGGATCAAGTACATAATTCACATTTGTAATGAATTCCGAGGGAAATAACATCTTCAGAACACTCACAGAGCCAATCCCAGTGTCAGTGCCTCTGGCACCGTAATTGCATTCCCCAGTCACAGTGAGGAGCATCAGCTGGCAGCTCCTGCAGGAGAACAGGACAGTGATCTGAGCAGCAGCCCAGCACTTCCCTGGGCAGCCCTATCACTATCACTGTAATTCACTTGGAAGGCAGCCAGAATTCTCACTGGAAAGTTTAAAAGCTGTTAATTACTTCTGCTAGTTCATGCTTGAACCATTTCATCTCCAGCCCTTCAAATACTCATTAATAATCATCCCTCAAGTCACCCAGCCATTGCTGCTTTTGAAGAGTAATAGCACCAAAAATTTCCATAGTAATGCAGCTGAAACTCCCTGGATACAAGTTGATGGAAAACTTTCCTAAAAATATCTCTACTTGTTTGACATCTTTCTAAAGTAAATGTATGCTATCACAAGGCCATAGCTGGGCTCATAATTTTATTTCTTTTTTTTAGAAAATCAAACATGCTTAAATTCTTGAGGTTGGGAGAAGCTGGACTCCTCTTAGGTGCATAAAAATAAAAAATTATGAGTGATGAAATTACTTGCAGGAAGGCATGAGTGGGTGATGCTCTGAGGACTGGGATAAAGCAAACCAGTCCAAAGAAGTATCAATATCAACATACAAATCATTATCTTTCAGGGCAAAAAAAAGTTCCCTCCCTGCTAGGAACTACATTTGTTATTTGTTCAGAACCGTTGGTCATGTAATAGGAGGACATCCCCCTCAGAACCCTCCACCCTCCACTCTCCTTCAGGGAAGAAATACCTCTGTGAAGTTGCTTGAGCCACTTGCCTGTTAATCACATTAATAACCAGAATCACTGCAGGCTGACAGTGACAAGAACACCCCTGTTCCTGTCCATCCCTAACTTGAACAGACTTTGGCCATGCTGGGCTGCTTAGGAAGCTGGACCATGAAGAAGTGCCATGTATTGCTGGGAAATTGCCGAGAGGCTGCTCTGGCAAACACTCACCTCTGCAGCCAGGGAAGGAAATGCCCTCTGCCAGAGCTGCGTCCCGGCTGATTTCACTCCGCCAGGGGCTGCTCTTGTCCCTGGCACTGGATAAATCACAGCCAGCCAGCAGGGGTGGCAGTAGGATATTATACACCTTGCAGGAACAGTTCATTTCTCCTGTCCTGCACAGCAGAGCTGAGGCACTCAGAGCCCAGCTTCTTCCTGCTCCCACACTTTGTGAGTCAGGGGAAACCTTTTCTTGACAACCAAAGGCCTTCAGCAGGAGGTCTTTAAATGGTCATGAGCATCATTTCCAGAGTCTCTTAAAACCTCTAGGCAATTTTATTTTTTATAGCTATTTATTCGTGTAGAATTAATTAAAATACATTACGTACAACTGTATGTATGAGACCATGCACCCATACATTTTTAACACCACCATGTTATAAAATATTGTTCATAAAATATTTTAGCTTTTTTTTTATCCTTACCAAGTTTTATTTCTGGCCAAAGACATCAAGTAGAAATGTTTGATTTGGTTTTCAATTGAGACCATCTAGCTAAATACACAGTCTCATTTAGATTATCTACATTAAATATAGAAAAATAATGCAAATTAATGTAAAATGTGATTGCAAACACATATCCAATTATTAAAACAGTGGATAGGTTTTCCCAGTCTTACCTTTTTCTTCAAAAAAACCCCACCTAGAGAGCTGTATAATTAATGCCATAGCAACAAGTTTCAATTGATAAAGTATGAGACAAGCAAGAAAATAAAAAATAAGTGCACTCCATTATTGGCAATAATTGAAACTACTTTCCTTGCAGTGGAAGACAGCTATTTCATTTCTGAGCCTCTCTTCCCCCAGATCACAGACACACTTTCATCAGGGTTGGCTTTAACTGATTTACAAAGTTGCAACATTACTCACAGGTTTTCTGCACTTACTGTAAAAGTCAGGATCTGATAGTGGATATCAGATATTAAATGCACCGTATTGTTTAAAATACAATTTAAATATTTTCTTTCATGTCATGCCACCTCTTATGTATCTTCCAGTGAAAAGCTCCAACTTCCCATCCATGTAATCTGGATTTATGAAATTCTGACAGTTTCAGAACACTTCTGCAAACAGTATTCTCTTGAAGAATGTAGACAAACTACTATAAAACGCAGGACACCTTTACAGCTAGACTTGAAATGTACCTGCCATTCTCAACAGCACAGACTTCTGACAGAATTATAGGCAGGAAATGCAAGAAATACATCTTAGGATGTGTTAGTACATGTATAATCTTATTTTCTAGTATTCTAGCAGTACTTTTCTACATAAGAACTGATTTGGGCTGCTGGGAATTGTGTTTGTTTGTTTGTTTTAAATGTCACAAAAATAATCAAAGCAAAAAAAAATCCGTATTTCAATTCTGATGCATAAATATCACCCAGGACTCCAAGGTCCCATATGACTGTGGTGTTTTTGATTAAATAATACATTACACATAATGCATTTTTGAAAAAATAGCATTTTCAGATAAGACTGCTTACAAGAAACGTTTAAAATATTATGGTTTTGCTCCATTTTTGCATTTTCCATTTGAAATTACAGAAACTGATTAGTTAAATAGATCATGGCATCACAAGATGATAAAATATGCCAAAATATTTAACCTACAGTTTCTTTTAAACAACAGACAAATTATTCATTCCTGAGAACAATCCATATACAAGAATTAGTGTCTTATGTTAAAGAGAAGCATGAGATCTAAAAACTTTACCACGTTTTTGGGCAGTTAAAAACAGGTTTTGGGTTTGGTTTGGCATTTCAACTTTTAGTTAAACTAAGTTCCTTGCTTCATACAAATACAGTCACACGTGCACACACATACACAGACATCAACTACAGTAAAAAAGAGATTAAAATACCTGATCATCAGCAAACTTTAGAAAGGCTGCCATGGAGTCATCACCAGGAGAAACTATTAACACCAGTGCTTGGAGGGCCCAGGTTATGAATGATAAATTCCTGCACCATTGGTATTATCTGGAAAAAGAAAAAATATAAAAATTTTAAAAAATAAGAAAAAAAAAGGAATTAAAGTGTCTTATTTTCATGTAACACATGTTACTCTAAATATCTGAATATAAATTTCAAGGACAGTATTCCTGCATATACAATAGACATCAGTACAGTCCCAGAGGAATCAATGATGTAGCATTTGTAAATGTAGGCAAAAACAATGCCCTAAGAGCTGACATTGGAAGTCCTATACAAATGTTCTTTAATCTCATTTCTGTCACCACATCTGGACAGAATAATGGGCTGGATTATTTTCTGCACTTACTCCATTTGTATTTCAGAGAAGATTTAAATTTTCAAGTCTCACAATGCAACATCCTTCAGAGGTGTTAAGATCTTGGCTTAGAAAGCTGCAGCATGCAGCAGTCTTGAAGACACTGATGTTTAAACTTCTACTGAATTTAACTGGACTCTGTACCAAAATAGGAGACAGTTTATAAAATGACAACTTAATACTTTGATACTGTAAACCCTTACAGATATACACCTTTAAAATATTATTATCCAGCATCTGGCCATGTTCTACAATATTTTAAAACAGAACTGAATACTTATAATATTTTAAAACAACCACTTTCTCTTTAAAGAAATGCAACACTACTTGCAAAGACAATCCTAAGAATCTTTGAATGTGAAATTCAAGAAACCCTGAAGGATTCAAATAGCAATGTCAATTCAACCCCTTTGCTTGCAATCAGGATAGTATTTTTTAAAACTTTATAAGCAAAGTTTCTGTATTTGTAACTAGAGTTTTTAACTTGCAGTTTTTGACATTTCAACTGTAAAATCTGCAATTACCATAGGTGCTTTCAGTTAAAAAAGCAAAGTTAAAAAGTTTTCAGTTAAAAATGTTTCTGTGTCCTGTGTGACCAAGGACACAGACTATGACACAAGGGAAAGAAATTCCAGCAGCTTGATTTCCCTTGGATGTCCTGCCATAAACTCACCTGCGTCAGGAAGGGACTAAGGCTGTGTTAGGCCTTCCCCTGCTCTCCAGGTGCAATGTGTCACCAATTAGCAAAGGCCTTAAATGTGAGAGCAGGAGGGAGGCTCTGCCCTTCACTGACTGCAGGCTGCGTAGATGGAGACACTGCTGCAGGAGCTCAGCTCAGCTTCCAAGCTCTTAACTGACTTCAAGGAGATGTATGAGTATGAGACCCGTTTAAAAACTTTCACCAAGTGGCCCTTCCAGGAAAACTGCAAGTGCACTCCAGAGAATGTAAGTCTGAAAATGGTTGTTTTGCCTCTACCTTAATTTATATATGCTATACCTGAATGTAAAGTCATTGTTAAGTATATTCAGGTATTCAGGTTTGAGAGGAGTCCACTAAGCTTGAAGATGAAGAGTTAAATACTCAGCTTTCCTCTGTTCCCTGCTCAGAAATACTGTAGTTGGGATTGACTGGTTTTTCTCTGTTCAGTCCACAGTGTCCCCTTTTTTTTTTGTTCCTGTCATTTAACAATTAATTTCTTGTATTACATAGTCTTTCTAATTGCAAATTTCTATTTGTGACAAAGCAGCCTCCATTAAACAAGTACAGATCCAGCCGGAAGGATAAAGTAATTGTGGAATGATAAAGTAAAAAGTGGAATGATCACTACTTCAAAATCAGAAATGGAAATTATTTAAATAAAAAATCCACCTGACTTCTACTTTGGCACACTCATGACACTGCCAACCTGAATCTCAGATGAGTCATACTGCTAGAGTTACCTGAGAAGGTGTTTGGTTACTGAAACAAACTTAATTTTTGGAGTCCTGACTAGATATGATTCCAAAGTGTCAGGAAATATGAGTAAATATGAGTAGTGTATGTGGGATAATGCTCTAAACTTCTGAACTGTCCCCTGCAGATGGCAAAGGCTGGCTTCATCCACTGTCCAAGTGCAAGTGAACCAGATGTGGCAAAATGTTTCTTCTGCTTGTTAGAACTGGTGGGCTGGGAACCAAATGATGACCCATGGTAAGCACAGATATAACAATTTAGTAATTTTACAGTGAGTTACTGTCCCTGTCAATTTCCACTATGACACAGGGCACAAAACTGGAAGCTCATCTTGCCTAATAACTGTGAAATTGTTCAACTAGCTTTTATCTGAGATCTACTAAAATCTATTGCATCTTTTCTGTATGATATTATTTCAGCTGATAGCACAAGTACTGAAGAGACCTGCCTGTACAGATCTCTTCCTCTCCTGAAATGAAACTACTGTGGGTTTAACATCTGTTCTTATTCTGGATTTATACTGCAGGGAGGAACACACCAAACGTCACACCTGTGACTTTTTATCCCTTCCCAAGCACTTTGATGAGCTGACAATGGAGGAGTACTACATGCTGGAGATGACACGGCTGAGGACCTTCATTGTAAGTGTTAGCCACTGTCATCTGAAATGCAAAGCCAGAATATAAACAACAACTTCTCTTGCTAAGATTTCCAAGCATTAGCCAGGAATGACTGTCTAAGGCTAGAACATGACTTATTCTGAAATAATAATTTATGTGCATTATTGGCTAAGAAATCTGCACCTAAGCACTTCTCAGGGTAATTCATTGTCTGGCTTTTTAATGCAAACCTGTTTCCTTTGGAAGAGTTTTTCCAACAACTCATCATAGCAGGGAAAAAATATATAGGCTGCAATAATCAATGCACAAAACTCAACAATAAGCAGCTCTATAATTCTCAGGAGGGATGAACAACATACATGAAAAGACAAAATTTGACCGGATTATTGCTTCACATGCCCAGTTTAACATATAAATGTGCCTAATCAAACTTTAAAGCTCATTTCAAATATTTTATTCCTCCCCACTTCTGGGGCTTCATGCCACAGTGCTGACATGTAAAAAAGCACACAACTGAGCAGCTCAGTTGATCAAGATCAGCTGATCTATGAGCCCTAATCCTATGGACAGTAAGAATCAAGTGAACCAAATTCCCTGATGAGGAACAGTAAAAGGTTCTGCATATTACTTGTTGGTGGGTTTGCACAAATAAGAACTCTGCCTTTCTAATAATGTTCTGTATTAAATATATACCTGGTGACTGTCAAGGTTAAGCATTTAAGGTCACTGTGCAACAGATTAAAGTACAAAAAAATAGGATCATGTGGCACAGTGATATCTTAGAAGGTGGACTAAGAGTGAGAAAGTGGTGTTACCTAACTTGAACTGTGAATGATTTAGAGCAAAGTTTCAAGATACAAGAGGGTCTTGGCCATAATACGACCGTATTTCTAAGTAAAGCATACAAAACATTTGAAGCAGCAGCTTCAGGTGGGGACACTCAGCCCCAAGGATATGTCACCGATAGCTGGGAGGGCTGTGCACTAGGCTGACCAGGCTAGGATTGCTATCATGAAGCACTGACACCCGAAATGCAGCCTGAGGAGAGGGGGCTGCAATGTGGCTGAACTACAGAATTAAACTGCTCTGCTGAACGGCTCAATCTCTTGCTTTGATTCAAGTGCAAAGTTGGCAGCCGCACAATAAACTCTTTTCAAGAAGAAGTCGCGGCGACGAGGCAGAGATTGGTGAATTACTTTGGCTCCAGACCCTCACTCCCGGCACCGCCGCCTCTCGAGGACGAGCCTCCAGCCCAGCAGCCGGGAGGCGCAGCTGCCGGCCCGGAGGAGCCCAGGACAAGTGAGCTGTGACCTCTGGCTCTACAAGGCTCTCTTCATTTGGTGCAAACATTCCTGTCTTTGTCCGAGTGCGAATCCAAAGCTGAGCAGGTGTGTGAGGAAGTGTGAGTAGAGAACTGCTCCTGGCTCAGGAGTGATACAGACAGGGATGGCCTGGCTCTCACCATGTGCTTTCCATCGTATGGCTGGGTGGGGAGATAAGAGCACTTCCACTACCCTGCCAGTGGATGAAAAATGTCTAAGCCAATACTTCTATTCTGGTTTTTAGCAAGCTGACTTATTTCTTTTTGAATAAAGATTCACAACAAGAATACTTTGTGATCTGTGTTAAAACCTTATACTAGATTCAAATCACAACAGTTCTGCTTCAAAACACTTTCCAGGGAACGAAATGGGTCTGTGTGTCAGCAAGAATTGCTTAAGCACCTGCATTATCTGCACTCCTGCTTACCCCAAGCTATCTCTCTAGATCAGACCAAACTGACACAGACAATGACATCCAGCAAAAACTGCAGGTGTACTGAATAAGGGTAGGCACAAGGTGTGAAGACAGTCTGAAGGAAGAACTCTGGAGATTTTGGTGTGCAACTGAAACAACAAAAGCTGAAGTCCTACTATTCTGTTTTTAAAAGCTTTTCATTACAATTTCAAACTTGCTGGAGTTCTTTTAAAATCTTATTATTTTCTATTTTCCTTTATGAGAGATTGTTGTAGAATACAAGTGCATGCATGCTTGCAAATATTTTTGGTTTTAAGATGCAGACAGACCTTTCTCAATAAGGTGAAAGTTTTGTACACTACTTTGTCAGGTCTCAGCTTTTGAAACTCCCTGGACCTGTCTTTCCACTCTGCAAGAAAATCCTCATGCTGGGGTTCCTAAAAACATGTATTTCAACATTCTTCAAAGCATTTATAAATTCCCTGTCTTGAGAGTAAATTATCCCTTACCTTGATACATCAATCCATGAAGTGACTATTTCCCAAAGAACTAAAGTCCTCAACTTGCTAATTTTTTTTTTTTTTTGTAAATGCCCAAAGAAAGCCCTATTTTCATTACTTGCCCATTTCCTACAGTCTGGTCAAGTGAAGAAGCTGGAACTGTTTAGTTCCTTTAATGTCTCTCATTGTACTCTTTTACGAGCATTTCCAACCAAAAATTCGTTCTTTCTCTCTCTGCATAATTTATGCTATTTCTTTAATTAAAAAGTATTTCTAAAGCCTTGGTATTTACAATGAAAAAAATGCACAATTAACCTTTTTTTTAAAAGAGTCTAAGAAGTCTGGGGTCACTTGATTGAATATTGGTAATAGATTTTGATCATTTAAATTAACAGTAAGAAAAGTGAACTGGCAAAAGTGTTACCCGGACAGGAAAGTGGTTATGGTCAGATATGAAGAGTAAGATAGAAGGATAATTTTTTATTTGTCTGAATACCTTGAATATCTCAGACAAAATAATGTAAAGTCCATTCAGGTGGTTTGCAATGCAGTGTAAGAATCAGAAATTACTTCAAATTCTTTTTTCAAGGTAGAAACAAAGATGTGGAAAATCTCTCTAGCTTTTTCCCAATTACCTAGGTCACTCAAAGGATCATTCCTGTATTTCACAAGGCATGGTGATCATTCTGAGACCTAACTGTAATCTATTATCTTTAAAATTAGGTAATTGTAATTACCTAATTGTAATCTATTATCATTAAAAAGTGTAAAGCTTTTGACAGATCAAGAATGAGAGCAAGCTATGTTGTTTGATCAGTGTTTCAATCTATTTCTGTTTTCTTCCATTCAGTTAATAAGAAATGGATAATTTTTAATACTATTACTGTAATAATTACTGAGTTATTATTAGCATTAAGTCCTTTCAAAGTTATGGTTCCTCATCAGTTAAATGGATGTACATACAATTTATGCACAAAAGACTGACACAAAGATGACTGTGGGACAAAATGTAAATTTTTTTCAAGTCACAAAAGTAACATGGTTTGAATGAGAAAAGAATGGTTAAAAGAATCTCAGCCTAGAGCCTGTTGTAAAAAGAGCCTGACTAGTGAAGGAAGCCAAACAGGGCTATGTGAATTACTCATTCACAGAGAATTTTCTTTAGGGCTGCCTACCTCTGCCTTTGCTGCTCTTGTGGCTTTCCTCAGCTGCTGCTGGACTCTCTACTGGAGTGCTTCTTGCCTTCACTGAGTAAAGTCATCAAAAAGGGCTCACACCAATCATTCCCTGGGGATGATGGTGGAATCCACACTGGCAGCAGGCATTCAGGCTCTATATCTTTGTATTTCTGCTGAAGGAAAGGTTCAGAATCAAAGTGAGGTAATTTTATTTATTGCATACTCTAATTCAGGCACACAGGGATACAGAGGATTTCTTGAGATGTAAAATAGTAAGATTTAAAATCAAAGAATTAGATTTACAGAACACAGACTGCCTTGGTGCTAAAGGTTACCTCAAAGGTACATTCAAATATGATCCCAAAATATCAAGCTCTGACTAAAATGATTACTAGCAATATCTTTAACAGTTCTGCTAAACTTAACTACAAATAAAAAAAGCCCAATGCAGCTTTTGCATGTGAGGTGACTACTGTATTAAGTCTTGTAAATATTTTTATAAAAAAGGTGAGCAGCTAGCATCAGGAGATCCAAGCTGGGAAAGGTGATGAAAGTGATTAATGAAATAAATTCCTGACTGGATGAAAGACTGTCAGAATTGCAAGGTGAAGTATTAGACATGAGAAATGTCAACACTTGTGGTACCAGTCACCCAGCAGTGTAAAAAAAGTGTTGGCAGGGGAGGAGGAATAAACAAATGCCAGGAACTCTTCCCAAGTTTTAGCCAAGGAATCACTTTAAAATTAAATCAGAGTTGCACGTTTATTTTCAAAATTCTCACGTTAACTGATTTTCCAGCAAGATAATGTGTAAAAATACTATTATTCTAATATGAAAAAAAAAGAAATGGCAATTCTCATAAAACAAATCTATAAATCTAATGGATTATTATATTATTATATTGTGCTAAGAAGTACCTCAGTATAGTTTTAAGTATTACTTGGAGTGAAGGCTTCAATAATACTCACTTGACTCAAAACAAGGAGAGAAAAAACATATGTATTTCCCTTAACTATGAGAACATTGGATATTCACTACTTTCATTTTTTAGCTAATTGTGCCCCCTCCAGGTCCTTCAGTAATTTACACTTTCATTAGTCATCAACCTTCCAGCATTGCCAAACTGAATGCACTTTTCCAGTGTTGTAATAAACTGAGGGGCTCCGACTTTGATTATATGCAAACTATGGCTTTTTCCATGTTCTTTATTCATTTGTTTGTTTGATAGCTCCCTAAGGAGCCATCAGCAGAGGCCATCTTCTTGCATTACCAAAGGGAAAAATACAAACTTTCAAAATTGAAATATCAGCTCTTCAAATGTTTATCTCAAAGTGCTTTTTAAGGGAATTTATTCCCTTCTGTCATTACAGCAAAAGCCTATCAGTATGAAATCATAGCAGGCACATACTCAGTGCAATTTAAGAGGAGAGATGAATACTAAAGTTCTTTGTTTATAAAAACCAATTTTCCCCTTTGTGAGAATGTATTTAGAATAAGAGTTCTTACTTGCTAAAAACTTTAATCACATCTAGTTTTATATTTAATTCAAAATAATAATATCCCTCTGAAATTCTGAACAGCTTTAATACAGTTGCATGCATAAGTGAATATTTTCAAGTAAAAACAAAGAGAATTTTTCACTAATGAAAATGGATATTGTGGAAGAAAGCCTAAATTTAGGAGAGGAAGTTTTGGTGGAGAAATGGCAGTAACCTTCTCTGTTATGGATCAGAGACTGAACTTGGGAATGACCCATCACCAGCTGATGCCTTCCTTCCCCCTTTTAGAAAGGTTCAGGAAAACATCTGAAAGGCACTCTGTGCAGCCTACCCACAAGAGAAGAAAGCTTTCACAGGAAAAATGCTTTAATTCAGAAAATACATTTATAACCCACCAGCACAGCATGATATCAATAAAGTGTGAACTTGGTAAAGTTACAAGGAATTTGAGTGATTTGATAAACACAGATAAGGGAAAATTGATTAACACCATAGGTCTGGAGAAGCAATAGGGATTGGAAACCTGAATATCTGTCAGATGAGGCAGTAGCATCAGCAGGGATAGAAAGAGACTCTCACAGCACATAACAGTGTTCAGCAGTGGGTCAGAAATGTACTGGAAGAACTGCTGAGCTCCCAAATTTCTATGTGGCTCAGTCACTTGTCAGTGCCCACAGAGAGACCCAAGGGAGATGGAGCCAGGTTACATTTTCAACATAAGCTGCTACCAGCAATTGCAGACTGTAAACTGAACACAGGAAATGGCATGTTAAGCAGAGTCTAGAAATAGAAATTTAGCATATGGGTAAAACTCAGCTAAAACCTGCATTACTTCTTTCCTTACTTCAAAGTTTCAGTCACATATTATTTTCAGCATATCCCACTTCAGACTTAGCATTTGAATAATTAAAGAATAGTTCTCTAATATCAGCCCAACACATACAGCTTTCATCATCTATAAAATCTTTCTTCATTGACAGGAATGCATAAGCAGTCACTGGGTATGTTTGCAAATTATCCTTGGATTGCTCACTAATTCTGCTTTTGAAAAAATTTGTGGTTGCAAAAAGCTTGAGTTGCATTTTATACAGCTCCTGTAGTCCTAATATCCAGCCATAAGCTCACAACTACAGGCATAATATGTACCATCAATTTGAGGTAGATTCTATCTCATCTTTCAAAATTAAAAACTATCATTATTTAGTTTTAAAATGCTAATCATCTTTCCATTAGTTCAAAAAGAATTTTGATCAAAGCTGTGTAAAAGTGAAATGGAGGATGAACTGTACAAGTCTTGAATTCATTAACATTTGTCGACTGTTTAGCCTGAGTGATTGAATTATTAATACAGTAATTACTTGAAAAAAATTACATATACAATCAGAATGCCAGCATACATCCTCTAAATTCAACAAGTAGTTTTGCTTCCAGAAGTACAGTCAATGCCCTATATCTGCAGTATTTCTAGTGCCAAAATAAGTGCATTGAAGGAGAAGGGGAAATCGGGATAATGTCCAAAATCTATCCTCAAATGACAGACGGATTTTCTTGTCTCTTAATTTTTTAGCAATTTTCATTAACTTGGACCTGCTTTTCAAAATAAGTACCCATTCTCATAAAATGTATGTACACAAAATAAAAGAAAATATTAACAACTTTTCACAACCAAGGATCTGTTTTCCAGTTTTGAGGATTTCACTCTTTTATATGGATATTATTCTGAGGAGAATACTGGATGTAACATGTACTGAAAATGTTCTTCATCATTCCAAAAACAAGCATCAAAGTAAGCTACAATGTCCCTAGGACCAGCTGAAGCAGGACTTGACAAGTACTAGCCTCAATTAATGAAACCTCTCTCATATTGGTGTAGGTTGCAGCTCTTTAAAGTCCACCTTTTAAAATAATTTTCTAACAGCAATATTAGTAGTTGTTCCCAAATTGAGAAGTCCCCCAAGCATGCAGTTACCAATCTTTTAGCTGACAAAGGCATGCCAAATAAAAGCCTGCCATGACTCAGCTTTCAAGGGCCACACTGACCTCCGTGCCCAGAGCAGATCTACTGCTCAACTCTCAGCTCCAGGTGTTCCAAATCAGAAACAGCATCAGAAAAAAACACACTTCTTCAATGCATCAAGGGCTATGCATACCAAAAAATATCCTGTGGGCTGGATGGGACTACCAGAAACCTCCAAGGACATTCCAAGAATGCCCCAATTTTGTGCAACACTCTAAGAGGATGGTAACTTTGTTGCTATCTGAAGAGAATGTTGCTTCCATGACTTAGAAAAATTCACAGCTGAAAATCAGGCTCGACACCTTATCAGCTATCTTACATGAATTGATCTGTACTATTGGTTTTTTGCATAATATCCCACCAGTAATTTCCCCTCTCTTTTGGTGTTAAATTCAACAGATAGACGAATCCATTTAATTAAATTTAACTACTTTTTAATACATACTTACATATTATAAAACTCCATGGTTATGACCCATTTAAAGAAAAACAAAAAACTCACTTTTTTTGGCACAATGACTGTTGAGACACTCCTTTCAATGCAAGCCAAATAAAGAAAAAAATGCCAATCAATAGATAATTAAAGTATCAAACAAAACCATTGGTTTTTAAACTAAACATTACCTAAAATAAGATCCTCCTCGCAGGATTGCAGAGTAAAACTGTCTTGTCTAGCTATCGAGGAAGTTAATGGACTTTCTAAAAGGTAAACAGAAGCAATCATGACCAATAATTGTAGTTATGGTTAATGCTGACCCCTACTTTTTTATTTTTTTATATTTCACATAAAATGTCTTTTGTATTACAAGAGACCTTGTCCTGATTTATGTAAAACATTGTATCCTACTACTACCCAGTAAAAACACTCATGTTTTTCCAGTAAGTAACTGTCAATATTATTTTATTTGTGCATTATAAGTAAATTAAAATCTTTAACACAAATTGTCATCCCTATAGCACTCTTTATCCTGCAGCATCACAAAACCAAAATACAGTCTTTGAGTCAACAAATTCTGTCTGTAACATTCCCTGCAAATTCAGCAAATGCACTGAGACTCAGCAGAGATGAAGCAAGTAATTTTAATTAAAAACTGTTTACGTCTGGCTACTGGCCATCCTAGTTAGCAATCCATAAAATGATTGTTCCAGGTATTCTCTTATCAGCAGAAATTCTCACTGTAGTGTAACCATTCCCTGTATGAGCAAGCAAGCAGAAACTGAAAAACTGTGAACAGAAATTACCTTCTAATAGGATTGAGAGGTATCACTCACCTCCCAGCAGCACCTAAGCTGACTGAACCATTCAAAGTCACTCTCATCTTTGCCTTTTTTGCTTACCAGAGATGCAAGAACATCCTCAGCATGAGCATCAAGCTCAACAAGTGCTCCCAGAGTCACTCGATTCTGCTAAGCCAGCTTTCCTCACACCAAGGTGACAGTGTCCTCAGTCTGTCTATTATCCTGTCCCATAAAATCCTCTGCTGCCTGCAAAAAATTGTAAAAGTTAAGAAGTGGAATGTCTGGTCTTAGGCGTGATTATGTTTTCTTGTATTTCTTATTTTTTACTATATTACTTTTATTTCTCTGTATTAAAGAGTTCCTTTTCACTATGATACCAGTACAATGTCCTTCATTCACCAGTAGCCCAACAGGGTTTGAGAGGCTTTTGTTTCTTTTACATACCCAAATGTAAAACATCAATGGCACACATCTGCAAACAAAACAGCATACACAACTTAATTCCTGCAACACAGGAAATACCCATGTCCTTTCACTGTTTCCATTTTATTCTTTCCAATACTACCTAAGAATATATAATTAAGAAAAAACATCTGAACAATTTACCTAAAAGACCATTTAAAGTTAGATTAAAAAAAGGTTTATCCTCAGCAATAATTCTTGGGTCCTACCCCCTGCAAGATGCTTCCCACTGTATTTACTGAAGATCAGTTTAAAGATGTAAAACTTTACTTACAGTCTCTGTAACATAGAAACGAATGAGGATAAACAAGAATTCTCTCTTCTACAGCTAATCCACCTCCAGTACATAAAAAATTATTATTTATACCTTCCCAGCAATAGCAAGCATTAAGGAAACTGAGTAGAGCAACCAGGCACAACCTTACCACAATAGTTTTCCATGATTAAAAAATAAGCCAGCAAACAAAACCAACGCCTTTAGGATTTTTTTCCTCACAAGATTTCTTGTCCCGTTCTTTGCACTGTAGGGATGTTTCTCTGGGACTGAACGAGCATTTTGGTTTCCATTTCTGCTCTTGTTTTTGTATGACTTTGCACTGCAGTCACTGCACACTGTCAAGTCTGTGTATGGGGACCCAAACCCAGCTGCTCTCCTTACAGCAAAGGTTATATTACTTAACAGGATCCCTATTAAATACTTCCATACCAATTAAGGTCTTTGGCCTTTGAAAAAACCTCAAGAAGTTCCTAACTCAATAAAAAAAAAAAAGAATATGGGGAAAACCAGATGCTTTTTCTCTAAGTATTTATTAAGTCCCTTAAGAAATATTTCCAGAAATTCATTGCTCTTCCTCAGTTTTTCCAGTATCTTGTCTGCTGTTACTGCCATCAGCAGATGTCTGTTCTGAAAAAGAAATTATTCCAGATAAAAAATATTATTGTCTTTTCAAGTGAATCACCACGCAGCACTGCAGGAAGTCATAATCAAAATGCATCTCTATTTCACATTCTGCTTTACTCAACCATTGTCAGGTTTACAATTTACTGTCCTTGCTCATTGCCAGAGTTCACCAGAGAAGTAGTTAGGCAGCTTGTATGAAATTATTCAGCACAAGAACGATTATTTCTGAAAATCATTTCAAAACAAGGTCAATTGATCAAAGAGCACAACTCCCATCATTCTGTTGGAGCAACATCAATCTACACTGACTATTAACTGCATTGTGCAATTAAGCAACATGAACAATTCATACATTTTGATGGATTTTTTAGTGTACTTTTAACAACTGACACATTTTAACCAGTAATCAAGTATTAGAATTCAATGCAAAGAATAATCCTTCTTTCCATATAAAATATATAAATATATACTCAAGATAGTAGTATTAATACAGCAGTTGTACACAGGCAACACTGATTTCAGTACTAACACTAACCAGTAATGTGATCTAAGAAAGGTATTCCCTGATCCTGAGACATTTCCTAACTAAATAAACATTTAAAGAATTTTGTTCTCAAAACAAAGTTCTACTTGTTTTAAGAAGACAAGAAATGGTATTTTTTTTCTTTTCACAACAGCACCTGAGTAAGACCTGTCAAGACACATTGTTGAATAAACAACAGTTTTTTGTATTTGGGTTTCTTGTATTTGTACAATGTACAGATGACAAAATATACATTAAGATATCGAGTGCTTGCCAAATTCTTTCTAGTGCTTTCCAAATTAATCAAATTAAATTAACGTCAATTATTAGCAAAGCTACGTATAAGATGAAAGTTATCTCAGTTAATACAAATGCCAAAAAGGTTTCAAAAAGACCTTTAAAGAAATACAGTTGTCTGAACATCAGGTTCTGGCATTTAATTTGCCTTATGACCCATTTATAGCCCAATCATCACTACAGTTTTTAATCTTGCTCACCAAGTAAGGGGTTGGGGAGCAAAGACACACTGAAATCTAGGAACTTATGCACATTTACAATGAAGAAATCAAACCAAACAAATGCTTCTACTCAGGTCCTGTACAGGCTTGAATTTAAACCATGACTGAATTTATTCTAGCTCAGTTCCATGCCGGGACATTGTGAACTGATCCAAACCCCTCACATTGCAATACAGAATTCACAGAATGACCGGGTTGGAAGAGACCTTCAAGATCATAGAGTCCAACCCATGCCCCAACACCTCAACTAAACCATGGCCCTGAGTGCCACATCCAGGCTTTTTTTAAACACATCCAGGAATGGTGACTCCACCACCTCCCCTCGGGCAGACCATTCCAGAACTTTATCCCCCTTTCTGTAAAAAACTTTCCTAATATCCAACCTACATTTCCCTTGAAAATGTTCTATCAGTGTCACAGACTTTTCTTTAATGAAAAATCCTTTCTTAGGAATTTCCCTGCTGAAGCTGAGAAGCTTCAGCCACAAGATGTAAACAATAATTATCTGTTCCTGTGGAATGCAACAGGTGGATCCGTGATTGGTCCCCTGTGGATGTTTGGGTCCGGTGACCACTCACAGCAGAGCTGGCTCTCACTCTCTGTCGGAGCCAGCTGCTTTGTTATCATTCTTTTCTTTTCTATTCTTAGCTTAGCTAGCTTCTGGAAACCCTTCCTTCCTTTTCTTTTTAGTATAGTTATAATGTAACATATATATATCATAAAATAATAAATCAAGCCTTCTGAACATGGAGTCAATGTTCTCATCTCTTCCCCAACTCAAGAACCCTTGTGACCACTGTCACATATCAGGGCAAAGTCCTCCAAGGAAATGGGGGCTGATTAATACCAATGCCCTGCTCCATTTCCCAAAGCTTGGGAACACAGGTTCTGCCAAGGCATCTCCTCTCCCACCTAAAGCAGTGTGCATTTCCCAGACCCTGGTGGTGCTGGGATGGCCAGAGGTGAGATGGAAACAGAGGTGACAGAAATGCCAGCCAAGCCTGAGGTCCCTCTGCTGTGCCTGGAGCCTGCCCCTGAAGGGACACAGCCAGGAACTCACATCCAGGATGAAAACAAACCACACAACTGTATCCATCATCAGCAATTCCACAGAGACTTACAGGGACAATTTCAGCCTAATCAATCTACTGAGGGCTCACAAGAACTGCTGACTGTGACAATTATGGACATCAGAGCACAAAGATGTGCCCAAAGGATTCCCAGCAGGAGCAGTGTCCAGAGCCCATCCCAAAAGGAGACCCAGCCCATCAGGGCAGGCACTGAGAGCAGGCAGAGCAGCAGCTGGGGTCACTGATGGGACAGTGACACCTAAGGACAGAGGCTGCACTGCTGGGCAGAGCCAGGCCTGCCAAAGGTGCCCCAAAAACAAAAACTCCTCACAGGCGGACAAGGCACATTGGACCCACAAGTCCTTCTCAGCTTCAGTTCAGAGAATTTAACAGTAAATTCCAAGTTCAGTTTGAGCCCAGAAGCTCTGAATGTTTGCAATATGCACTCAGCTTTGGTTTAATGCCCTGCTGGTGTCACACAAACCCTTCCCATCTGGTGACACCACCAGAGCTGTGTGCTGATCTAAGGGATCGAGACGGGGTGCAGCTCCCTGCTGCAATAATCACAGCCTTTCTTTGTGCAGGAACACATTCACCCTGTGCCTCCTGCCTCTCACATCACACCAAACTGCAGAAACTTCAGCTATACACACACAATCAAGACCTCAGCACGCCAGCACAGTTCATAATTTGGTTTATAAAACAGTCTTTAATGCACAATTGTATAACTACACGTTGTCAAGAGGAAAGTTTTGTTCCCTTTCTTAGTATATTTATCAACAGCAAATGGAATAATTGCAACTGGTAAAGCAAATCAAAGCTGTGTTGCCAGTTTTATAAATGGGATTCTTCCTGCTTTTTTCTTTATTTCACATGAGAAAAAGCTAAGGAAAAACTAATTTTTGCTTCAACATAGTTTCCTATTTACAACTAAGGCATGAAATAAAAAAGGGAATGGCATCATAAAGACCATCAATAATATAGTTTCTAAATATAACTTTTAATATATCACAGATTGCAGCCTGGGATGTTTTTTCAGCTTTGCTTTTTTTTTCGTCTTTTTTTTCCCTTCTGCTTTCTGCCCTGGAAAGACAGAAAAACTTCTGTACCCAACATTTTCTTAAAATTTATGAGAAGTGGAAATTAAACCACTAAGTAATTTAAACCTCATCAACACACTTTGCTTGAATTAGATATTTATAATGAAGGAATAATGTATGATTATTCAAATTTGCAATGAAAAACTGAGCCAATAAAGCAATTTTATTACCCAATGTCATATAAATGCAAAAAAAATCAGCCTGAACAGACTGAAATTAGCTTTATGCTTTAAGAAGCACACAGACCATTCATACAGTCTGGAGAAGAGCATCCTTTTAAGCCATGAACCTCAGACTCTGCATTTGTGGAAGGACAGTGCCACCTTCTGGAAACTGGTACCTGCTCGTTTAGCCAACATCAGCCTGACACTGCTGAACTTACATTCTCTCATTTACACTCTCCTGCACGAACTTTTTTTTTCCCTGTCAGTGATAGCACGTAGCAGATTAAAAAAAAAAAAACAAAAGAAAACCAAAAAACAACCAACTTTGTAATTGCACTGAATATCTGAATTAGATGATTTTATCAAAACTGATCATTCAGCACACAATATTCAGAAATACCCAGCAAAGTTCTCAATTTCTTGCCTTTTTTTGAACAGTTCAATAAGCCCACTTACAAATACACTAAAAATGCAATATCCTACTAGAAATCCCTTGATATTAGCAAACATCTTCAGAATGAAGGCAGTTTTTTTGAGTCATTATTAGAATTATATAACAAGATTACCAGAATCACAGGGTAGCTGGTAATTCCCTGAGGATCAGAATCTGCAGAGTATGCATGAGAGGAGTTTGGGAGAGCTGGACTTGCTCAGTTTGGTGAAGTGGAAATTAAGGCAGAGTTTAACTGTAGCCAGTAACACATACAAATCTTTGCTTGGGAGATTCAGCTTGGACAGCAGGAAAAAATTATTCCCTAGGAGTTCTGAAGCCTCTGGAGATAATCTGCAAGAAATCTGTGTTCATGGAGATTTCTAAAATTTGGATCCACAAAGTTGCACCTAGCCTGATGGAGTGGTGCCAAAAGTTTCTGCTTTTTGAAAGGAGTCAGATTAACTGAACTCCAGAGGCCCCTCCCAACCAATGTTTCTCTGATTCTGTCTGAATCAATGATTTTTTTAAAGAACCTAAGTAAGGAAGCTAAGATGAAACAGAATACGGATCACTGTTTTATCAGAAGCAATTTTTTGGTACACACTACAAATTCACTCTATACTCTTAAGACAGCAGTATGTACCTGAAAAACTGATTTGATCAACTCTTTTAGTCAATTTTTGAATTATACACTTTCCTTCAGGCATCTGGGCCCTGATGTCAGAACTGAAAATTAGCTCCAAATAAAGCCAAGCAGCCTGAACCTTCAGCCTTTGACCCAGAACCTCCTGTATGAACAACAGTTTCCTTTGCATTGCCCACAGAGGAACATCAGCTCAGATGCATTAACTGGGCCTTCCAGCAAAGCATTTTCAGTAGACTGCTGAGACCTCTGGGGCAATTTGAATATTCAGCAGCAGGTGCAACAGGTGGAAGCTTTAAGATTTCAGCAGATTTCACCTCATATGATTTCCTGCAATAACAAATGCCACATTATTTTCTGCAACTGGATCATTTGTAAGGCTGGTGACAGGAGCTCCTGAATGAGGTGAATCCAATGAACAGACAAACAGTGTGTTTTAGCATGTGCCAGTATTTGTGGACTAATTCCCTCTAACAGGTTATGGAATCTGGCTTCTGACAAACACCCAAGCCCCAACCACTATTTGTGTTTACTAGGAGAGGTTGGGATTGCAGAAGAAAGACAGGAAAGCCACCTAAACTACTGAACCAAAACTAAGCAGGCTTTGTCCTGCATACAGGACAACAAAAAGATGTGGTTTTAATGAAAACATTTCAAGTAGTAAATAGCCCAATACTTAAGTAATATTTTATATCTGACTTCAAATTCCAAGTGTGGATGTGGAACATATTGGGTTGATGGATTAAGGAGTTCAGTATTACTGCACCCATTATGAGTACATATTAATGTAATTCAATAGTTATTCAGTCTTTCCTTTGAAAGCAAAAAATTCAAGGTCCTTTAGTCTATCATTTGTTCTAAGTATTCTCAATTTTTTTGCATCATTTAAAAATTATTTATCACCACCGTTTGACACTTCTTATATCTCAGCAGTATCACACAGATGTGATGATAGCAGTTCTCCCTATTCCCAATTCACTGATATAAGCAATTTGCAAAAAAAAAAATTAAGATAAAATGCTATTTATAACCCTATAACAAATCCCTATATTCTTCTTTCCCATATAGAAACAGGAACATTTTTTACAATTCCCATACTACTGGGCAATAGAGATGGAATTATTACCAAAAGGGCATGCTGTTAAGATAGATATTGTATATTGGTTCAACAACTCATTTGTTGTACAAATATACAATTCATCCAACATCACTGGAACCATAGCTGTAATTTTCCCAACAGCACACCCATACATGGGCTGCACCAAATCCTGTTAAATAAAATATATGAAAACTTATTTAACTTCTTCCTTTATTCAGTGCCACAGGTTCTAAACAACAGACCATTGTACCCAACATGCACCATTTCCTCTAAACAAAGCCCCTCTCTCACCCTTTAGCTCTGGTACCTCATCTCTGGTGACCTTGCTTCTGCCAAGAGCTAGAGAAAATGCAGTTTCTAAGAGGAAGTTTAGGAAGGTCAGTTTATTTGCTTACACCAAAATGAAGACAAGGAATTTGGAATTCTTTTTGGCATCAGCCCAGAACTCTCCATGCTTTGTTAGGTTATTAAGAGAGCAGCCATTGTGTAATTGCCTTAATCTCAAGGACTGAAGCAACAGCCCAGTGTTACTGAAGTAATACCTTGCATTGGCACTGTCAGTCATCAGAACACCCTGAAAACTGAAATGATGAAATCACCATGGCATCACCATTACTCTTTTTAAACAGGCAAACCCAACTATTTGACATTAACAAGGAAGGAGCTCCTATACTATATTGCAGCAATTAGAGAATAAATACGTATTGGAATGCACATGCAGGGATATGTATTCGTATTTACTGAATATGTAATGAAATCTGAAAGAGCATTTCTGCAGGTCAGTGGGAGTTTTGAGGTATCCATAGTAGCTAGATATCTACAGCCAAGCTTTCTAGGAAAGGCTTCTGGGTTTTCACAATATGGCTATGTTTGGAGGATTTAAGAAGTTAGTACTTCATTGAGAAAAGAGACAAAACCAGATTAAAATCTATGCTCAAAAATGGAAGTACAGAATTTTGAACACAATGCTTAATGTTAGAATTTAATTTTCTGCTTTGGGAAAAATATTTAACTCTTTCATCACATCCCTGAAATTTGTCTTTCTTCAGTTTCTTCATCTCCTTTACATAAGCCCTAACATTTTTAATTGTTGAAGAGCGAAACAATTCAGTAGCTTTATATTTTAAGTAGGAAGTTTAGACAAAATTCTCTAAGCCTTCAACCTTTCAATCTCTACTTCAGATATATTTTAGCTGGTAAAACAAAGGTAATGATTTAGCTGGTAAGACAGAGGTCTTGATATAATAGATCTGCTGTCTTAAGTACCAGAGTGTGTTAAAAATATGTAGGGACATCTCCAATGCATTAGTACTCCCACATCATTAATTAAGAGTAAAAATCAGCTTGAAGGGATTAAATAGTGTGTGGCTGACAAGGGACAAAAGCTTTATCCCTTTAAAACAAGATTAATTTGCTGCTTAAGGAGGATAAACAAAAGCATTTGAAGTCTCAATGCTTTAGATTAAGCAGAAGAGATTTCTTGTTGGTTACAATAATTGGTGATGTACTATTACAGAAAATTACCCTTTTCTCTTTTCATAATGTTTAATGAAAGGAGATCCTCTCATAGTCTGAATTTTGACAATGTGGTCTGAATATCATCTACAGATGACAAAATATGGGCTCCTGTTTCTGTATAGTCAAGAACTCCATTTAATCTCATTTGCAATCCCTTTTCGTTAAAGCTTGCTCAATCAAAAGTTATTGCTGGTTGTTTCACTGAGGCTCAAACTTTTCTAGGAATGGTTCAAAATGCAAGTTAATGCATGACAAAACATTTAAGTCTTCAGAAGAAGACAGTGGTAAACCCACAGCTTTGGACATCTTTCCCAGTGTCTTTCTTGCAGACCAGGACTATGAATCACCTGGATTAGAGGAATGCAGCATCTCAAATCTTCTGCTTTGCATTTACCAGTAACAAGGCAGGTTAATGCACATGGAGAAATGTGGGAGGCTTTGACAAGTTTACACAGCCTGTGCCAGAAGTTTACTTCATCTGTGTTCACTTCTCTGTCCAGTCTGTTCTCTGTAGTATTCCAGTCACACCACTGAGATGACACATCAACTCAGGATCATACAGGGATAACTCACCATGCTCAGTAAACCTGCAGTTTAAATCTCAGAAGGGGTTTCATGCCAGTATAATATCACACAATTACCCATGATGAAATGCAATTTGTTTATTCGCCAACACAAAATTACAGCATAACACATGTTCATCTTAAAGGCACCACATTCTCAGAGAGCAAACATTTCACTTTTTCTTTGAAAAAAATTGCTGCAATTATGCCTGATATTAAACCTCGTTGTAACAAAAGTTCAAATCACTCAGACCCAAATTCAGCTGAGGCACCCACCTGTATTCCAAACATTTAATACCAAGCACATGCACCAGAACTTTGCTGAGCAGCAAGTGACTAAAGACAAGTTACATTTCAAGGGTGAATGTAAGTGCTTTGCTGAACTGAAACATGAATACATCAAAGAAACAGCAGGGGTTGATTACTGAAGTGATATTTGTGAAGTGAGGGGATGGGATTTTACAGTTCCCAAACTGCAACCTCTACATCTGCTAAATTTTAAATGATCATTCAACAAAGGCTGTAAAGGCAAAATTACTTCACACACCTTGCCAGTGAGTGCTTTTTAAAGTTTTCTTGTGCCGCAGTAAATGCATATTCAAGTTCTCTACCCCTCAGGTTTCAGGTCTTTGATTAGTTCAGTGTACTGGGAATGGATATCGAGTCTTCCACAGCTAATTCAATTGCTTGAATTTAATTCAGGGAAACCAAGAGACATTCACTGTTTGGCTGCCCTGCCTGCTCAGAAGCCGGCACAACATGCAATTCAACTCTCCTGGCATGCTGCCCACACCACAGAAATTACCTGTTATCTGCTGCTTACAGTGGCTAGATGGGCATCGATATAAACCCCAAGCCATCACACACAAACACAGTGCTTTCTGAAAAACAGCTTTTAAATGCCCAGGTAATGCCCATATCACTAACTAAATACCTATATTACTCTCTAAATACCTACATTACCAACCAGCCACACTGCTTACTACCATACTCCTCTACATCTGTGACCTCCAAACTTTCTTGATCATACAAGAAAGATTAAGCAAGAAATTTTTGAGCACACCCCCTCAATACATTTATTTACAAGTTGTACACACAAGCTACTGTATTAACATATTATATACACAATAAAACATACACAAAAGTTAAAACCAGAACAAGTTAAGATGAAATCAACAATATTATAATTAATTTGTATTAGCTTTTATATAAACTTTTTTCCTTTTACTAATTGTACTATTACTACTACTATTTTAAGTGAGAAAAATTGTGTGATTGAATATGCTTTATTCAATATTGGTTCAATATTTTGAGATTCAAAGGTCTAAGTTCAGTTTATTTCAACATCTTGTTTTAATGGCTGTCATAGCTTAGTTTGATGACAGGTTCAAATTGAAGAATTGCATAATTGGCTGGGCTTAATAAATCATGATCCCATTCACCAGTTATGCAATGATTTTTGTTTAAATTTCTATAGTTTATTTTTACCTTCCCTGATGTCACTTTACTGTTCTTGCAAACTGACTGGAAGGTCTGCATTTTTGAATTTTTAAAATCACATTAAAAATTTTTGAAAGAAACTGCACCGAGCCTTGTCCAGCAGAGATTTGAAGCTTTCCAAGGCCAGTGCCTCTGCAGGCAAACTTCTCCCCTGTATTACCATTCACTGCAAAGAACATCATCCCCATGCCTGGTGGGAATTCCCCTCGCTGCCAACTGAGGGAGCTGCCGCTCCGGCTGCTGCAGCAAAGCTCCGAGAGGAACCCGCACCATTTGCTCTGCAGGCTGTAACTACATCCCTGCACCTCGTTATTTTCTCGCAACACACACAGTTCCCTCAGGAACCCTTCACACCCCAAATGCGCCAGCCCCATAACCCGCCCGAGGTGATCTGATGGACTCGGGTTCATCAGCAGCATTACAGCTGACCTGGGTAAAATCACCCGAATCCATCAGGTGACTCTGAACTTCGAACGTGCTCTTTGTAATCCCTGTCATACATAATGAAACTGAAATATAAAGCTCGAGTGGTCTTGATTTGGGTAAGCACTACCTAGCAACAACCAAAACATCAGTGTGTTATCAATGTAATTGTCACACTGAGTCCAAAACACAGCACTGTGCCAGCTGCTGAGAGGAAAATGAACTCTAGTCCAGCAGAAACCAAGACAATGACATAATATTTTGTACTTTGCACCAAGCTGAAGCCTTGGTACGCAAATTTATTTCTGTGGTTTCTAAAGAGGTGCCTGTAGGAGAGAGTCACTCTGGAAGCACTACAAGAGCAGCAGCCCAAACCAAAAGCATCTGTTTAAATTTGCCCTGCTAAGCCTATTAAAGGCGATCCGGGCAGCTTTAAGGAGGACTGTGTTGCGTGTAAACCCCTGTTTTGCAGAGTTCGCAGCACAGACAGCCGTTTGATTGTTGGGTGCCAATGCGCTGCGCTTCAGCGGGACCGGGCGCTGCGGCCTCTGCGCCGTGCCAGGCCCTGCTCACACCGAGCGAGGGCCAGGCTGGCAGCGGTAAAACCCGGCACGGCAAAAACTTAACTCATAAAAGGGAGTTCGGTTAAAAAAATAAAAAAGTATGTAATAATAATAATAATAATAAATTTTAAAATCCGCACCTTTCAGCTCAGAAAGCCCATTTCGGCAGCCCGGTGCCCCCGGGCGCTGGGAGCGCCTCAGGCGCCGCCCCGAGGCCCCGCGCTCGGCCGCTCCCGGC
>NW_005054298.1:26752406-26769783 GCF_000277835.1 Geospiza fortis | reverse complement strand
TGAGGGTTCGCACGGAATTCAGCACACCTGAGGGAATTAAACTGCCACAAAGTGCCTGCAGCTGTGCCGGGCCGGGCTCAGCTGTGCCGGTACTGCACCGCGATTGTCTGCCTGCACAGTAAGGGTGGCGAGCACGGCTCCGAGCAGCGTGTGCCATTCGCTGCTGCCGAGGCAGGTGTCCTCCTCACCTTTGTAAATAACCCACGTGTGAGTTAATAACCCATAAGTGAGCGCAGGCGCTTGTCTCCAGGCAAAGCGGGGGGCAGGTGCCTCAGCTAAACATGCAAAGGAACTCAGCTGTGTTTGCAAAATGATTCCTACCAAGAGAGAATGGGCTTGGGTGCATAACCCACAACAGCAACCCAAGGTTTTCCAGGTGCCTCATCATGCATCAGCCCATCTTGTGCACAGTGACTTAGGATTTAAACAACCTGCCCCCACACCCCTGGAAAATTATAGAATGCAAGAAAATATAAATAAAAAATCTCAGTTTCATTGATGGTCAGTAGGTGTTTCCTCTACTGAATCCAATGCTTCGACCAATCTAAATCAACTACTGGCACAGCTGGTATGACTTCTAACACTTTGCTGTGGCCAGGTTAGAATTTCAATGGGATCTGAAACCGTTTTTGGCCATGTTGAATAGTTTGTGAATTTTAAATGAGGTTTCTGGATGTTTTCACAGCAATATGTAAAAGGTAGCACTACCTTTTACAGCATTAACCTGCTGAAAAATGCATATAAATGATCTCCAATTCAGGCCTGTAACCAATCTTGTGAACTGCACACAGAGCAGTATGAGTCCAGACAGCAAGTTTTAACCATAAAAGCCCCTTTATTCAAATACCACAGGCAAAGAACCACTAGGGTATTTCTGCTTTGTCCAGCTGCAAAAGGCTCAACATCACCTGGAATTCCCAGTGCATTTTCTAACTCCAAGCCAGCACCAAAGCCTGGTTTTGATTTCTAAATGAAAAATACCCTCATACTCAATGAGCATAGGGAGATTCACATAAGCTCTGGTCTGTACTGGCTATGATACGGACCAGTCCAGCTGGAAACCAGGCAAAGGGAGCTCCCTGCTATTTTCAACTACCAGAACTACACCTACAGCAAGCAGTGGCACATTCAGCACACACTGCCAGGCATGGGAGTCCTTTTGCTAGCATGTGACATTTTGGGGTTTATTGTCTAATTAAGAAACTGGAAATACCATACCTGCTTGTACACTTCAAAGAAAGAAACAGATTGCTAATATGAGAAACATTATAAAGAAAATGCTTATACATGTAGTATTTATCAGAAGAACTTTCTTCTTACTACAATAATAATACTTACCTTGCTGTTTATTTGCTACATGGGATACCAGATAAGAACTTTTGTGTGATCATTCCTTTACCTGCTTTTAATTATTAAAAAGTTTCCTTTTACTCTCATAGCACATTACTCACTGGTAGATGACTTGGCAATTCAGCCTTGTAATATTACCATAAAATTCAGCAGACTTTCTACACTGATTCATCCTGTATCTTGCTCATTTCTGCAATATTGAGTGGACCAAGCAGTATTTTCAAGCCTGTCAGCTGCCAGGTTCTCAATGCCCAAGATGAGCAGTTTCTGAAACAAACAGTAATAGCACACTTGTGTTCTGCCCCAATTTTACAAGGTATTGTTTCAAACTCAACTTGCCTCACTTGGCAAGAGCACAAGCACTGCTGTCTTGGTAAGAGGAGGGACAGTTATTACCATATAATGGCTTGGGTTGGGAGGGACCTTGCAGATCATGCAGTTCCAACCCTCTGCCATGGGCAGGGACACTTTCCACTCGATCAGGTTGCTCAGAGCCCCATCCAACCTGGCCTTGAACACTTCTAGGGATGGGGCATCCACGGCTTTTTTGAGCAACCTGTTCCAGTGCCTCACGGCCCTCACTGTCAAGAATTTCTTCCCATTATCTAAACTAACTCTACTTTCAGTTTAAAGTCACTGTGATGCATTCCTCAAAGAGATCTCCTCTAGGATTTTTGAAAAGGCAGAAATTTCCAGTTGTCTCAAACTGCCATAAAACTGAATAGTTTGTTTTCTTGATGTGTTAAAAAAAAATAGGCATCATTCCTGGTAAGAACTCTCATTGCAAGAAATGTAAATATTCAGATAATTTCTGAATTTAATGCTGCAACACCAAAGCAGCCACATGGACACACTGTTTCTTTCACTAGAAAGAAAGCCCATTTGTGCATTTCAAACAATGGAAAAGCTTTGTCAATGAAATGTGCCTTCGGAAGAAACACGCTACCCAGGCCACCAGGAGTTAACCCCCCCTTTTGAGTGCAATTCCCTTTCTAAAGCACACTTGTTTTGGGGTTTGTTGTTTTTTATTTCAGCCATCTACTTGAAAATGAAACAAATGTACCATTAATGCCCTAGGAAGTTAATATGTGTAACAAAGATTGCATTTAAGTTGTCTTACACAGCCATTCAGAAAGGGCAGTAGAATTTAATATAAAAAGTATCACCTCATTAAGTACAGCAAGATATAACTAGATCATTACAAATAGGAACAGCAACATTTTTTACATAAACCCCAGACATGTGGAGAACAATTCCAGAAGTGAGCTGCTAAGTTCATGATTCACTGGTAGTAGTCAGCATGAGTTCAGCAAGGGGAAGTCAGACTTGAGCAACCCTCTGCAGAGAAATGACTGGCAGGAGCTGAAGGGAGAGCAGCAGGCACTGCCTGCTCAGACCTCTGACACTCTCCCAGAAGATCCTGGGTAAGGATGATGGGCAGAGCATGCCCTCAGCAAGGCTGCAGGTGACACACGCTGGGAGTGGCTCATACACCTGCAGCTCCTGCTGCCATCCATAGGCACCTCTGCAGCTGGAGAAATGGGCTGTGGAGGGAGAGTCCTGCACACTGATACATCCTGGAACCATCCAGCTGGAAAAACCCCTCTGCAGAGAAGGCCCTGGCCTCCTGGAGTTGGACAGGAGGCATCAGTGTGTCCAGACCAGGCTGATGGCATGGGCTGCACCAGCAGGGTGACAGAGCCTTCCCTTTCCTCACACAGGAGCAGTGCCCAATGTGAGACACACACACACACACAGAGCTAAAGGCCACAAAGGGATTCAGGGATGGCAGCACCTCTCTTACGAGGAAAGGATGAGGCAGCAGGGATTGTGTAGCCAGAAGAAAGCTCAGGGAGACTCTTATCAACACATACCATCATCTGAAGTGGGGGTGCAAAGATGGAGCCAGGCTCTCATCAGGGATGCCCAGTGACAGGACAAGAGGGAGTGGCACACACTGGAACACGTGAGCTTCCATCTGAGCACAAGAACATACTGCTGCTGTGAGGCTGGCTGAGAACTGCAGAGCTGGCCAGGGAGACTGAGTGTCCTTCCTTGGAGACCCAAAGCCACCTGGATATCGTTCTGGCCAGCAAGGCCTAGATGGGATGGCTGGAGCAGAGAGCACAGACTTGCAGAGGTCCCTCCCAACCTCAACCAGCCTCTGATTCTGTGAATAAAAAAAAAAAAAATTGAAGTTTTGAACAAATGGCAAAGTTTATTTTCTTTTAATAGAAAAAGATCATGAACTGCATAGAAGTATAACCTCAGTCATCTCAAACTGTTACTCAGCATTCATTCACACTTGGAAAGTCCCAGTAATATGAGAAGAAGCAAAACAGACTAACAGTTGCTTACAGTGCATGTATTTACATTCAAATGGAGTTAATTTACACAATAATATTTCAAAATAAATCAAATGCACTTGTCCAAACAGTCTGATTCAAGGTATATTTTAAGTATATATAAAATACAAATAAAGTCTTCAAAACTTAAATTCTTTGGATAAAACCAATTTTCAATTATTTAAAGTTAAGTTAACTCTAAAGTAGTAAGAAATGTAAACATCAGATACTGTGATAAAAATCTTAAGGAATAACAGCTTTATCATAAAGTACTTGTATGGCATATGCTGGCATATGCTATCAGCTTTATTTTCCAGATGCTAAAAAATAGTTGTAATTTCAACTCAGGAATACTTTGGCAGAATTTTAAATTATAACAATTTTTTAAAACATTCTTTTTTACCTTTATTTACATTATTTTTGGCATTTTCTTCTTTATCTTAAGTGAACTTTAACTTCTACATATGTATAGAATAATTTGTGATTTTAACCTACCCCGTTCAGACTGGAGTCCATGATGGTGGAAAAAAATCAAAAGGTCAAGTAAGACTACACTGGGAAAAGCCAAAGACTTTGAAAAAGGTATAAAGTACCTGAGCACAATCCAAGAGCTGCCTCCTGCAAAGAAATTCTGTAATTATAAATACAATCAGTACCACTGAGAAAAGCTTCTTGGGAATTAATCCACAGAGGAGACCTGGTGTGGCTCACTCACACCCAGCTATCAGAGCTTTGTCTCTGCTGAACAAACCTGTTACTTTATTTCACGTGAAATTAAATCTTGGAGAACAACTTCTGACAAACACAAGCTGCAAAGCTTTACATGCCTTACACCTCAGTCTGCTTTCCACTTGTCAACGTGAGCATCCCCCCAAACCAAGACAACAGTCCTGAATCCTTCCATGCATTTTGGTGACACACTGAAATCTGTTTGGGAAAAACCTGCTCTTTCCTTGTGCAAAGAAAGGTAAAACACAACCTTTTACCACTCATCAGGTTCACCTCTCAGTCATATTCCAAAATGCCAATCTGCCCAACTACTGACAAATCCACAGGCACACTTGAAAAAGATTATCAGATTGTGGTATTTTATTACAGAAAACAAATCCAATTTAAAGACAATTAAATTTGAGCTTTGAGGAGTGGAAAATCTGGAAATATTTTGAAGTGGCATTTACTTTTAAAATATCTGTAAGAGTTTTAATAAATTCACTGCCCAAAAAGGCTCACAGACTCTGTTTATGATTAAGGGGCTCGTTTTATGAGTATTACTTTCAGGTTGTTAAGGCACAACTGGCATTTGCTTTAAGACAAAACTTGACACAGGGATTATTACCTCAGAGCCAGAAACAAGTGACAGTGGAAGGCACAGAACTTTAAAAAATACCACTAACCAAACCAATTTTAAAGGCTTAAAACAATTTTTAGGTAGTTTGTCTTGAAATACTAACACACTGCAGTCCATTTCTCAGAGCAGGCATGAAGCTGAGTAATTATGGGCATCACTAATTGACAGCAAGATACACATTGGAGAGGCACAGAGAAAAACTGTTAATTGCTGTTTCACTGGCAAAAATGGTTATTTTCAGTTTACTCAGTTTACTCTTTTAACTAGAGGCTTTGTGTTTTGGGGCTTGTTTGTGTGGGTTTTTTGTGGGGGGATTGTTGTGGAGGTTTTTTTAAGATAAGGAAAAATAAATACAGGTAGATTATACTATTTCAGAGGTTTGATCAAAGCAAACCACCAAGTTCAAATATTCACATCAGCATAGGAACCTCATCTTTGAATGTAATTTATGGCAAGAAGCCAAGGACCATAAGCACAAGGACTGACAATCTGTTTTCTATGGCAAGTGTTGCAGAGATCCAACACAGCATAACCACACAGAATATGCATGATAATGCCCAAGTAGACCAGATCCATAAGGCAGTACTACTAGTGATCCTAGAGGTAAAACAGGTTTCCAAATGGCCCCAGCAGATGCACCATAGTCCCAAAACATACCAAATTTAGCCTCTATCCAAACTAGTGAGAATGTTAGCAAGCAACTCCAGTAAACCAGCAAGATTCAGCTTCTCTGCTTCCCTTCCCAGTTTCTTACTAAAAGAAAAGGTAGTCCTAAAAGCATGCATGTGTTCAACCACTGTTTGGCAAAGGCTATGCTTAAACTCATTTCAGGTTTCAGTTTGTTCACTCCAGTACCATCTTTTGACTAGAACTTGAAAAGTGCAAAAATATTATAATTATATCTTCTTAAAAAAAATAATTCATTTTATTGGCGCAACAACTCCAATTCCTCAGGAGTTCAATCCACTGCCAGCAATGGATAGAAAAGGAGGCACCAGCATAAAAGAATCAAAGTGCATTTCCAGCATGCCAATGCTGCACGAATTGGCAAGCCAGAACCTTTTTTTCACCACTGGAACAGATTATGCTGAATTCATTCCATGAAAAGTCCGTGTTCTACATTAGCACACGAAGTCTGTCACCAAGTCCTGGGGATACTGCAACGAGTCGTCGAAGCGGAAGCGTTTGGAGAGCGTGCTGCTGTCCTCTGGGATGTTCTCCTTGTCCTCCTTGTCACTGCAGCTCCCATTGCAGCTGCATTTTACACTCCACTCCTCTGAGCACTTGGCTGTGTGTCCTGGCAGCTGAGAGGAACAGCAGATCTCTTCAGGGCTACACAGGAGTGTGAGCTCCCCTTGCTGCAGCCACGAGTGGGACAGACAGTCTGCTGCAGTGGGCCTGTCCCTTCACAGGGAGAAAGGGAAAGGCGCTTGAGTTAATTCCACCAATACTAGAAAACTAAAACAGCTCTGATGCTAAAAATCCTGAGCAAAATTGACACTGAAGAGTCAATATTGGTGTGTTTTCACCCCTACCGCAGCTGCTACAAAACACAGTTAAGTACTAGCTACATGCATCTAAATTTAGTTGATGGTTTACCCTAAAGCTGGTAAGTTTTCATCAGAACAAGGAACATGGTCCCTGGGAATGTTTTCAACATGGTCCAGATAAATTGCCACTTGGTTTTACTTTTAAAGCAATATGTTTTATACAGACCATAAACAGTGAGGCTCAGATTATTCAGTCATTATGCTTTCAAGGACAGCCAAGTTAACAGGATGTCACAAACTCGGACATTTTCTAGAGTTTTACTCTTAGAATTCATCTGGCATAAACTCTTTCAAAATGTAGATCCTACCAAACAAACCAGACTTAGTAAATTGCTCCTATGGACAACCTAGTACAGTGCTACTGAAAGTTTTAATTGTGTTCTGCATTGTTAACTTCCACAGAACTTGCCAGAAAACTGGCTCCAAGGCAATAGAGCACACTATTTGTCCCTAACTCCACCAGAACACAGGAATATTTTTCAGTCAGTAAAGTGTAACTTTATAGAGTTGATTCTCTGAGAACAGACTTTTCCTCTTAAAATTCAAGGAAGTATAGTCATCAAGAGCTGGAATGGGAATAAAAAAAAGGCAGCTTATTGAGTATATAAAGAAGACTCTTGAGATGCCCAGGAGAAAATGAGAAGTAATTGTGACAGAATGTCAAATATCCCACAGGTCCACACTAAGAGTTATCAAAGTAGGTTCTTCATCATTGATTCCTTTTTGCTAGGTGCTCCATGAACATGAAAGACAAGATTCCCTCAGGACACGGGGGTTTTGTGAATCCTTTCAGATCCTGACAAACTGTGTATGTGAGATGTTAAGACAGGAAGGACTCTTCAGATGTGACTTTATATGGAGTCCTCATTGCCTCAGAGCAGGCACTTCCCAGGAATCACCTCCCATTCTCTCCTCCTGCCCAAGAGCCTCTCTCAGGCAGGCAGGCTCACTCCTCCTGCTGGAGGCTCTCTGAGGATGCCAAGGATTACTGCCTCACCACAGGTGACCATATCTAGCACTGCAATCAATAATACCTGACCAGCTCACTCTCAAAGTTCAGCTTCTTTGCAAGGGCTTGAGTGGAGTCTGAACTCCCAAAGAATGCAGAGTTAAGAGAGTGTACCTTACAAACAAACAAGTTTTTGCTTTGGATTGAGATCATTTTTAGAACACTGAACAAGGCAAAACAATGCCAAGTATAAAAATATACTAAGAGAGGTATTTAAGTAAAAAGATAAAGGTGAGTCAGGAAACAAGAAAGCACTGCAATGAGGTTGCATTGCCTTTCCAAACTACAATAATTATAGAAAAGAATGTGACCTTTCTAGAGCATAATTTAATAAAATCTGATAAAAATCTGTAATCTGAATGAAAATATAAAGAAACTCAAACCAAACAACCCTCAAAGAACAACTCTCCCTGATAATAACATTATCTGTAAAAATAAGAAAAATAATATCTGACAATTTTAGCCAGACATTGAATCCAAAATTCTTCTCACACATTATGGAAAAGCATAAATCGGCACTTGAAAATATCCAGTTGAAAATACCAATGCATTGTGAAATATCCAACTGATCTTATCAGTGACATTAAGCACATAAATTAACATTCACTTTTTCTAGGTGCTCCACAAATTTAGGATTCTTGCCTGGAGGAATTTGCTACTTACTCTGGATTTTTTATGAGAAGTTTTTGAATGAAGTCTTTTGCAGGTTGTGAAACCAATGAAAATGTTTCTTCTGAATAATCCACGTTAACTTGAGATATATTAAGGTAAGTTTCTTGAACATCAGCTCCCACAAATGGAGATTCTTGTGTCAGCAGCATGTAAGAGATGACACCGATGTTCCTGAGATAAGAACACAGAGCATAAACCTACCAGAGAACAAAATGTATAAACCTACTGGAGAATCTGAACAATATACCCTGCATATTTCCTGGGCTGCAGATCAAACCTCCTGGCATATTCCACTCTCAGAATCACAGCCAACATGTTACACCTCAATTCTATGTAATTCAAACACAACTGCACATACACACACAAGGAAAGATATGTGTGTATATATCTCAATGAAAGGATTTTGCAAACTCTTTTAATTTCAATAGGCTCTTTTCTTCCTACTGAGATTGTTAGGAAAAGGAAATACCACTTTTATACAGCTCACTCTCGGGACATATGGCAATTCTGGATGACAGAGCTGCAAAAAAAGACAGACTTTCTAATCTGCATGCAAATAAAACCCATCTTTCACTGCACGTTTGACATCTGAGTTGTGTTACAATCTCTTCTAGCTGAGATGTTTCTCCCAAGAACATCAACATGACTACCATAGATCATGCAATCTATTATAAATCTTAAGGTGGTTTCTTGATGTATAATAAAAACATTTTTGTGATCTGATAGATCAGAATTTAGTACTCATTACAGTGTGGAAACACGCAGCTGCTGGGTTTATCATGGTGAGCACAGCACCAATAGGGGTTTTCTTATGTCTTCCCACAAAAGCAGGCAAATAATACACAATTAAAAACCATTCATGAACAGATTTAGTTACTACCATGAGTTGAGGATTTCAAAGGAGAAACTAGCAACTCTTAACAGTGAATATTAATAAAGATGCTGAAGATTTTATGTTTTAAAGGAAACATTTCAAAGCTAGTCTTTAACATAGCACATAAAATTAAAATGCCACAAAAAGTTGTGGCTCAGTTCAAGGTACTTGTCATTTTTTATTATTCACTCTGCAGGTATTTCCCTAAAAATAAGAAGTAGGAAGTTTACATCCTTCTTATAATTTGTATAAAAAATTATTTATCAATGTAAAAGCGGGGAGGGAAGTGTCCTAGAGTAGCTAATACCTGAAGCATGTCACCCAGGAGTAAGTAATACCTAAAGTATGTTATCCAGCCACTGTTATTATTCCCTCAGAACAAACACCTATCCTCCACAGGCTCAGCAGCCACCTGCATTTCCCACTACGTGTGCAACAGATCCATAAACTCCTCTAAGTCCTGAGGGCTTCATCCCTCCCCTCCCTCTTGCAGCCAGCCCACCGACAGAATGGGATTCCTGGGAGCCAGATGAAACTGCATCAGGCCCTTAGATTGTTAAGGGGTCCCACCAGTAAAATGAAGATCAAACCTACCACATGTCTGTAGCTGTGGTAATAGGATCATAGTTCAAGATTTCAGGAGCTAAAGAGATGGGGAGAAGAAAAATGCTTTAATAAATATCTTAATTAAATGGCCTTGAATCATACGCTACATTTCCGGCATTCTTTTGCCAACCATCATTATGGGACTCAACATGTAGTTTCAATAAGTAGATTTATTATTTTCAAGCCACAAGGTGGCAAAAAGTTATTTCCCTTTGCCTAGACATGGATGTTTACTTGGTTCACACCGAAGTGGCACTACATGGCCTCAAGTTTATCCAAGTTTCAAGATGTGTTCTAATCAGATGCATGCACATACATTTTTCTCCTAAGAGGTTTTGAATTATACACCTTTTTAATGGGAATGTATAGAGCCTTCAGCATGTTAAAGCTGCAACACAAGATGACCAAGCCAATTTTAGGATCAGTGGCTGTTAGCACAGGCTAGGTAGCAAGTTATTCACTGCAGAATGAAGTGCTCTTAACACTGAGTGTTGGAAAACCATGAAGGAAACTTGTCCCTCAGAGAGGGCCAAGTGTTAACAGCAATCTTTCCTCTCCAACAAATATTTTAATCTCATTAAATCATCATATTGAACAACATTAAAGATGTTACATTAATTCAAAGAACATTTCTTTGTGCATGCTAATGTATTTCAATTCTAATTAGAACAATTTAACAGCCCATAACACAGCAAATATTACAGTATGAAATACTGCAAATACTACAGTATAAAATTGAGAGCTGCACTTATTGATATAATTTGGGATTTTTTGGTGCAAATATTTGTTGACTACTCTTTAAAAAGAGCAGCTCAAACATGCTGCCTTGTCCTGTGATGTTCTTTATCAGCCTGTAAACTGCTCAGTGTGCTCCATGAGCTATTCCTGTTTTCTGGAAAGCCCACATGAGAGTTTGTGAAGCAGCCCTTCCATACCGAGATACTCTGTGGTTCCCATGATCTGCCGCAGTTCATGGGAATTCTCGAGCTTCCGGGACATCCCAAAATCCACAATTTTTACATCACCAAGAGGATTGATGCTGCTCAGCAAAATATTTTGAGGCTAGAATAGAAAAAATTGCATTCCTAATTAATAAAATACAATCTGAAAAAAAGCTCAATGTACTAAATGACACTTCAGCTTCTATTATGAAATACTTATTGCTAAACACTATTTAAAAATATTTAATCTCTATCCTTTTAATCTCACTATAATATCATTTAATCTCCTTCTCCTTATCTTTTTAATGTATTTAACAAATTACTTTGATGAACAGAATAAATGGAAGATAAAGTGCTAAAACAAAGCCTGCTGCAGCCTCACCTTTAAATCAAGATGAACAATATTGTTTTCATGCAAGCAGCACAGTCCTTCAAGTATTTGCCTTATAAGCCTTACAATATCCCTTTCACCAATTCTGTCATCCAGATCTGGGACACACAAGTCAAATATTTCTCCTCCAGCAGCACTGAAACACATTGAAGAGTATCTATGTGATAAGTTCAAATTTTGAAACTTTAGCAAGGAAAAAGGTTTTCAATAGCACATATATATCTGTAATATCAGAGAGGCTAGGAATATCTTTCTTTTTACACATTTACACTGAAACACTTAATATAAACACTTAGAAAAGGGGAAAAATGTGATGATGCTTTTTCTTTCCTTATAGCCTGAAACAGCAGTTGAGACAGCAAACAGCACTTTGACTGGTAACCTCATAATGCTCTGGTGCCCTCAAGCAAGCTGGAAGATGCCTTCCAGAAGCTGAGTTCTATCATCAGTCCCTAATCAAAGAAGCCTTTCTTTTCAAGTCACATCTAAAATGTCTTCCATGAGACCAGTTCATAAATAATTCAGAGCAGCGTAAAGCAGCATGGAAATATCTGTGCTCCTGTGGTTTGTGAGTTATTCCTACACTTGGCTGCAGTGTCAGCTGCCTCCTTTCAGGCTGGGTTTGAGATCATTACTCAGCCTGCTCTGAGTGCCTCAAGTCTCTCTGTCAAGGATGAAAGGCTTTTTCAAAACTCCAGATCACTGAGCCTAAACTTCATTGCTAAGTTTACCAAACTCTCTAAAATGAGACTCTAGTAAAGAGTCAGATAATGGACAAAATGAATGAACACAGCCACAAACCTGCTGAGGTTATGGGACGTGCCAGAAATGCCTCCCCCCCCAGGCGACCTTAAGGCACATGGACATGAGGGGAAGGGCAGAGGATGCCATGGATTTCAGTTCTCACAGGGTTTTCAGCACAGGCTCCCACAGTATTGTTGTATTCAAGTTACATTATGGTCTGGATGGGTGGGCACCCACATGGCTAAAGAGCTGAAAGCTCTGCAGGAAAGGACTGGCAAAAAAAGGCCTTAGAACAAATGATATGTTAGGGGTCATCTAGTTCAGGGGGAAAAAAAAGCTTTTACAGATAGAATCTAGCAAAATTCCTTCAAATTTTCCAAAGAATATATCATGGTGTACAGAGACCACCATCAACAGCACTTCAAATACTTTGTACATGAAACTTAAAGCTTAGAAAGAATTAATTTCACAGGCTGTATTTTTGTACCTTACATTCCACACAAAAATTTACACAAAACAAATATGAGAGATAATGCAAATTCAATTCCCAAATTAAACTTATTTTCAGAGCTAATAAGAAGCTTAGGGAACATCTGTAAAAAATATGGGAATTTTTTTAGGAAACTGTTCCAAAAGTTAGTTTTAAAACAGCAAAACCACTAAATTTAGGAGCTCAAAACAAAGTAACTGTAAGTCTTCAGTCACCAAAAAAATGTCAAGTGCTAACTTGAAGTTCACAGGCATGGATGTGCTCAACCTCTTTGAAATCTGTGTACTTGGAATCAGTGACTTTTTTTTTGTGCTTTAAGTTGCATCAAAGCACTCAGGACCTTCTACAGTATTCCAAGAACATTATTTCCAGTCAGCTTGCCCGAAACATCCTTAAAGGAAAAAATATAAAGCATATTACAATGAAAGATTAGCATCATGTATACAGGGTACTGTTGCATTTCTTCTGGGCATTCAGGCAACTCATGCAAAAAATAAATATATGGAAAGATGTTTTCCTACAAACATGGAACATGTGATAAAGGCATACTTACTATTCCAACACTAAGATGATTTCATTTGCCGTTTCATAGACTTCATGCAGATTAACTATGCGAGGATTGGATTTCATTAATTCAAGGACAGCAATTTCATGCACAATCTCTGCTTTGCAGTCTTGACCCCTTCTCCTTTTCTTTAAAAATTTAGCTGCATACTCTTGGCCTGTGGATTTAGCTACACATTTTCTAACCACAGCACATCTTCCTCTGCGAAATAAAAGGGAAAACACTGAGATGCAGGAAATCAAAAGTGAATAAATTAACATTACAAATAAGAAGACACAGCAAATAATTGCAAACAAACAAAAAATTGTATTGGGAAATGCCATGCTTGGCCTGCTCTCACACTGTTTCCTGAACAGTGCAGGCACTGTAGAAGGATACTAAGCTAGATGAAGCTCTGGTAAGACCCAGGAAAATTCCCTTTATACAGCCTAGCTAAACATTAAATCAGAGTATCAAGTTACAGGGACATTCTGATGGTCAGGTCACAGAATAATTTGGTTGGAAAGGACTTCTGGAGGTCCCTAAAAACCTCCTGCTTAAAGCAAGGCTGGCCATGAGGTCTTACCAAACTGCCCAGAGCTCTGTTCAGGTTGGCAAGATATTAAAAACCCTCAACCTCACTAAAACACCTACAGGACAATAACAAACAAAGCAATCCCCTATGAAATGCAGAGAATGAACAGGAAAAATAAAGCACATTTAAACGCATGGGTGGGGCAGGAGGTTTTCAGTGGAAAAAAAAATTTAGTCATAAAGAAAATTTCCTTCCACAAACCATGTAGTACTGCTACAAAAATCCCAGGTATCTACAAAATGTTTCAAAACATCTTAATAGAAAAGCGCCCACCACTTAGCATTCTCTTCTTCAATTACAGTTAAACAAAGTGTGTTGCTTTATTTCCTAGACAACTGTTTAGGTATGGAAACAAAAACATATTTTGGCAAAGAAATGTTTTCAGAAGAAAACCACATACTGTAGTTAAAACTGTACAAACCCCAAGCTGATCTTTGAAAAAGTTAGGAGGAAAAAATTGCAGTTTTTTAAGCCAAGTTATAAACTCCTGAAAAAAAAAGTATAGTTACTAATATTACACTCCCAGAAATGCCTGGCTGCATACATGCAAAGTGTTTTCAAATTGCAAAAGAGAAACCTTATTTACAAAAAATGTATTTATTTAAAGAAACCTTATTTACAAAAAAACAACTTGAAAGGCTGCAATAACTGTGAGTAAAGTTCTAAAAACAGTATCAAGCTATGTACAAAGTGCACAGCCTACATTTATCTCTTCAAAATGAGCCTGTCCACCTGTATTTTTTGTTACCACAGCATACTAAGGACAAACATAATGAAACAGCTCAGAATGAGCTATCTAAACTGCGTTCTTTAAACTAAGAAGCTACTAAAGTAGCTTCTTTAGTAGAAAATACCACATTGCCTTACAAGCTTTGCCTTTTTTCTAGTGCAAAAGTCCCAGTGCTTAAAAGAAACATTTCTTAAAAAAAATATTAAAAAAAAAAATCTAGACTTTGGTATGTAATCAAAACAAGGATGAGCATTGCATGCAAAAAATAAATTTTCATTTCCAAATAACGGCACAAATGTGCCTAAATCATTAAATATTTAAAGATTACTTTGACTCATACTGCTGTAACTTCAAAAAAAATTCAACAAAACAGGCCTTCTGTCATCATTTATTTCAACATCAATTAGTTGTAGATTTTCTCTACTCTTTTTTGAAAGCACTAGATTTTAGAGATGAAAGTTATTTAGGCTGACACGGGCACACTCTTCACCTTAGCTACTAAGCCCGAAACAGCCACGTTCTTTCCCAGCTGTTAACCCAGATTATTATTGCAGAGCATTTGAACTTACTGAGCTCAATTTCATAACATACACAAGTTGGAAACACTCCCCCTTCCAGCTCACATTCTCTTTTTAGCATCACATCAGCCCTGCCAGCCACCAAAGTGTCTCTAAAATTAACAAAGGGGAACCAGTTCAGTTTCATGAGAACAGCACGATCTTCCCCAGTAGTTTTGGCTCATCTTCCTTCTGGCTTCTGTGGGTTTAACAACTCTGAAGGACCAATGATACCTCCAGATTTGAGATGTACGAATTTCCACTTGTTTATTACTAGAGTGCCAATTAAGGCAAAAATAAAGGCAAAAAAATAAGACCCAAAAGTCTTTTAGAGCTGTGGAAATTGCTCCAGAAACACAAAAACGTCAGCTCGGAAGTGCTGCACTGACGCAAGCGAAGCAGTTCCCACTCCTTGCCTGGGTAACCATCCCCCCTCACAGCCCAGCTCTGCAAGAAAAACTGATTTCAGGATGTTTTCATATCTCAGCTCAGAAACCACAGAAATTTAACTACTTCAAAAGAAGCCAAGCCATGCACACACCAGGGACAGAACTACTTAACCCACTAAACAGAACCTAACCTGCCAGCTTTGTGAGTCAGTCTCTTAAATACCAAAGGACCCAACAGATAAGGGTGTGGGAGGAAGAAATGGGGCTTGGGAAGCTTAAGCAGAGAACAAGAGAACTATTTACCGCATAATCTCAACAGGAAAAAGAAAACTGCAAGTGAAAATTAAAGCATATTAATAATTTAGAGAGGTTACAGAGAAAAGATGGATTTTACATCACTTAAAAAGCATTTATACACTTAAAAACATTTAAAAATACACATGTAGTTAGGCCAGGAGAAATCACAAATATGTTTGTAAAACAGAGTCCTGCTTCAGTTTTCTTTGCATTTTGGCACTTACTTTCTTATGCCTAGTTTTGCATGCATAGAAAAAATTAAGAGCTCTGTTCTGGAATTCACACAAAATCTACACTTTTGTTTGCTTTAGATATCATCTCACAAGTATGCAGAGTCTGAAAATCCAGCGTTGGAACAATACCTGAGTTTAGAGGGTGCTGCATATAAACTGCTTCTGTAGAGCTTAGAATTCAAAAGCAGAGCTGACAAAAGTTAAGAAAAGAAGAAAGTTATGGGCTGCAATGTGCACTTCTACAAAAGTGTACCAGATAAAAAGCACATGCTAGAAAAACAGAAAAAACCCTAGAGAACAATGAAGGCCGAGGAGCTCACACAGCACATGCAGAAGAGCATCTCTGCTGACAGAAGGAGCTGCAGGTGCAAAGGATCCCTATGGAGCACAGCAAGGCCCAGCTGTGAGACTGACCTGGCACAATTCTGCTCAGGGAGCTTGGAAACGTGAGCACAGCATCATGCTTGCATGGCTTTACACCCAATGCACTGAGCCAAGGTATGAATTAACCCAGTGATTTCAAAACACACATTCACTTGTATGGCTGAAACAGTGTCACAAACACCAAGGGTTTGGGGTGCTTTGTTGTTTTAGTTCCTATTTTCCTGTTGCAAACAAGGGCAAGGGAAGCAGGCTGCAAAACTGCTCTGAAACAGCAGCTTGTTTGAAGCTCAGTCTAACTGCCTGAGGCTGGGAAGGGAGAGAAAAGGTCTTTGTTTTCTGGATTTCAGAAAACTCACCCAAACACCTGGAACAACCAACTCAAAATCCTCATTCTTTTTCTTACAGTATCACCCTATGTCACCTCTTGTTTAGGCCATGCCCCAGGAATCTATGTGGCAGGGAAAGGAAGATAATCCCAAATCTACATGCCTATGAAAACCCTCCAGATCTCTGACATGGAATAGGCTGGCAGCTCATGCCTCACTGTCCCTTTTCCTGGTCCCTAAATAACCCACTGTGATGCAAAGAAGGGGACAGGGAAGGAGATGGGCATACTTCATTCTCCATCTACTACCACAAAGGTTTGCTTCATTGTACAGAGAATTTTCTTGCAGCAGAAATTCCTCTGCTCAAATAAAACAAATAGGAATAATCTTACCTTCCTAACTCCTTTGATTCAAGCATATAAAAATTGTAGAAGTTCTCTGTCTTGATTGGTGTGTGCAGAGATGTGGCCAACAAGCCAGAAAGGTTTTTATTCTCCAGCTTTCTCCTCGACATGGTCAGGAGCAGCAGGTCTCTCTCTTACACCAGCCACCTGCTGAAGCAAAACAATTAAGAGTTTTGGAAATTTCATAGTTACAGCACAGGAAAGTATACAAATATTGTGAGTTTAGGGCTATAAAACTAGAATAGCCAGAACTTTGTTCAGTAGCAGCCTGAAAACAACACATTTAATCACTGTAAAAATAAAACCTGAAAGGAATATGAATCAAGACATTCTAATTGAATAATGTAAACACTCCAGATAAGTTGGGGTTTTTTTTCTCCCTGGAGCATATCCATAAGATACTAGGGATAAGCTTTAGTTCTAATAAAAATGCTAATAGCTACTTAACTATTAATGAGATGTACCTTTTTTTAATCTTTCTGAAACTCTTCTCTGGATTCTGGGTATGTTCCACGCCTTTATGTTTACAATTTTAACAGATATTTGCTCCTAGGGGAATTTACCAAAAGTCCTTCCTGTTTGTTAACTGCAACACAGC
>NW_005054298.1:26751045-26752391 GCF_000277835.1 Geospiza fortis | reverse complement strand
ACAACAGGACAAAGTGGGGTTCTTTTCCCAGTGGGAATATTCACATTTGTTATTAGACTCATTCATAGCTCCTCCAAGTTTCCTGTTTAAGGCCGAGTTAATTGTCAGAGAGAAGCATGAATGGACAAGGTCCTCTTTGCAAGTTCAGATCGTTTAGAATCAAATGATGTAGTAATCCTGATTAAATTACCTTAATAAACCAGTAGAACAGCACATTATGAAGATACACCACCCACAGCATTTCTACTACAGTGAAAAAAAAACCAAACCAACCAAACCCAATAAAAAACCTGGGGTTTGGTGTTCACGTTTATAGGCCTGAAGCATCTCTTCAGGTGAAATGCAAAAGCAAGGCAGAAAAAGGTTACTGAAGGATACCAGAAGTAGTAATTGATGGCTTCTTTAAGTTATAGAGCAGGTTTACCTTTATAAGTGAAAAAAAAATACGGTAAATTACAATTCAGAGACAGTTAGCAAGCTCACAAAAATACACTTGCAGTTAAAATGAGAGAAATGCACTGTCAGACACTTCTGGGGGAGCACTCCAACTAGTTATGATCCAAATGCAACCCATTACCCATCCAGCATTGTTCACATTCCCGTGTGGGATGGAACATGGATATTCATATTAGAACTATTTTGGATTCAAATCACTGTACATAATTTAGCAGGAGAAAGACACAAACTACACAGTTTAAAAATATCTTCAAAGTATCATCTGATATGCAGGAAATAGCTTCTTTAAGAAATTATGAAAAGGTCACAATACAATCTAATACACAAGTCTTTGACTCACTCTGTAACAAGCAAGCATTCCTTCTGCCCCCATTATATGGCAGTTTAGCATTTAAGAGGATGATTTTCATGTCTGAAATTTTACATGACTCTCCTTAGGGCTGTGCTCACTCGGTGACTTTAACTCCTCAACTGTATCTTCTTCCTGTTGTACTTCAGCAGAAAACCATTTGTGTTCGGTAACTGGCCTCACTGACTGAGAGATTACCATTATCAAATTTATTACCATTATCGAGCTTATTACATAAGCTTTCATAGTACATGATCATTCGTACAGAGCAATTATTAAGAAGAACTCCTGCCTCACGTTGCCTTGACGTTGTTTCTCCGGTACGACACCACATCTCCTTTTTTTTAGCTCAGTATCATCAAGAATACAGAAGAACACACACCCACAGCAGGCAGAAACCCACAAAGGAACATGTAATCTACCCAGGAGAACGAGATTCAACCAGCTATGAGGGAAAAAAGGCTTCCCACTAAACTACGGAAGTTTACAGGGGAAAAAAAGTCAGCTCCTTTAACCTTTTCTAAAGACGTCGAGTCTCTGG